>NC_059194.1:42757705-43070205 GCF_020615455.1 Coregonus clupeaformis | reverse complement strand
AGAATAGCAACAAAAAAATCCAGAAAAATCCATGTAAAATTTTTTATACATTTATTTGCATTTTAATGAGGGAAAAAAGTATTTGACCCCTCTGCAAAACATGACTTAGTACTTGGTGGCAAAACCCTTATTGGCAATCACAGAGGTCAGACGTTTCTTGTAGTTGGCCACCAGGTTTGCACACATCTCAGGAGGGATTTTGTCCCACTCCTCTTTGCAGATCTTCACCAAGTCATTAAGGTTTCGAGGCTGACGTTTGGCAACTCAAACCTTCAGCTTCCTCCACAGATTTTCTATGGGATTAAGGTCTGGGGACAGGCTAGGCCACTCAAGGACCTTAATGTGCTTCTTCTTGAGCCACTCCTTTGTTGCCTTGGCCGTGTGTTTTGGCTCATTGTCATGCTGGAATACCCACGACCCATTTTCAATGCCCTGGCTGAGGGAAGGAGGTTCTCACCCAAGATTTGACGGTACATGGCCCCGTCCATCGTCCCTTTGATGCGGTGAAGTTGTCCTGTCCCCTTAGCAGAAAAACACCCCCAAAGCATAATGTTTCCACCTCCATGTTTGACGGTGGGGATGGTGTTCTTGGGGTCATAGGCAGCATTCCTCCTCCTCCAAACACGGCGAGTTGAGTTGATGCCAAAGAGCTCGATTTTGGTCTCATCTGACCACAACACTTTCACCCAGTTCTCCTCTGAATCATTCAGATGTTCATTGGCAAACTTCAGACGGCCCTGTATATGTGCTTTCTTGAGCAGGGGGACCTTGCGGGCGCTGCAGGATTTCAGTCCTTCATGGCGTAGTGTGTTACCAATTGTTTTCTTGGTGACTATGGTCCCAGCTGCCTTGAGATCATTGACAAGATCCTCCCGTGTAGTTCTAGGCTGATTCCTCACCGTTCTCATGATCATTGCAACTCCACGAGGTGAGATCTTGCATGGAGCCCCAGGCCGAGGGAGATTGACAGGTCTTTTGTGTTTCTTCCATTTGCGAATAATCGCACCAACTGTTGTCACCTTCTCACCAAGCTGCTTGGCGATGGTCTTGTAGCCCATTCCAGGCTTGTGTAGGTCTACAATCTTGTCCCTGACATCCTTGGAGAGCTCTTTGGTCTTGGCCATGGTGGAGAGTTTGGAATCTGATTGATTGATTGCTTCTGTGGACAGGTGTCTTTTATACAGGTAACAAGCTGAGATTAGGAGCACTCCCTTTAAGAGTGTGCTTCTAATCTCAACTCGTTACCTGTATAAAAGACACCTGGGAGCCAGAAATCTTTCTTATTGAGAGGGGGTCAAATACTTATTTCCCTCATTAAAATGCAAATCAAGTTATAACATTTTTGACATGCGTTTTTCTGGATTTTTTTGTTGTTATTCTGTCTCTCACTGTTCAAATAAACCTACCATTAAAATTATAGACTGATCATTTTTTGTCAGTGGGCAAATGTACAAAATCAGCAGGGGATCAAATACTTTTTTCCCTCACTGTACGTGTGTGTGTGTGTGTGTGTGTGTGTGTTTGCATATGTTTGTGTAACACCTTGTCTGTATAATGGGATGTAAACAGGCCAATATTCAGATTCCATCTGTGGCAGGACTAATGTATATTTCAGAGATTCAGAGGTGCCATCAGTCAGCCTGTGACAGCTACAGATGCCTCCCTTCTGGAGGAAACTCCATCACAACACCCACACACACACACTCACAGACACATGCACGCACGCACGTATGCACATGAACACACACACACACTCAGTTGTTGTGACGTTCTATCCTCCTGACATCTGAAATATTTGATCACATGCTTGCATGCATGTTAGAACTTGTCCTATTTTTCCTAAATTGAGTCAAACTGAGAAAACTCCCAAACTGCATTGATGTTCATCATCAACCCGAGTTCTGGAGGAGGCATTTCCGTGCGGCTGCACTGTACTGTGCTTTGCACTCTGTCGACTGCTGTTTAGAAATAACAGCCTGAAGTGGTGCAGAAGAGTAGCCACTCGACTGTGGACTCCACTACCAAGTATGCACTACAGAGTGTGTGAGGGTGGCTAACTGCATCCTTAGGCCACAGGCTTCCAACAACAGTACTTGATTGAAAATATTATATTTTCTAAAATACAGCAGAGCCAGTAAAGAGATGACTCATGGTATTGTGTCCTTTGAACTGATGCCTCTATAGTCATGATAGCTCTAGTTAATACTCGGTAGACTCACTGTAACTGCATACGATTGCTTTGAACTTTAAACTCGCTATAAATGCCTTAATATAGTCAAAAGTCAGAAAATATATTATCTTCATTGTCTGACTTTGTTAGTAGGTATGATAAAATATATGTGATAATAAATGTAATAAAAACTGTCATCCTGAATTTAGTCAACCTGCAGTGATTTGTTTGATTTGATATGAAACATGCAATTGAACCCATAAGTTTATGAATGTGTTTTAGTGTCAGTTTGAGTCAGGGGTTGGAACCAAAGTCATTTTCCAATCATTAAGTTCTGAACAGAACTGTTCCGACCTGCAAAATAAAGTTCTGGTTCGAACCAGTTTATATCATTCCTTTCTGTTCCTTTTTAATACTAGAATTAAAAAAAAATAATATTGCTCTGACATGTTTTAACTCATGCCTCCCTCTGTCCTTCACTTTTCCTAAATATGTATATATAACACACTGCCGTTGTTAGAATCTTAATATCACAAACAGAACTGGAGTTATAACCAGTTTTAGGAGGGCATGTCATTTGTTTGAATGGTTTTCCCCCGTTGCCCCTCTTTCTCCCAACAGAAGGGCCTGCTCCTCTCCTTCTTCCAACAGTTGAAAGTGCAGTGCCCAGTTGAAAAAACCCCACCTGACAATTGCCTTGAAACTTAACCTAAACTATACCAAAACTAATTTCACACGTATAATAACAGATTAAATAAATTAAGTGAAGTATGATGGGGAGAATGGGTGAGTTGATGAGCGAGGGGAAGTGAAAGAAGCATAATTATGTAATCACCAATTGTGAATGAAGAACAGTGCAGGCCAGTCTATTGTATTGATCCATTCTAATTATAGGCTTAATCTTAAAATGGTATGTACCCTATATCAGTTTACCCAATCAAAGCAGTCTTATCAGTCTACTGTGCGTAATTGTACATGCTGAACGACTTTTGATGTCTGGGAAAATATCCACATCGGGCAGCAGGCGCGAGTGTCAGAGAATGTGGTGATGAGGCTTGTGGAACCTTATGTTGGCAAGGGGAGCAATGTCACCATGGACAATTTCTTCACTTCACTGTCATTGGCGATCAAGTTGCTTGCAAAGAAAACAAGTCTGGCCAGCACCATGAACAAAGTGAGACGGGAGCTCCCTCCCTCCAAAATAAGGCACCTGCACAGCCGTTGTGGAGCAACAGTGCCGAAGAATGACAAGACAACTGGGCACAATCAAGAGAAAGTTGGATACTATTACACACTACAACTAAACAAAGGTATGTAAAAGTGTGTAAAGCAAGTGAAAGTTACGAAAATTGTGTCAACTGTAAGGACAAGGAATAACAGCTAAATGAAATCCAACTAATGCCATTGCGTGAAGATGCACACGAGCACAAACTGACAATAATTGACTATTTTTGACTGCTGTCATATCAACACTTATATTCATTATAATGCCATTTTTGCTTTTGTGCTGAGTTTCACTATTTATCAAGGCCACTTGTTGCTTATAATGATGTTTAGGCTACTGATGTTTTCATCATTTGACCGTTAGTTTTGACGGTGCTTCTTGGTGGTTGGGGTATTTTTTATTTAATTTTGTTGATATAAAAATAAGCTGTTACCAATGTTCCAACGCATATGCTTTCTCTTTCATTGTTGTAACAAAGGCACTGCACAAAAATACCAATTTGAACACTTGAATTTTGGTGTTTATTTAGTTTTTAGTTTTTTACATATAGCTTACAGTAACATAAACTAATTAAAATGCTATTGTGTTATTTGAAATAAAATACAAATCGTATTCTAATGTTACCCAAGAACCTTCATAACCAACAAAATTGTTATTTTTTTCGACATTAAATGACTTCACCAATCAGTGCGGATAGAGCAGCTTGCTATGGAGTGGGCAAGCTATTGTTGTTTACATTCGTGATGGACAGACAAGTGTAGGGCGCGAGATGCAACTGACATTTTGCGGGTGGGGAGAGAGCGAGAGAGGGTGGAGGAGGAGGCTTCACTTGAAGTGCTGGGCATCTTGTTATGACATGCATTATCAGAATTAGCTAGGCCCACAGAATTGTACCTATGGAGTAGCGGCTTCTATGGGGGAACTTTGAATGTTTTTGAATTTCAGAGAGTTGGCTTAACGTTGGACCAGAGCTAGCTAGCTAGCTAGCTAACAAGCTTGTGTGTGCAGAGCTGCACCAGAATTAAAAACACATCTTACCTTTTTGTAGTTCATAAATCCAATGTGAAACGTGATAACTATAGTATCCTTAATTAACAAGTATTGAAAAAGTTATTCTGTAATTAAAAATCTCTCCCTAATTTCTGAATCACGCTTGTACAGTAGCATACACACACACACAGGTAGCCTACACTGAGCAGGTAGCCTACACGGAGCAGGTAGCCTACACGGAGCAGGTAGCCTACACGGAGCAGGTAGCCTATACGGAGCAGGTAGCCTACACGGAGCAGGTAGCCTACACTGAGCAGGTAGCCTACACGGAGCAGGTAGCCTACACGGAGCAGGTAGCCTACACTGAGCAGGTAGCCTACACGGAGCAGGTAGCCTACACGGAGCAGGTAGCCTACACTGAGCAGGTAGCCTACACGGGAGCAGGTAGCCTACACTGAGCAGGTAGCCTACACGGAGCAGGTAGCCTACACGGAGCAGGTAGCCTACACTGAGCAGGTAGCCTACACGGAGCAGGTAGCCTACACGGAGCAGGTAGCCTACACTGAGCAGGTAGCCTACACGGAGCAGGTAGCCTACACTGAGCAGGTAGCCTACACGTAGCAGGTAGCCTACACGGAGCAGGTAGCCTACACGGAGCAGGTAGCCTATACGGAGCAGGTAGCCTACACGGAGCAGGTAGCCTACACTGAGCAGGTAGCCTACACGGAGCAGGTAGCCTACACGGAGCAGGTAGCCTATACGGAGCAGGTAGCCTATACGGAGCAGGTAGCCTACACGGAGCAGGTAGCCTACACGGAGCAGGTAGCCTACACTGAGCAGGTAGCCTACACGGAGCAGGTAGCCTATACGGAGCAGGTAGCCTACACGGAGCAGGTAGCCTACACGGAGCAGGTAGCCTACACTGAGCAGGTAGCCTACACGGAGCAGGTAGCCTACACGGAGCAGGTAACCTACACGGAGCAGGTAGCCTACACGGAGCAGGTAGCCTACACGGAGCAGGTAGCCTACACGGAGCAGGTAGCCTACACTGAGCAGGTAGCCTACACGGAGCAGGTAGCCTACACGGAGCAGGTAGCCTACACTGAGCAGGTAGCCTACACGGAGCAGGTAGCCTACACGGAGCAGGTAGCCTACACTGAGCAGGTAGCCTACACGGAGCAGGTATTCTACATGCACACACACTGGCAAAGATTTTCAGCTGGAAGGCAGACACTAGAATATGTTTCTGTGTGACAGAGTGAGGGCTTTGTTGCGTTTTTTTGTGGGACTGAAAAAAATGCCCGGAACGTAAAAGAACGTTATTAACCAGTTCCCATGCTTATAAAATAATGTTTCTCTTCCAGAATAGTATAGATCACGTTCGTACCTAGTTCTGATTCTGTTCCTTGAAAACATTTGTTATTTTCCGGTTCTCTGTTCTGTTCCCTGAACCGGTTCCAACCCCTGGTTTGAGTTGGTAATGAGATTTGTCAGATGGGTCATGCTGGTTATGTAGATGTGTTAGTGTTAAAGGTCAGGTGACAGGTCATGTCAAGATTATACCCCATCCTTTGACCTCCCTGACAGCTGACCTCTCACCATTAATCAGTAGAGCATCATCACTCCAGGTAGTGACGTGTGTGTGTTTGTGTGTGTGTGTTCACAAGTGTGAGTGCCTACAGTGTATGTGTGTATACAGTACGTGCATGTTACACATGTACAAGTTTGCGTCCCTACAGTGTGTATATATGTGCATGTCTAAACATTTGTACGGGTGTACATGTGTGTGCGTGCATGTGTGTCTGCATGTACGTAATACGCTGACAGAACCCCAGCAACCAGACACCCTGTCTCACAGGAACTATTGAACACGTAACATACCAGCAGTAGCCTTATTGACACACTGGACATGTAGCATGGATGGGCCTCCTCAGCTTCCACCTGTTTACATGTATCCCACTCCACATGTATGTGTTAGGCTATGGTTAAACCCAGCACTCACAGAAACAAAACACGACAAAAATTATTTTAATAAAAGTTCAATTTGTCTTAGTCCAAAAACAACTGAAGAAAAGGAACAGAGTGGGCTAGTCGGCTCCGGAGGAAGGAGAGGCTGAGGCAGGCAGGCAGGCAGGCAGGCAGGCAGGCAGGCAGGTAGGCAGGCAGGCAGGTTGGGAGGTATGTCTGAACTGAAGACAAAACAAACGACAGGTTAAGGAGAGTAAAGAGCTAGGCTGAAGACAAAGACAATTTAACTCTACTGGTGAGCCAAGTTACCGCTCTAGTAAGAACAACGATCTGGCGCCGGTGGAGAGCCATGCCCAGGAATTAGTAGTGCAGGTTGATGAGAGAATAGGATGCAGCTGTGTAGGCAGGAATCACTGGAAACAACCCGCAGCTGCACAGGAGAGGCAGATCCTGAGCACGCCCCCCGATCCACTCCAGACACACACCGGCAGACGCACCAACATAATGGGGACAAACACACATACAGATACAACAGACAAAGAGGGGACAAAACAAGGAGGAAGGGAAACAGAAAAGGGAGAGACAAGCTGCCCACTTAACAATATGTGGGTTTAGTCTTGTCTGAAGTTAAAGCAGTGAGATAAATTTAGAAAATGAATCAGTTATTGAATACAAACCTGGTTCTATCCCCAGCTCTGGGACTGGAGAGCCTTAGGGTCTGGCTGGATGGACTTCTAGCCTTGAGAGTTTTGATGACATCGTCCTGGAGGGCCTTTGGGTTGTATTGATCTTAACAGGCGAAGGAAGGATGGGGGAAGGGATGGAGAGTCAGAGGGAGGGATAGAGGGAGGAGAAATCAATGGGGTTGCTCTGCTGATTCAGTTGCGTTGGTCAGATGTGTGTGTGTGTGTGTGTGTGTGTTGTTTGTGTGTGTATGTATGTGTTTCTGTGTTTGTGCATGTGTAAGTGTGTGTGTGTTGTGTGTTCTAGTCTTAGTCTAGTCTTTGCTTAGTATCAGGGGAGTTGATTTAGTAGCTAAAACTCTCACTGCTATACAGCTCAGTGTAAACTGTAAACGGAGTCATTCTCAGTACTGTGCACAGTATGTTTCCTCATCCCCCTCTCATCTTCTCATCCTGCCAACAACAGAAGTTAATTTCTCCTCACCTCAGATGTTACAACAGAGGTGGATTACGAGACTGTTGATCACTTCTGTCTTTTACTGTCGATCCATACGCTTTACACATTCTACTTTCATTTGGATCCAATTATCACTAATATATACTGTTGTATATATTTTTATGGGATTTGGCTTGTTACATTACAATACGTGCCTGGCTGATTCAGTCAGATTTCCTCACTCGCTCTCTCTCTCTCTCTCTCTCTCTCTCTCTCTCTCTCTCTCTCTCTCTCTCTCTCTCTCTCTGCTCTCTCTCTCGCTCTCTCTAACGCCCACAGCTTCACTGAGCGCACGTCATCTCTCTTTCATTCTCCAATCTCTTTCAGTGTATTCCCCATATTTTCCTGTTCTTTCACTGATGACTCACACTGCTAATGTGTTTGCCTTTTGGTGTCGTCACGCCCGCGCACACACACACACACGCACACACACGCATGCACACACACACACACGTATACACACACACACACACACACACACGCACACACACACGCAATCTATTCGAGGCAATTACATCAATATCAAATATTCATTACCTGGTGTAAAGTGGTTGCCGGGGTCTCTAACCCATGTTGGCCAGGCAATCGAGCAGCGGTCCCCGAACTACGCTGACAGCAAGATCAATGGCACATTGTGAATGTCGTCCAGGATGCCATTCTGGCTCTAACTGCCTAACATAAAAAAGCCCTGCGGCTTCCATCTTGGCTCAAAGCCACTGGTGTTTACGGCCCCGGTTTCCCAGTTTCCTCGCCCCTTTGGGGAAACCCATGGGGAAATCACCAGTCAAATGTAGGATATGTACATCTCCTCTGAAATATGTATGCCAGGTAATAAAAGCGGTGCATATGCAGCATGTGGTGGTATTTAGACGCAGACCTTTTAGGAGAAAGTGACACCCTAAAAGATGGATGTCGCCATTGTGTGTGGGTGTGTGTGAGTCATAAAATAAAGCTATTGCTTTCTCTGCATTGATTCTTTCATGTTGCTGTTTATGTAGAAGTTGACATTTACTTTGCGATGCAAAATGGCGAGATGGGAAACGTTGGCTCGCGTGGCTCTGGGGGGTTTCATACAGTGGTTTTTATGAGGAGCTTTGAGGGAGGTTTTCGATTATAGAGTTGTTGTGTTGTTGTGGCCTGACCGATGCTCTGTCTTTTCATCTGTATGTGTGTGTCTTCTTTATCTGAGCGAGGTTTAGTGTACTCACTGACACTCCCTACTCACTGACATTCACTCTGGTTCCCTTCAGTGGGACTTTGTTCGATACACGAGGCAAAGGTAACTCTGTTCCCGGAGTCATTGTGTGTTGTTGCAGGGTTTTGTTTCAGCCCAGCATAAAAACACCTGATACAACTGGTTCAAACAAGACAGGCCTACTCATTTGGCTATTGTGTGTTTGACCCTCTTTGCTTTGTGTGTGTGTGTGTCTGTGTGTGTTTCAGACGTGGGGTTTAACTAACACACTCTTCCTGTATTGCGTTTATTATGTGTTTGACGGTCTTCGCTGTGCATATTTGTGTGTGTGTGTTTGACGCACTATTTGCTAATGTGTTTCAGGCCTGGTGAAGCTGGGAATCCACTGTGTCACGTGTCAGAAAGTGGCCATCAAGATCGTCAACAGAGAGAAACTCAGCGAGTCTGTCCTCATGAAGGTAAGACCGTGGGCTTGATACTACATGTTACAATGGAGAGCCGTATGTATGGCCTTTGTTGTTATTGTTCGAAAAACATTTACATTTTACAGACGCTCTTATCCAGAGCGACTTACAGTTAGTGAGTGCATACATTATTTTTCTTTTCATACCGGCCCCCTGTGGGAATCGAACCCACAACCCTGGCGTTGCAAACGCCATGCTCTACCAACTGAGCTACATCCCTGCCGGCCATTCCCTCCCCTACCCTGGGCCAATTGTGCGCCGCCCCATGGGTCTCCCGGTCGCGGCCGGCTACGACAGAGCCTGGATTCGAACCAGGATCTCTAGTGGCACAGCTAGCACTGCAATGCAGTGCCTTAGACCACTGCGCCACTCGGGAGAGGGTAAGAGGGTAATATGACATGGCCTTCCTGTTACTGTAGTAGAGAGAGTAGAGTGTTGCCCTGCAGTGTCTGACGGTATGACAGGAGGTCTTCCAGGGATAGTGCTGTTATGTAAAACAGATTAATAGCGATGCCCTCCTAACCTTTCATAGCTCTTTATGTTTGTGTATGTGTGTTTGTGTGTGCATCTTTGTGTCAGTGTGTGTGTGAGTATTGGGGCCTATGAATGACAAAGTATGTTGAGCAACACTTCAGCGTTTCCTCATTAGACCAGTCCCCATCAATAGCCAGACTAGACTTCTCTGCAATAATAAGCCCTTATGGGGGAGCATACCATGGGAGTTAGGAGAATGGAGCAGGCCTTAATCTGATCTATTATAATTACCTTTCATGGGATGCAGCATATTCAGGAAATCACACTGAAGTATCTCATTGGGATGTAATTGGATCGTGGGCAGATTTAATTTGAATGGGGTGTAGCACATACATACAACATACTGTATGTGCTCTCACATGCACACATACACGCACCACATACACACAGGATGAGATCATCACTTAGCATGCACGCACACACGCTGGCACACACACACACACACACACACACACTTCAGTAGTGCCAACACTTCAATATCCTGAGAGTGAGATAGATGGTGTACATGCGCAGGAGGTTAGTGTGGTGCTTGGCACTATCACACTGCTTTGTCCTCCGCACAGAGAAAGGGTCACAGGCAGCCATGGGTGACAAATGTTCTTAATAAAAACACCCTGGCTGTGTGTGTGTGTGTGTTTCTGTGGACTAAATATCCTGACCCCAGTGGGCCCACTAGGATGTAGTGGGGAAGATTTTCTGTTGACAAAGCTTTACTTTCCCTCATTCCCATGGTCACCCCTCAGTAGGGCAGTTAACCGTGTGTGTGTTTTGTCAGTCTGCACAGGAGTGTGTGCACTGTGCACTAAGCAAAGCAGTGGAAAGAAAGAGTAGAGTTTGGTAAGATGTGTGTGTGTGTGTACAGTGTGTGTACAGAGTGTGTACAGTGTGTAAGCGTGGCAGCAGAGTCAGCCAAACGGGCCATTTCAGAGCTGCTGCCTCTCCTTTCCGCTGGTGTTGTTCTTTCAGCCTAATGAGAGAACGAGTGGGATGGAGGAAACGGGAGAAAAGAGTGGAGCATTACTCCACCCATCAGGCCTTCTCAACACTTTAACCCTCTCACTCTTCATTTCCACGGCCTTGGTTTAGTTGATTAATGGATCGTTAACTCTGATTAGGGTGTGTGTTTGTGTGTGTGTGTGTGTGTGTGTGTGTCTGAAGTTAGTTTGAGTTGAATTACACATGGAGTATCTCCCTTTTTTGTCTCTTTCCATCATTATATCAGGCTTTATATTTCAAATTTGTTCAAATCTTTCTCTCTCTCTCTCTCTCTCTCTCTCTCTCTCTCTCTCTCTCTCTCTCTCTCTCTCTCTCTCTCTCTCTCTCTCTCTCTCTCTCTCTCTCTCTCTCTCTCTCTCTTTCTCTCTCTTTCTTTCTCTCTATCTCTCTCTCTCTCTCTCTCTCTCTTTTTCTCTCTCTCTTTACTCTCTTTCTCTCTCTCTATCTCTCTTTACTCTCTCTCTCTACTCTCTCTCTCTCTCACTCTTTCCCATTCTCAACATTTGAGGGGCTTGTTGTCATAGGAACAGGGAGTGATTGGCTTTGGAAAGGGGAGGGAAGAAAATGACATGTCTTCCCAGCGTGAGTTATTGGCCGTCTGTCTTTCCCCCTACACAATGCAGATCCACCAGACGACACACCACACACACACTCCGAGACAACAACATGTTTAAAACACATTCCCTTCCTCTGTTGTTTCGCCTCAAAACTAATTCATGTAGAGATAGCTTGCAGAGCTCTATCATACTATCCAGGTCTGTGCCCAAACAGTTTGAGCTTCTACTTCTAAAAATCCACCTTTCCAGAAATAAGTCTCTCACTGTTGCCGCTTGCTACAGACCCCCCTCAGCCCCCAGCTGTGCCCTGGACACCATATGTGAATTGATTGCCCCCCATTTATCCTCAGAGTTCGTGCTGCTTGGTGACCTAAATTGGGATATGCTTAACACCCCGGCCATCCTACAATCCAAACTAGATGCCCTCAATCTCACACAAATTATCAACGAACCTACCAGGTGAAGTTAAGAACCAATATACACAAGCAGTCAGGAAAGCAAAGGCCAACTCTGCACCCTCCGCTGCAACTTGCCCATGCCCCCCCCCGCTTCTCCTTCACACAAATTCAGACAGCTGATGTTCTGAAAGAGCTGCAAAATCTGGACCCCTACAAATTAGCTGGGCTAGACAATCTGGACCCTTTCTTTCTAAAACTAGCCGCCGAAATTGTCGCAACCCCTATTACTAGCCTGTTCAACCTCTCTTTCGTAACGTCTGAGATCCCCAGAGATTGGAAAGCTGCCGCGGTCATCCCCCTCTTCAAAGGGGGTGACACTCTAGATCCAAACTGTTACAGACCTATATCCATCCTGCCCTGCCTTTCGAAAGTATTTGAAAGCCAAGTTAACAAACAGATCACCGACCATTTCGAATCCCACCGTACCTTCTCCGCTATGCAATCCGGTTTCCGAGCTGGTCATGGGTGCACTTCAGCCACGCTCAAGGTCCTAAACAATATTATAACCGCGATTGATAATAGACAGTACTGTGCAGCCGTCTTCATCGACCTGGCCAAGGCTTTCGACTCTGTCAACCACCGCATTCTTATTGGCAGACTAAATAGCCTTGGTTTCTCAAATGACTGCCTCGCCTGGTTCACGAACTACTTCTCAGATAGAGTTCAATGTGTCAAATCGGAGGGCCTGTTGTCTGGACCTATGGCAGTCTCTATGGGGGTGCCACAGGGTTCAATTCTTGGGCCGACTCTTTTCTCCGTGTATATCAATGATGTCGCTCTTGCTGCTGGTGACTCTCAGATCCACCTCTACGCAGACGACACCATTTTGTATACATCTGGCCCTTCATTGGACACTGTGTTAACAAACCTCCAAACAAGCTTCAATGCCATACAACACTCCTTCAGTAGCCTCCAACTGCTCTTAAACACTAGTAAAACTAAATGCATGCTCTTCAATCGAACGCTGCTGGCACCCGCCCACCCGACTAGAATCACCACTCTCGACGGGTCTGACCTAGAGTATGTGGACAACTACAAATACCTAGGTGTCTGGTTAGACTGTAAACTCTCCTTCCAGACTCACATTAAGAATCTCCAATCCAAAGTTACATCTAGAATCGGCTTCCTATTTCGCAACAAAGCCTCCTTCACTCATGCTGCCAAACATGCCCTCGTAAAACTGACTATCCTACCGATCCTTGACTTCGGCGATGTCATTTACAAAATAGCCTCCAACACTCTACTCAGCAAATTGGATGTAGTCTATCACAGTGCCATCCGTTTTGTCTCCAAAGCCCCATACACTACCCACCACTGTGACCTGTACGCTCTTGTTGGCTGGTCCTCACTACATGTTCGTCGTCAAACCCACTGGCTCCAGGCCATCTATAAATCACTGCTAGGCAAATCCCCGCCTTATCTTAGCTCATTGGTCACCATAGCAGCACCCACCCGTAGTCTGCGCTCCAGCAGGTATATCTCACTGGTCATTCCCAAAGCCAACACCTCCTTTGGCCGCCATTCCTTCCAGTTCTCTGCTGCCAATGACTGGAACGAATTGCAAAAATCTCTGAAGCTGGAGACTCTTATCTCCCTCACTAACTTTAAGCATCAGTTGTCAGAGCACCTTACCGATCACTGCACCTGTACACAGCCCTTCTGAAATTAGCCCACCCAACTACCTCATCCCTATATTGTTATTTACAGTGGGGAAAAAAAGTATTTAGTCAGCCACCAATTGTGCACGTTCTCCCACTTAAAAAGATGAGAGAGGCCTGTAATTTTCATCATAGGTACACGTCAACTATGACAGACAAAATGAGAAAACAAAATCCAGAAAATCACATTGTAGGATTTTTAATGAATTTATTTGCAAATTATGGTGGAAAATAAGTATTTGGTCAATAACAAAAGTTTCTCAATACTTTTGTTATATACCCTTTGTTGGCAATGACACAGGTCAAACGTTTTCTGTAAGTCTTCACAAGGTTTTCACACACTGTTGCTGGTATTTTGGCCCATTCCTCCATGCAGATCTCCTCTAGAGCAGTGATGTTTTGGGGCTGTCGCTGGGCAACACGGACTTTCAACTCCCTCCAAAGATTTTCTATGGGGTTGAGATCTGGAGACTGGTTAGGCCACTCCAGGACCTTGAAATGCTTCTTACGAAGCCACTCCTTCGTTGCCCGGGCGGTGTGTTTGGGATCATTGTCATGCTGATAGACCCAGCCACGTTTCATCTTCAATGCCCTTGCTGATGGAAGGAGGTTTTCACTCAAAATCTCACGATACATGGCCCCATTCATTCTTTCCTTTACACGGATCAGTCGTCCTGGTCCCTTTGCAGAAAAACAGCCCCAAAGCATGATGTTTCCAGCCCCATGCTTCACAGTAGGTATGGTGTTCTTTGGATGCAACTCAGCATTCTTTGTCCTCCAAACACGACGAGTTGAGTTTTTACCAAAAAGTTCTATTTTGGTTTCATCTGACCATATGACATTCTCCCAATCCTCTTCTGGATCATCCAAATGCACTCTAGCAAACTTCAGACGGGCCTGGACATGTACTGGCTTAAGCAGGGGGACACGTTCTTGCACTGCAGGATTTGAGTCCCTGGCGGCGTAGTGTGTTACTGATGGTAGGCTTTGTTACTTTGGTCCCAGCTCTCTGCAGGTCATTCACTAGGTCCCCCCGTGTGGTTCTGGGATTTTTGCTCACCGTTCTTGTGATCATTTTGACCCCACGGGGTGAGATCTTGCGTGGAGCCCCAGATCGAGGGAGATTAACAGTGGTCTTGTATGTCTTCCATTTCCTAATAATTGCTCTCACAGTTGATTTCTTCAAACCAAGCTGCTTACCTATTGCAGATTCAGTCTTCCCAGCCTGGTGCAGGTCTACAATTTTGTTTCTGGTGTCCTTTGACAGCTCTTTGGTCTTGGCCATAGTGGAGTTTGGAGTGTGACTGTTTGAGGTTGTGGACAGGTGTCTTTTATACTGATAACAAGTTCAAACAGGTGCCATTAATACAGTTAACAAGTGGAGGACAGAGGAGCCTCTTAAAGAAGAAGTTACAGGTCTGTGAGAGCCAGAAATCTTGCTTGTTTGTAGGTGACAAATATTTTCCACCATAATTTGCAAATAAATTCATTAAAAATCCTACAATGTGATTTTCTGGATTTTTTTTCCTCAATTTGTCTGGCATAGTTGACGTGTACCTATGATGAAAATTACAGGCCTCTCTCATCTTTTTAAGTGTGAGAACTTGCACAATTGGTGGCTGACTAAATACTTTTTTTCCCCACTGTATGTTGCTCTTTTGCACCCCAGTATCTCTATTTGCACATAATCTCTTGCACATCTAGCATTCCAGTGTTAATACTAATTGTAATTATTTTGCACTATAGCCTATTTATTGCCTTACCTCCATAACTTGCTACATTTGCACACACTGTATATTTTCTGTTGTATTTTTTTTGTTGACTTTATGTTTTTTTACCCCATATGTAACTCTGTGTTGTTGTTTTTATCGCACTGCTTTGCTTTATCTTGGCCAGGTCGCAGTTGTAAATGAGAACTTGTTCTCAACTGGCTTACCTGGTTAAATAAAGGTGAAATAAATAAAATAAAAATAAATTCATACTTTGGCATTTTCAAAAGGTTTGATATTCAACGCAAGTGTACTCCGGAATCCTGATGTGTTTCTTTGTTTAAAAGGCCGTTGCAGCATGTACACTACAGTATGCATCTGTTCATTCATCTTTTCAGTTTGTTTGTGTGAATGTGAGCGCGCATACACTTGCGCATGTCTTTCTACCCCTCCTTCCATACTCCCCTGGGCTCTAACATTTACATCACAGAATCTATACTTATTTTCTTTCTCTCCCTTCATCAAAAATGAAAGACGAAACGTATTTCCCGTCTACTGTCTCTCATGTTGGGATAAACTGTCTTCTCCATCCCTCCTTCCTCTTTGTTTGTCTCTCTCATCTCTCTCCAACGCTCTCTGGCCTCTGTAGCAGCATTAGCAATGCATTTGCATGTGTTTCTGCATTTGCATATGTGTGTGTGTGTGTGTGTGTGTGTGTGTGTGTGTGATCCTAGACTGACGCTGTGTTTGCAACAGCTGAAGACAGTCTGAGCACACAGAGACCAGAGACTTGACATTTAGAGACCGGAGGAGATGAGAGATTGCAGAGCCAGAGTTCACCACCTAACATCATCACCAGCACCCTCTTGAGATATAGATGTCATCCCTGGCATTTAGACTAAGAATACAGTAGGGCTCCCGAGTGGCGCAGCGGTCTAAGGCACTGCATCTCAGTGCTTGAGGCGTCACTACAGACCCCCTGGTTCCATTCCAGGCTGTATCACAATCGGCTGTGATTGGGAGTCCCATAGGGCGGCGCACAATTGGCCCAGCGTCGTCCGGGTTTGGCCGGTGTAGGCCGTCATTGTAAATAAGAATTTGTTCTTAACTGACATGCCAAGTTGAATAAAGGTTAAAATAAAATAAATCGAGTGAGATTAGACTCATAATCATTGCAAATTATACAACATAGCTGTTCTATACATTTACAATAATGTAATCTCACTCCATAGTATAACTTCCACTGCAATATTATACGTTTTCCAGGTCCCCAGGACATCGGGAGATGCCTTGTGCATGCAATGTCAATATCATCCACAAGGTGCAACGCGAGTGCTTGTTACCATCTAGTAGACTCGAGTTAGGGCATTGTGGATGGGGATAGAGGAAGAGCTTAAACCGCGAGCTACGACTCCAAGGATTGCGGGTTCAATCCCAGTACTAGGCACTTCAGTTTGAACCCTTTCCAAACCTTAACCCTTACCTTAACCACTCCAAATTAATTCCTAAACTTCACCATCAAGTTCTTCCTGTTTGTACCCTATCCCAAACCTTAACCCTTACCTACTTTCACTTCACCCGTAGACGTTTATCCCCGCCCCCCTGGACAAATGTTGAATACTGAAGTGAGACCGTGAGATCTTGTTGTATAATGAACCTTCACTTGTCCTACAGTGACACAAGCTGTGGGGTTAGAACATACACAGAGGTGTGGATGTCCATTGATGTACAACACTAGTGTGGGCACAGTCACACGGACGTGCACACACACTCACAGTACATTGTCAATTGTATTTTATGTCTGTGAGTGGGTGTGTGTGTTTGTGTGAGTGAGTGTGTGTGTGTGTGTGTGTGTGTGTGTGTGTGTGTGTGTGTGCGCGCATGTGTGTGTGTTGTCCCTGGGCCCAGCAAGGGGTCTGGCATCCAGACTTTAGTCCTAAGGGAACACTTAGCCTTTCTAAGCCAGCGAGATGGTGGAGATGGGAGGGAGGGAAAGGGAGTCAGTCAAGGTGGTAGGGATGGATGGGGTGTGGAGAATGGAGGGATGGGGGCTGGGATGAGGAGAGGGGGCTGCTGGCTGTAAGAGGACCACCTGGTGAGACCAGATAAGTGTAGAAAATATGACATGATAGCAGGAAATTGGTTGTGTGACACAGAGAGGGTGGATGTATGTGTTTATATAAGCCACTGTAGAGATTCTCTTGATCTTGGTCTTAAAGTCTCTTGCTTGACTAGAATCATTTCATCACTGCTCTCAACGAGTGGCTGACTTAGTTAATGGTATCCATACTTGGTTAATTGTGTTGATACTACTGAGTGCTTTTTTTACACACTGTGTGTGTGTGTGTGTGTGTGTGTGTGTGTGTGTGTGTGTGTGTGTGTGTTACGTACGTGTGTGACAGTTTATATGCATTTACAGCTTAGTGAGTCTATATCGTGTGCGTGCATGCGTCCATACATGTGTGCGTGCATGCTTGTGCGTGTGTCTATGTCTGAGTCATTGAGAGAGATGGCGCTGGTGGAGGGGGTTACCGGGTGCGGAGGCTAAAGAGAAAAATGGGGATGAAATGAAAGAATACAGATTGCAATCCGCCACAGAAGAGAGCATCTGCCCTTTCTTGATGAATCACAGCTGACAATCTGTTTACCCTGATATCGCCATGACAGCACCATCACTTCCCCTTCTCTCGCTCTCTCTCGCTCTCTCTCGCTCTCGCTCTCTCTCTCTTCCTCATTTAAATTCAATTCAAAGGGCTTTATTGGCATGGGAAACATATGTTTACATTGCCAAAGCAAGTGAAATAGATAATAAACAAAAGTGAAATGAACAATAAACGCTCTCTCGCTCTCTCGCTCTCTCTCGCTCTCTCTCGCTCTCTCTCGCTCTCTCTCTCTTGCGCTCTCTCTCTCCCTATCTTTCTCTAGCTCTCTGAACCCCTCCCCCGCTCTTTCCCTCTCTCTATCTCTCTCTCTGTATGATTATGCTATAATGTATTCTGTGTGATGTAGTCATCATCATTGCGGCTGGGAACTGAGGAGACGCTCAGCTAGCTATTTCTCAGCCCGTCACCTCCAGACCTCTCATATGAGAATGAATGGCCTTCATAGCTATAATTTACATACCACCAGGAGACCTTGGAGTTACAGAGTGCAGACTAACTCTAAGTGTCTTTCATATATCTTAAGAGTATTTTTTATTTTATATATTTGATTGGAAACTAGATGGGAACATACGAGTCAAACCGTTGTCACTAATAAACAATCTAATGCTTTAAACTAGGGACTAAATTCAATCAAATCCTCAAATCTAATTTGTTCTTCCTCCCCTGATTGTTTAACATGACACTATGTAGTGACAAGCATATGGTGGTCTGCTATTTGAATGAGTGTTGCGTGACTGCATCAAATACCCAGTATTCCCAATGTCTACCTAGAACATCGTCCAGCCAACTCGCATCAAGCCAACACAGCCAACAAGTCCGACAGCTCCAGACTCATTCATGCTCATTCAAAACTAAACACAGTCCAACACCCCATCCTCTCTCTCTTTCTCTTCCTCTCTCTACTCCTACAGTAGGCTGTCCTCTCAAAGCTCATTGGAGAAGGAGGTCCAGGGGAGGGACCTTGGATCCTCTCCTCCATTGTACTTTGAGACAAATTGAGGAAACAAGGTCTGAGGAAGCAAGGATTTGACAGTAACATTTTCGGACACAGCCCTAGTTATCACAGCAACAGATGGTGGTTTGATTTCTGAGCGGATGTTCCAATTGACTTTCCTCTCCATGGCCCTCAGCTCCGTATCGCATTTCAATTAAAGTGGGATTTGGAAGAGCTGCGAACGAGCGGCTCCCCAATCAATCTTCATAATTCACTAAGAATGCTCAGCCCACGCAGAGCTAGGCCATTGATTGGTCAGGAGGGGCAGGATGGTGTGATTATTGGATGGGTCTGTGTGTGTGTTTGTCTGTCTGTGTGTGTGTGTGTGTGTGTGTGTGTGTGTTTGCCCCTGAGTAACTTGCAGAGGATGCAGAGAGATGAATGTCAGTCAGTTTGGCCTTCCTCTGACATCTTTGTGTGAGCGAGAGAGAGGGTGTGAGTGTAAAATCCTCTGCCGTAGGATAGCTGTAGGATTATCTGTTCATTGACACTCTGTGTTGACCGAAGAGCAGCTTGTTTGATTCAATGATGTGTGTTGTTGAGGATCTGTGAAGGTGTTATTGACTCACCTTGAACCCACACACTCTTCAACGTAGGACCTTAGTCATTGTCCATCACACTGTAGAAGACTTCTCTGAAGAGCAGAGCCATTAACACCACATCTCAATTTTTCTATAACTCAGGAGGAAGGCTTGCATCCATCTTTTCTCTCAACCCACTTACATAATATATACTACATATTTAGTAGTCCTCAGGGTCCACTAATGAACACATCACTGATCCTCAGTGTATCTTTAATCTCTAGAGATCTTCACCAGTTTTATTACAGGGCTTTCTGTATATCCTCTGACCACATACCAATACACACGCATGCACACACACACACATTCACACACACACGCACGAACACACACAAACACAAGCACTGAGGAATGATACAGCAGCAGACACACAGCTGTCCAGGACCAGGTCCCTCTGTGGAGATGGTGAATGGATGGGTGTGCCGAACTCGCTCAGGGGTTCAGTATGACAGCACCATCAATTGATGAAGACCTCTCTATACAGTGCACTCGGTTATGGTGTGTGTCTGTGTGCGTGGGTGTGTGTGAACACTTTTCTTGCAAAGGGAGTTGGTGGGCTGTGTTAGGGAGATTACAGACTTCCTGTGGAAGAATTTCCCAGTGATCCCAGTGCTCAGAACACTGCTATTGGGAGAGAGGAAGAGCCTAAGCTTTACCAATCTATTAACACATGTGAGACACTGTTTGCAGTGTGTGTGTGTGTGTGTGTGTGTGTGTGTGTGTGTGTGACAGAGAGAGAAAGACTAAAAGCGCCACCTATTTTTGTGTAGATCTGCATTGTGCATACCATTATGCATTCATTCGTCTCTATCCCGGTAATTGTTTGGATGTGTATAAGAGTGAATTGTGTATGGTTTTGCATATCTGTGT
Source organism: Coregonus clupeaformis (assembly GCF_020615455.1). NCBI lineage: Eukaryota > Metazoa > Chordata > Actinopteri > Salmoniformes > Salmonidae > Coregonus > Coregonus clupeaformis. The sequence continues at coordinate 43,049,994 of NC_059194.1, read as the reverse complement.
CTAGTTTTGCATATGGATCTTTTGTTAAGGACTTTGTGTTGGTGATAATGAACCTGTGTTAATCCCTCAGAGTTAATGCATAGAGACAGTAGCTAAATCCCTGATGTAAGTGAGATCATTGGTGATAATGGAGTTGACTGTAGGAACAGTAGTGCTTTATTAACACATTATTACCAGGGCTTTGAATAGGATCATTGAATAGGATCAAATAGCCTATGTCTGCCTACCTGGCAGAATTTTTGCAAACTCTGCAATTACATGAGCGCTACAGAAACATCGCTAACCAAACAACGGTCTCTTGCTGGTGCCACTTGCATTAAAGGGTAACTACACCCCAAAATCCAAATTTCTTACATTTTTTTCTGACCTCAAAAGTAGTCTCCTTATGCAGTTTAAGCATTGTTGTGGACTTAGATCCTCCAAATTATTATAAAAAATGTATGACTCTCATGCTGTCTCTGTTTCTTAGATGATTCTGTTTTCACTGAATACTAACACAGTCTGTTTGGCTAATGATATAAATAGAGGGAGGGGAAAGAGAGGGACAAGGGATAGAGGGGATAGGGAAAGAAAGAGGGAAGGATGCAGCGAGAGGGGAAGAGAGAACATCTGCACTCCTCCAGCTCTTCTAAAGAAATGGGTATGACGCATGACGTACACACTCACACACACACTCTCATACTCCTCACAGGGGGATGCCACTTGCGCCTTTGACGCACCCTGTCTCGTTAGCACTGATTAGCCCAATCATGAACTACATGCATCCACAGCCAACTACACTACCCACAATTCCCTCTGGAAACCACAGGCCGTCTCAACCAATCAGAGCCTGAGATGCTGGGACTGGGACTAGGGCTACTATAGTCAATCAATCACATCTTATTAGCCTGAGTGGCACATTGTTTTATAACAACTGATTATAAAGGTGAGAGAGAATGGTAGAAGCTTCTTACAGCACAATACATCTTCTTGAGGGAGTTAGTCTTGGTACTGAGCAGTGAAAATACATGATAATTTTCATCAGATGTTGCACTATACACGCACCATGGTGTATGAAATATGCTACGGCTGGTTTTGTTCAAAGAGACCATTATGTATGACGCGCGCACACACACACACACACACACACACACACACACACACACACACACACACACACACACACACACACAGACACACACACACACACACACCTTCTCTCAGGAGCCTACAGGAGCAGCTGTAGACCTGACACTTTGTCTCACCTCATTTCTCTAAGGTCTGTTGTGTGACCGCCTCTCCCCCATCACCCCACGTCTCACCACTTTATTACTACACATTAACACACCATATGTGGAATAATTGAGCATAATAAATTGCGTTGTCTGTCTCCGTCTCCATGAGAGGGTAGGGGGTGGGGCGTGGGGGGGGGGTTGTTTACCTTGTACATGGGTTTAATTACCGGCACTGAAGTGTGTGTGTGTGTGTCACTGATCCATGGAGATGAAAGGGGGGTTGATAGGGGGGGACGGGGGGGGTTATTAGATATGACAGCAAAGGAATGGGCTGCACCTCCATGCTTCTCTCCCCTACACTCCTCCATTCCATCCTTCCATACGCTTATCTCCGGATCCGCGTTCCCCTTGTTTTCCATAATTGACTTGACAGGAGTGTTCAGAACTATACCAACCCCACATATCATTTTGACAATTACAGTTGACGTGTTTGTTTATTAGCATTTTCAAATCCACTGTGCTGGAATTATAAATTCTATTTATAATTCTCTCATGTTGTAACCCCTAATCATTATTTACGTCATTTAGCAGACGCTCTTATCCAGATCCTGGTAATCAGGATTATTAATAATAATTATTAATAATAATTATCCAGATAATCATCCTCTATAGTTCCATACAAGCCTTTTAAATCGATTTTGGAATGTTCACTTATGATCTGGCAACCACCCTGCTCTAATGATAGCCAAGTTAATCTACCCATTACAGCTGAAATTTGGATTGAGTTTTTGTCATTGGTAGTAGTAAGTCAGTTGACCTTGAGTCTGTCTGTGGGAAAAGTGGGGGATTTGGCAGGGTGGGTTTCCCTCAGGGGAAATGGGCTGGATAATCAGTCCTGTTAATGGGGCGATCTGCTTGTAGGTAATCATGCAATCTGACAACCCTGACCAAGAATAACCTCTCATTGTACTGATCATATGCACTTTATTAGTGGTGTGTGTGTGTGTGTGTGCGTGTGCGCTGCGTGCATACTGGTGCGGCATGCATATAGATATAGATGTGTGTCTAATATAAATGTTCTATACATATATGGCTGCACAATTTTTGTCAACTTCTTCATGGTATGGAAATGCGTTCTTAAGATTGATTTCCACAGGACATTAGAGAGTGTGTGAAAGTGTGAGGTTATGTGGCTTCAGGTGTACACTATCCCTGTCGCTGATGCTAGCACCTAGCATTAGCATCCCTGTTGTTAAGGCCTTGATAGCGCAGCACATCTGAGACAAAGAGGCAGAGAGTGTGAAAGCGAGAAAGAGAGAAATGAGAGAATAAGAGAAAAGTTAGAGAGAGACGGACAGAGAAAGGGACAGGAGGAAATTGAAAAGGAAATGTTTTCATTTTGAGTGCTGCTGTAACCAAGAAACTCTCGCTCAGTCTCTCCTTCCTCCGTCTATCGCTCTCTCTCTGAATCTCTCTCCCTCCCTCCTTCCTTCCTTCATTCCCTGTCTGTGAGAGAAGGCAGAGAGAAGGAAGGCAGAAAGGGGGAAGCTGGAATGACAGAGGGCTTGGTGGGGCCAGCCATTGGGCCAAAGATGAAAGGGTTTCATTATTTATTTCCCCCTGCTCCAAGGATGCAGCCACGATCCCAGTGACAGAACCTTTGAAGATTGGGGGCTTTGATGGGAATATAACTAAATTTTTGTCGGTTGCTTCTGTCCCCTGTGCCTCACTTTCCTAGTTCCCACCCCTCTTCCCTCACCTCTCGTCTTGTCTTTCTCTCACCCCTCTACCCTTTCCCCCTTTTCCCTGTGGGTGTGTCAGTGCCCCTTTGTTGGTATGTGGGTAAAGGTATGGCACGCTGGCAGTAGGAATGGTAAAGTAGGTACACTACCGGTCAAAAGACATCTAGTCATTCAAGGGTTTTTCTTTATTTTTACTATTTTCTACATTGTAGAATAATTGTGAAGACATCAAAACTATGAAATAACACATATGGAATCATGTAGTAACCAAACAATTGTTAAACAAATCAAAATATATTTTATATTTGAGATTCTTCAAATAGCCACCCTTTGCCTTGATGACAGCTTTGCACACTCTTGGCATTCTCTCAACCAGCTTCACCTGGAATGCCTTTCCAACAGTCTTGAAGGAGTTCCCACATATGCTGAGCACTTGTTGGCTGCTTTTCCTTCACTCTGCGGTCCAACTCATCCCAAACCATCTCAATTTGGTTGAGGTCGGTGGATTGTGGAGGCCAGTTCATCTGATGCAGCACTCCATTACTCTCCTTCTTGGTAAAATAGCCCTTACACAGCCTGGAGGTGTGTTGGGTCATTTTCCTGTTGAAAAACAAATGATAGTCCCACTAAGCACAAACCAGATGGGATGGCGTATCGCTGCAGAATGCTGTGGTAGCCATGCTGGTTAAGTGTGCCTTGAATTCTAAATAAATCACAGACAGTGTCACCAGCAAAGCACCCCCACACCATCACACCTCCTCCTCCATGCTTTATGGTGGGAAATACACATGCGGAGATCATCCGTTCACCCACACCGCTTTTCACAAAGACACGGCGGTTGGATCCAAAAATCTCAAATTTGGACTCCAGACCAAAGGACAAATTTCCACCTGTCTAATGTCCATTGCTCGTGTTTCTTGGCCCAAGCAAGTCTCTTCTCCTTATTGGTGTCCTTTAGTAGTGTTTTCTATGCAGCAATTCGACTATGAAGGCCTGATTCACACAGTCTCCTCTGAACAGTTGATGTTGAGATGTGTCTGTTACTTGAACACTGTGAAGCATTTATTTGGGCTTCAATTTCTGAGGCTGGTAACTCTAATGAACGTATCCTCTGCAGCAGAGGTAACTCTGGGTCTTCCATTCCTGTGGCTGTCCTCATGAGAGCCAGTTTCATCATAGCGCTTGATGGTTTTTGCGACTGCACTTGAAGAAACTTTCAAAGTTCTTGAAATGTTCCGTATTGACTGACCTTCATGTCTTAAAGTAATGATGGACTGTCGTTTCTCTTTGCTTATTTGAGTTGTTCTTGCCATAATATGGACTTGGTCTTTTACCAAATAGGGCTATCTTCTGTATACCCCCCTACCTTGTCACAACACAACTGATTGGCTCAAACGCATTAAGAAGGAAAGAAATTCCACAAATTAACTTTTAAGAAGGCACACCTGTTAATTGAAATGCATTCCAGGTGACTACCTCATGCAACTGGTTGTGAGAATGCCAAGAGTGTGCAAAGCTGTCATCAAGGCAAAGGGTGGCTATTTGAAGAATGTCAAATATAAAATATATTTTGATTTGTTTAACACTTTTTTGGTTACTACATGATTCCATATGTGTTATTTCATAGTTGTGATGTCTTCACTATTATTCTACAATGTAGATAATAGTAAAAATAAAGAAAAACCCTGGAATGAGTAGGTGTTCTAAAAGTTTTGACCGGTAGTGTATGTAAACAGAGTACAGGAGAGACCTACTGCAAGATATCAGAGGAAGATAAACATACACCTTGGGGAGAACAATGGAACACACATGAGGATTTCAGGATTTCAGGACAATGGGGCACTTAAGGGAAATAGCACTCAAGGACTACATTGGGACACATCACCTTGCAGCAGCTCAAAGCTGACCTAAGACAGTTGGGACCCATGGGCCATTACAAGACATTGTGTATTACTCTGTGTGTATGTGTGCCACCAAATCTGCATAGAACCCAACTTTAGAATCATGCACGCACACCATGATTCCACGCTAGCTAATTGGCTCACTGGGTCCAGATGCCATTGGTCATGGTGCAATAGCCAGCAATGTTTAGTCCTCTCTGTGCATCCAGATGTTGTACAAACTCTCAAGCAACTCTCATACGTTCGGATGCTAGGCTAGTATGACCTACTGGGTGTTGAACCCAATGCCTCCAAACATTAAGACTTTGTTAGCCCATTGAGCTAAATCCCAACTCTGGGAGCTAAAACAAGTCTCCAGGTCTCCAACAAGGTTAATGATCACACGATTGTGTAGTTCACTGAACCACCTCTGCTACACTAACATATCAGATAACCTTTGTGTGTTCCAACATCATAGCCTAATAGTGTAGGAACAGCACTAATGATCAGCCAATGTGAAGCCCAGTCAATAGGACATTCAGTACAGTATTAACACAAGATTCGTTTGATTAGCTGGAGCATGTATTCCCACTAATACCACTCCACTGGTTACTGATTAATAACACTTATTCAATTCAGTACTGATGACTTCATGTGTTCTTCATTGACATTTGAAGAGGGAACGGATGGCACCAGCTTTTCAATATGAAAATGAAATACCAGTTATTTGCCAAACCCAGCTAAATATTCTGTAGATGTAGATGCAATCTCTACTGTACTGTAAATGCTGACCTGTGTAGGGAATTGTGAATACATTGTGAATCTTTTCTGTATTTATGGTTTATGCTACCTTTGTCTTGAAGTGATGAAGCAATTAGAGTGAGACTTGTTGAGAGAAACAGTAGCCAGCTGAACAGCTTCATCCCTCATGTTGTCACTGAGCTGGCATTTATACTGCTAACATTCTGTAAAGCCAACTCAGCACTCTGGACTGGAGGTGCTGTTGGTGGGGAGGGGGGGTTGGGCTGTGTGTGTGTGTGTGTGTGTGTGTGTGTGTGTGTGTGTGTGTGTGTGTGTGTGTGTGTGTGTGTGTGTGTGTGTGTGTGTGTGTGTGTGTGTGTGTGTGTGTGTGTGTGTGTGTCTATCCTCCTGAGGTTTGCACTAGGCATTTGTAGGTAGATTTGGAAATGCTGAAGCTACTGCAGTATATTAACATAGTCATATAACTCATGTACTGTTTACCTTATTTAATGGTTATCAAATGTCCTTATAAGCATAAAGTGTACTCCCCATTGAGCTGCCATTACCCCTGTAATGTGATATCTCAAAGCAGGAAGTGTAACAGTGGTTTGAATCCTGAAGCTTTATTGAGTTTGACAGTATCACACAAAATGGAGGGTGCCACACAACATTCATGGTGATGTCAGTACGGGCTAACTGTTCATGACACAGATGATACGCAAACAGTAGCTGTTTTGTCTGGATGTATAGAGCCTAGAAAAATGCAGTTTACATTTGTATTATTGGTCACTAATGTGTCTTGTCATGTTTCTCTTCTGTGACTATGTAGACGTACTGTTTGTGAAAGAACATGACACAAATGTCTGTAGTAGCTGTACACACAACACAGTATTTGTGAGTCATATGGTGTGTGGCCAAAATAACCCAATGTTCTATCACATAAATAAACCTACCTTAAGTTTAGCGCAAGGTCCATTGGAAAATGTTACCACGTTATCAGGTGCTGAGGTTCTGTATGCAGTGCCGTTATGGTTTAGGGCCACACACACACACACACATTTCAGAGTGTGAAAACAGCTAGTTGAAATGTCCCCCCTACCTGCTGTATTGTGGTGTATTACGATAGAGTGATATCAGATATCAGTGTGTGATTAATGAGTTAAATTAGCTGGTGTGTGGTTGTGCTGTGGCAGGAGCAGGACCTTAACAAGTGGGAGGCATGTCGCTGTTCCCGCAGGCCCTGGCATGGACCCAAGCTGCCAGGCTAGACATGGGCTCTGGCACTGCCAGTCCGTCTTTTATTCCCACCGCTTCTCTCTGTCTCGTTCTTAATTTTTCTCCAATGCACTCTCCCTTTCCATTCCTCTGTGCTCTCGCTCTGTGTCTGCACATTCTCCTCTTCATTATTTCGGCCCTAGCACCAAATTATTATTTTTTTGAGTGGGCTCCAATGAGGGCTCTATGTTAAAGACCTCATGGATGGTCAGTACTTACAGTACGTCCATAGCTCCATCTAGGAGGAATGCAGTTATTTATTTATTAAAGTATTCCATAAGTACTTTGAATCACACACTAATATTTAAAATTGTCCCTCTTTTTTCTCTCTTTCTCTCTCTTTCTGCAGGTGGAGCGAGAGATAGCCATTCTGAAGCTCATAGAGCATCCTCACGTTTTAAAGTTGCACGACGTCTACGAAAACAAGAAATATTTGTGAGTATCCTGTCCAAAACTATTTGGTTCACTGAAGCGCTGTAACAAATGTGCTTCCCTTAAACGGTTAAATTGCGTATTTGGAGATGCACCAGTGCATAGCAACATGTTAGCAAACAAGCAAGGCAAGTTGAAAATCACTTGAGAAACGTATTTTCCGGGGCCATTTTCACACTGGCATGTAATGTTTCATTGGGTCTCCCTCAGTTTAAGCTGCCTATTCGGAATCCTGTAGGTTTAATGTAGATCCATATGTTATCCTATGTATTAATCTCTCATGTGTCCCTGCTCCAATGGCTCTGCTTAATGCACTATTCAATAATTGTTAAAGGCGCAAGCGACGACTGGTGTGGGAATTTATTTTCCTAATATTCGGATGACACAGACGAATCGCCGACACGGACTCAAAGTGTTTGCCTCGGATACGTTTTCCCACTCACAAATCATGTGTGAATGTGTTCTTAATTTAACTAGCGTTGACAGGTGAACGCTTGAGCACATCCCTTAATCTGCTAATAAATCAGGAAGTGGTGTGGGTGGGAGAGAGGGGGGTTGTGGGAATGTGGAGTATCCTGCTACAGTAGGGAGACCACAGTGTGTCTTCAGTGCTTTCTCACAGATACAGCACAGTAGCTACCGCAGATAATATCACAAGAGTTACCACATATACTCTCACAGTAGCAACCGCTGTAGATACAACTATAGAGTAGAGGAACTTCTATGGATAGAAGACCATTACTCCAAATGTTCGAATTACATATTAACACTTGAGGGTGCACTAAAAGCAGTGGTTTCTGGATCAACATTAATTAATGATTGAGTGCCTCATTAAATGACAAAAATGTCAAAGTAATGTAATTATGTGGTCAGCTTGTGCAAGCTTGAGGCTAGCTGGTCCTTGCCTTTCACTACAAGCAGTCCTGGATCTTGTAGACGATCTCTGTAGTACCTAACCAGAGACACCTAGCTATAGAGTTATGATATATTGTACACTACTGGTCAAAAGTTTTAGAACACCTACTCATTCAAGGGTTTTTCTTTATTTTTACAATTTTCTACATTGTAGAATAATAGTGAAGACATCAAAACTATAAAATAACACATATGGAATCATGTACTAACCAAAAAAGTGGTAAACGAATAAAATATATTTAATATTTGAGATTCTTCCAATAGCCACTAGGGGTGTAACGATTCGTTTTAACAACGATTCGATTTGTATCATGATTCGTGGTTGTCGATACGATTCAAGGACGATATTGGTTCATTTAGAACGATACGATCCGAAACGATTCAGTGACTTGAAATCGATTCAGTAACCTTTTAGCCAAAAATTCAACCAGTGTGACTGAAATAAATACCTGGATACTGGACAGTGCAGGTGAAGTTTCCTAGATTCCTGTTTCTTGTAAGGACCGCAATGGTGGCTTGATAATTTCTCGCTCGTCGGCTTCTCCTCTGTCGTCCGCCATGCTATGTTTTGTTGTCTTTGCGCCTTTGCGCTGCGATGACGTCACGGATAGGCAGACTGAATCGAGTAATGTTTAAAGCCTTTATCATTAAAAGTGCTAAGAAAAAACATCCATATAAAGTCTGACGTGCTTAAATCCAATGGGTTATTTCCTAGTATCGATACAATCGATTTATTACATTTTAAAACGATGTTAGATTGATATATGTTGTCCAAAAGGCCAACTCGCCGAGCACAGATCGATGTAGTTGGATCATAGGAATATAAATCGATACATCAATGTAGTAGATGGATCGTTACACCCCTAATAGCCACCCTTTGCCTTGATGACAGCTTTGCACACTCTTGGCATTCTCTCAACCAGCTTCACCTGGAATACTTTTCCAACAATCTTGAAGGAGTTCCCACATATGCTGAGCACTTGTTGGCTGCTTTTCCTTCACTCTGCGGTCCAACTCATCCCAAACCATCTCAATTTGGTTGAGGTCTGTGGATTGTGGAGGCCAGGTCATCTGATGCAGCACTCCATTACTCTCCTTCTTGGTAAAATAGCCCTTACACAGCCAGGTCATTATCCTGTTGAAAAACAAATGATAGTCCCACTTAGCACAAACCAGATGGGATGGCGCATTGCTGCAGAATGCTGTGGTAGCCATGCTGGTTAAGTGTGAATTCTAATTAAATTACCAACAGTGTCACCAGCAAAGCAACCCTGCACCATAACTCCTCCTCCTCCATGCTTTACGGTGGGAAATATACATGCGGAGATCATCTGTTCACCCACACCGCGTCTCACAAAGACACAGTGGTTAGAACCAAAAATCTCAAATTTGGACTCCAGACCAAATGACACATTTCCACCGGTCTGATGTCCATTGCTCGTGTTTCTTGGCCCAAGCAAGTCACTTCTTCTTATTGGTGTCCTTTAGTAGTGGTTTCTTTGCAGCAATTCGACCATGAAGGCCTGATTCACACAGTCCCCTCTGAACAGTTGATGTTGACGTGTCTGTTACTTGAACTCTGTGAAGCATTTATTTGGGCTGCAATTTCTGAGGCTGGTAACTCTAATAAACTTATCCTCTGCAGCAGAGGTAACTCTGGATCTTCCATTCCTGTGGCTGTCCTCATGAGAGCCAGTTTCATCATAGCGCTTGATGGTTTTTGCGACTGCACTTGGAGAAACTTTCAAAGTTCTTGAAATGTTCCGTATTGACTGACCTTCATGTCTTAAAGTAATGATGGACTGTCATTTCTCTTTGCTTTTATTGTCATAATATGGACTTGGTCTTTTACCAAATAGGGCTATCTTCTGTATACCCTCCTACCTTGTCACAACACAACGGATTGGCTCAAACGCATTAAGAAGGAAAGAAATTCCACAAATTAACTTTTAAGAAGGCACACCTGTTAATTGAAATGCATTCCAGGTGACTACCTCATGAAGCTGGTTGAGAGAATGCCAAGAGTGTGCAAAGCTGTCATCAAGGGAAAGGGTGGCTATTTGATTTGTTTACCACTTTTTTGGTTACTACATGATTCCATATGTGTTATTTCATAGTTTTGATGTCTTCACTATTATTCTACAATGTAGAAAATAGTAAAAATAAAGAAAAACCCTGGAATGAGTAGGTGTTCTAAAACGTTTGACCAGTAGTGTATATCATTTGATATATAAAGCTCTAGACTGTGTTTCTAACGTGTGTGGTTCCCTCCCTCCCCAGGTATCTGGTGCTAGAGCACGTGTCAGGGGGAGAGCTGTTTGACTACCTGGTCAAGAAGGGACGGTTAACGCCCAAGGAGGCCAGGAAGTTCTTCAGACAGATAATCTCAGCTCTGGACTTCTGCCACAGTCACTCCATATGGTGAGTCATCAATCAGTCAATCAATCAATCAAATGTATTGATAAAAGTCATTTTTACATCAGCAGTTGTCACAAAGTGCTTTTACAGTATCCATGCCTAGACCCTAAAGAGCAAGCAGAAGTAAAAGCTCAGTCCTACTTTCTGAGATAGTGTCTGGTCTGTCATTTCACTTTTATCTGTGAGAGGAATACTGACCCGAGATCAGAGCGAGAGAGATCCTGACACTGGGCTCTTGGAAAGTGGAAACATTAGCGTCTGATCAAAGGAAATTATAGTACAGTGTGTATATTTTTCTGGAAATTTCCTAGACAACATTCCTGGGAAATGCATAATTCCAGTCGTGTAGGATTGTCAGGTTTTCTTGTTTTGACCTCTGCTTGGTACTTGGGTAAATTATATTTTTCTCTCTCTTTCCCTCTCCGTCACCTTTTCCTTCTCTCCCTCTCCCTCTCCATCTCCCCTCCCGCCCTCCCTCCCTCCCTCCCTCCCTCCCTCCCTCCCTCCCTCCCTCCCTCCCTCCCTCCCTCCCTCCCTCCCTCCTCTCCATAGTCACAGAGATCTGAAGCCAGAGAACCTGTTGTTAGATGAAAAGAACAACATTAGGATAGCAGACTTTGGCATGGCGTCTCTGCAGGTCGGGGATAGTCTGCTGGAGACCAGCTGCGGGTGAGTCAACTGTGTGTGTGTGTGGTGTATGTGTGTGGTGTATTTGTATGGTGTGTGTGTGTGCGTGTGTGTGCGCGTGCGTGCGTGCGAATGTGCTAGTGATGCGCGGGTTGACTCATAACCCGCGGGTCATTAAATATTGTGTGAATGAAGGGCAGGTGACGGGCGGGTTGAATAAAGAGAAAGTAATACCTTAAATGTATCATTCTTGGCAATTTATATCTATAGGCTACTTTGAGGTTTTTCTTTCATTATTTTAGGCGATCTGGCATTAGTGCCTTAGCTTTAGGGCCTAACTGAACATCACATTTAGGCAACATTTTGTCTCGTGAACAGGAGTGGAGAAATATGATAAAAAAAATTCAGCGGCTTGAGAGGATGCGAATGCGCAGTTACAGTGCCTTCGGAAGTATTCAGACCCCTTGACTTTTTCCACATTTTGTTACGTTACAGCCTTATTCTAAAATTGATTTTCCTCAGCAATCTACACACAATACCCCATAATGACAAAGCGAAAACTGGTTTGTAGAAATGTTTAAAGAAATACCTTATTTACATAAGTATTCAGAGTCTTTGCTATGAGAATCGAAATTGAGCTCAGGTGCATCCTGTTTCCATTGATCATCCTTGAGATGTTTCTACAACTTGATTGGAATCCACCTGTGGTAAATTTAATTGATTTGGAAAGGCACACACCTGTCTATATAAGGTCCCACAGTACATGTCAGAGCAAAAACCAAGCCATGAGGTCAAAGGAATTGTCCGTAGAGCTCCGAGACAGGATTGTGTCGAGGCTCAGATCTGGGGAAGGGTACCAAAACATTTCTGCAGCATTGAAGGTCCCCAAGAACACAGTGGCCTTCATCATTCTTAAAAGGAATACGTTTGGAACTACTAAGACTCTTCCTAGAGCTGGCCGCCCGGCCAAACTGAGCAATCGGGGGAGAAGGGCCTTGGTCAGGGAGGTGACCAAGAACCCGATGGTCACTGAACCCGATCTGCAGAGAAGAATGGGAGAAACTCCCCAAATACAGGTATGCCAAGCTTGTAGCGTCAAACCCAAGAAGACTCGAGGCTGAAATCGCTGCCAAAGGTGCTTCAACAAAGTACTGAGTAAATGGTCTGAATACTTATGTAACTATGATATTTCAGTTTTTTATTTTTAATACATTTGCAAACATTTATAAAAACCTGTTTTTGCTTTGTCATTATGGGATATTGTGTGTAGATTGATGAGGAAAAACATTATTTAATAAATTTTAGAATAAGGCTGTAATGTAACAAAATGTGGAAAAAGTCAAGGGGTCTGACTACTTTCCGAATGCGCTGTAGATAGCCTACTGTCTGTAGAGGTGCTATCATTATTTGCATTATGAAAGCTGATAGTATTTCAACCACATAAAATATGCATCCATGCCGAACTGACATTTTATCAGAAACATGTTGGGTCATTTTCACAGCTTTCTATTTTACAACCGGTCAAACTGATGTCATTTCCACATTTTGCACAGAAAATATATATTTGTATTTTTTATTTTTTATTTTTCTCCTCAGTCCCTAAACGTCTTTGCTCCACGAAAGAAGCAAAGATAACAGAAATTATAAGTAGAAACATATCTAAATCCCCCTGTCAAAAAATTGTTTTGCCATCTGCGACCCTACAGCGCATTTTCTATATTAGCATTTTAGGGTCGGGTGCAGGTTTCAGATTGTCACTTTATTGCATATAGTCGGGCGGCTGTGGGTTATTAGCAATTGTGGGCAGGTGTGGGTGAACAAACAGCTGACCCGCGCACCACTAGTGTGTGTGTGCGTGTGTCCAATCCCTACACAGTCGTAAAGCCATGTGTGTGTATAAGAGCATGCTTGTGTGTGTTTGTACCTGCGTATGTGTGTGTCCACTTGTGTGTGTGTGCGTGGTCAGTAAGATCTTCAGCCCAGATAACCAGGGCCAGTATAGCCTACCCTGCATCTTTACAGATTAGCGATGTAGCAATGCTAAATCTCTGTCCATCATCATCTGGAAGAGAGACAGTGTGGCCTAGCACAATGTGACAGAGGAGGTATGAGCAGGAAGTTGGCGTGACAGGCTAACGTGCTAACCCAGGTGAACTCTGTCGAGGGCTTAGCTCTTTGTTCCCATTTCATACACACAAACACAACTAGGCCATGACTCAACACAAATAAACAGCCAAAAAACTGCAAAAAAACATGTCTGCTTTGTTTTCTCGGGCAAAGTCATGCGTCTGACAAGCACGTTGGACACTGTGTGACTTTGTGTTCCAAGGTGTCCTTTTCAAAGACACTGAATTCATGCGATGGCCATGTCATATCCCTGACCTTAAGGACCTATTTGTGGTTGTATAATTGTGCCTTTTTCGTTTCCTGTGCCCTGTTGTCATAGTGACTCATGCAGGTTTTCTTTTCAGGGTCACATGGGTCCACATGCAAGGGTAGTATTGGAACTTTACTCTCGAATCACTGTAATATACAGGTAACTGCCAAAATACAGGAAACGCCAACAATAGTGTCTTAATAGGGCATTGGGCCACCACCAGCCAGAACTTCAATGCACCTTGGCATAGATTCTACAAGTGTCTAGGAACTCTATTGGAGGGATGTGATGCCATTCTTCCACAACAAATTCAATCATTTGATATTTTGTAGATGGTGGTGGAAAACGCTGTCTCAGGCGCCGCTCCAGCATCTCCCATAAGCGATTAATTGGGTTGAGATCTGGTGACTGAGACGGCCATGGCATATGGCTTACATCGTTTTCATGCTCATCAAACCATTCAGTGACCATTCGTGCCCTACTTTCAATAAAGCACCTGCTTTCAATGGACGGATGGCGCAGTGGTCTAAGCAGCGAGCTCCTACTCCATAGACCGTGGGTTCAATCCTTGCTCCCGGCACTTGTTTGTGGGCGGCAGGTAGCCTAGCGGTTAGAGCGTTGGGCCAGTAACTGAACTGTCGCTAGTTCGATTCCCGAGTGGACAAGGTAAAAGGCTGTTGACCCCACTCTCCGAAAAGTTTCAAAAACCAGACCCTAGGCAACACAGTGACTAGGGTCTGGTTTCAATGATGGACTCTTTTGGCATAGAGGTACTACGTCACTGCCATATGCCACTACTTTATCTGCTTGAATGAAATCGACGTAGGCAGTGACGTAGTTCCTCTATGCCAAAATAGTCCATCATTGAAACCAGTCCCTAGTCACTGTGTTGCCTAGGGTTGGATCTTCGAGACTACACTCTGAGGGTGTCTCAGGGGGAGTTGGGATATGCAAAAAACACATTTCTATGTATAATACACACTTGTACATGTGTAAAATAGGACAAATATAAGCACCCACCAAATTATTATTAGTTAATTATTATATACTTTGTATCCCTCATTTGCTCAAGTGTTTCTATTACTTTGGCAGTTACCGGTACAGTATATCATTTGTTGAATATATAAATAAAGATTGCATACCTAAAAGGTGACATGATGACAATGGAAAAATCTAAACTTTTATCCTTGCTTCAGAGGTATAATATCACTCTCACAGAGTGATAGATTCTTCTCTCCCTTGCCCTCTGACCGACGTTCATAAACATATTATGAAATATCATCTTTATCAGATACAATTACTCTACTTTCCATGAAGAACAAATTGAGGAATCCTTCATTTGACGTACCTAATGTAAAAAACATTAAACATTAAATATCGTTTAGAGACAGCTAAGGACAAGTTGCTCTAAACAATGTGATAAAAAAAAAAAGTGTGCGTTTATAATTATTTGAAGGTTTGCATGCTCTGACATTGCTCTGTTTGACTAGGGCAAATTGACTGGTTTTCCATACATTACCATAATTCAATTTCACTCTTGTCAATCAGGAAGCTTGTGTTTACAGAATGTACGTGTGTGTGTGTGTCCTTGCGTGTGTGTTGCGTTGAGAAGAAGACAGATGCACGGCAACACTCTGTCAGTGTGTCAAAGTAACTGTATCTTTATTAATGAATAACACAGTACACACAACACAAACAGACCAGATACTTACTACACACACTGCTTTCACACCTAATAGAAAGTCATGAGAACTAACTAAGAATGAAATGCACATATATAGTAAAGTATGTTCAAATCACAGGGTATGTTCAAACCACCAGTTATGTAGTCACATGACAATTACATTATAACAAGGTGCATAGGTCCTGTATAGAATTCAGTACTCACTGTGTTTCTGTGTTCAGTAGAGTGTTGGTTCATCCTCTACGCAATGTGTGCTCAGCACAGTGTGTGCACATAAAATCGTAGGCATTCGTAAATCAAGACAAAACTGAGACGCATTTGGGAAAATCCAAAAATCTATTTAGTGCAGTAGCTGAGTAAATAATGAGTGCCATTTTCTTGACTGTGTTTCTGAATTTATCACAGTGCATTTGTATTTGTATTTATTAGGGCAGCAGCTACTCTTCCTGTGATCCAAACACATTAAGTCACTTACATTACATAAAGCAAAAGATAAAACAGTACATCATATAACATTATCACACCACTACATATCTACAACACAAAATGTATAATACAACAATATGGCAATGTACGTGTGTGTAGAGTACGTGTGCTAGCGCCTGTGTGCGTATGTGTGTGTCTGTACCTGTGTGTGTGTCTCTTAACAGTCCCCGCTGTTCCATAAGATGTTTTTGTATCTGTTTAAGTGTGTACCTCTGCTAATAGAGCTGATACTATATTCCTACCACCTACAGTGCCTTGCAAAAGTATTCATCCCCCTTGGCATTTTTCCTATTTTGTTGCATTACAACCTGTAATTTAAATGGATTTTTATTTGGATTTCATGTAATGGACATACACAAAATAGTCCAAATTGGTGAAGTGTAATGAAAAAAATTAATTGTTTCAAAAAATTCTAAAAAATAAATAACGGAAAAGTGGTGCGTGCATATGTATTCACCCCCTTTGCTATGAAGCCCCTAAATAAGATCTGGTGCAACCAATTACATTCAGAAGTCACAAAATTAGTTAAATAAAGTCCACCTGTGTGCGCAATCTAAGTGTCACATGATCTGTCACATGATCTCAATATATACAGTGAGGGAAAAAAGTATTTGATCCCCTGCTGATTTTGTACGTTTGCCCACTGACAAAGACATGATCAGTCTATATAATAAGTATTTGACCCCTCTGACTTAGTACTTGGTGGCAAAACCCTTGTTGGCAATCACAGAGGTCAGACGTTTCTTGTAGTTGGCCACCAGGTTTGCACACATCTCAGGAGGGATTTTGTTCCACTCCTCTTTGCAGATCTTCTCCAAGATGTTTGGCAACTCGAACCTTCAGCTCCCTCCACAGATTTTCTATGGGATTAAGGTCTGGAGACTGGCTAGGCCACTCCAGGACCTTAATGTGCTTCTTCTTGAGCCACTCCTTTGTTGCCTTGGCCGTGTGTTTTGGGTCATTGTCATGCTGGAATACCCATCCACAACCCATTTTCAATGCCCTGGCTGAGGGAAGGAGGTTCTCACCCAAGATTTGACGGTACATGGCCCCGTCCATCGTCCTTTTGATGCAGTGAAGTTGTCCTGTCCCCTTAGCAGAAAAACACCCCCAAAGCATAATGTTTCCACCTCCATGTTTGATGGTGGGGATAGTGTTCTTGGGGTCATAGGCAGCATTCCTCCTCCTCCAAACACGGCGAGTTGAGTTGATGCCAAAGAGCTCGATTTTGGTCTCATCTGACCACAACACTTTCACCCAGTTCTCCTCTGAATCATTTGGATGTTCATTGGCAAACTTCAGACGGCCCTGTATATGTGCTTTCTTGAGCAGGGAGACCTTGCGGGCGCTGCAGGATTTCAGTCCTTCGCGGCGTAGTGTGTTACCAATTGTTTTCTTGGTGACTATGGTCCCAGCTGCCTTGAGATCATTGACAAGATCCTCCCGTGTAGTTCTGGGCTGATTTCTCACCATTCTCATGATCATTGCAACTCCACGAGGTGAGATCTTGCATGGAGCCCCAGGCCGAGGGAGATAGACAGTTATTTTGTGTTTCTTCCATTTGCGAATAATCGCACCAACTTTTGTCACCTTCTCACCAAGCTGCTTGGCGATGGTCTTGTAGTCCATTCCAGCCTTGTGTAGGTCTACAATCTTGTCCCTGACATCCTTGGAGAGCTCTTTGGTCTTGGCCATGGTGGAGAGTTTGGAATCTGATTGATTGATTGCTTCTGTGGACAGGTGTATTTTATACAGGTAACAAGCTAAGATTAGGAGCACTCCCTTTAAGACACCTGGGAGCCAGAAATCTTTTTGATTGAGAGGGGGTCAAATATTTATTTCCCTCATTAAAATGCAAATACATTTATAACATTTTTGAAATGCGTTTTTCTGGATTTTTTTTTTGTTATTCTGTCTCTCACTGTTCAAATAAACCTACCATTAAAATTATAGACTGATCATTTCTTTGTCAGTGGGCAAACGTACAAAATCAGCAGGGGATCAAATACTTTTTTCCCTCACTGTATACACCTGTTCTGAAAGGCCCCAGAGTCTGCAACACCACTAAGCAAGGGGCACCACCAAGCAAGCGGCACCATGAAGACCAAGGAGCTCTCCAAACAGGTCAGGGACAAAGTTGTGCAGAAGTACAGATCAGGGTTGGGTATAAAAAAATATCAGAAACTTTGAACATCCCACGGAGCACCATTAAATCCATAATTTAAAAATGGAAAGAATATGGCACCACAACAAACCTGCCAAGAGAGGGCCGCCCACCAAAACTCACAGACCAGGCAAGGAGGGCATTAATCAGAGAGGCAACAAAGAGACCAAAGATAACCCTGAAGGAGCTGCAAAGCTCCACAGCGGAGATTGGAGTATCTGTCCATAGGACCACTTTAAGCCGTACACTCCACAGAGCTGAGCTTTACGGAAGAGTGGCCAGAAAAAAGCCATTGCTTAAAGAAACAAATAAGCAAACACGTTTGGTGTTCGCCAAAAGGTATGTGGGAGACTCCAGAATTGAAGGAATGATGGATGGCGCTAAATACAGGGAAATTCTTGAGGGAAACCTGTTTCAGTCTTCCAGAGATTTGAGATTGGGACAGAGGTTCACCTTCCAGCAGGACAATGACCCTAAACATACTGCTAAAGCAACACTCGAGTGGTTTAAGGGGAAACATTTAAATGTCTTGGAATGGCCTAGTCAAAGCCCAGACTTCAATCCAATTGAGAATTTGTGGTGGAATGGCCTAGTCAAAGCCCAGACTTCAATCCGATTGAGAATCTGTGGTATGATTTAAAGATTGCTGTACACCAGTGGAACCCATTCAACTTGAAGGAGCTGGAGCAGAGAGACATACCCCAAGAGACTTGCAGCTGTAATTGCTGCAAAGGGTGGCTCTACAAAGTATTGACTTTGGGGGGGTGAATAGTTATGCACGCTCAAGTTTTCTTTTTTTTAGGTCTTATTTCTTCAAAGTGGTAGGCATGTTGTGTAATTCAAATGATACAACCCCCCCAAAAATCCATTTTAATTCCAGGTTGTAAGGCAACAAAATAGGAAAAATGCCAAGGGGAGTGAATACTTTCGCAAGCCATTGTATTGGGGACATTTGCAGCAGTCACGCATTCCTCAAGCTAACTCTCCTTACTTTCGGAACATTGTGTGTGTATGGGTATGTGTTTGTGAGTTTACGCAATGTGTGTTCTGGTAACTGTGTTTTATTAGGTGTGTGTTTGTGTATAAAACACAGTGTGTGTGCATTGCCTTGTATAAAGCTGTTGTGCGCATCTCTCTTTACAGATCTCCTCACTATGCCTGCCCAGAGGTCATAAGGGTAAGTGCACTCTCTCTCCACCTCTCTCTCTCTCTCTCTCTCTCTCTCTCTCTCTCTCTCTCTCTCTCTCTCTCTCTCTCTCTCTCTCTCTCTCTCTCTCTCTCTCTCTCTCTCTCTCTCTCTCTCTCTCTCTCTCTCTCCCTCTTTCTGTTTCTCTCCCTCCCATAATGGCATTGCAGCACAAGCCCACATACCCTCTGTCACGAGTTGCTAAGCCAGAACCCAGAAGCAGACCAGGACAAGGTAAGTTGAAACGAAGGTGAGTGTTTATTTACAAGTTCAAGAGTGATGCTGAATAATCCAGGGAACAGAGCGGGCGGCGTTGATTAGTTGTTGGGGGTGCAGTGGTTGATCCCATCCTGGGTCGGCAGCCGCCGACCACCAGGCAGAGGTTGGATGAAGGTTCCGGACGGGTGACTGCAGATGGAACAAAACGGGGGTAAGTAAGCAACAAACCAACAAGGTGCAAAAACAACAAAACTAACGCTAGGCTCTAAGACTGATACTCTGGTAAACCTACTGTTCATGGCTAACGATCCGGCAGGGAATGGATGTTAGGCCAGAGCCTAAGAAGGGTGATGATCAGGACCAGGTGTGCAGATTGCTGATGGGATGCAGGTGCGGAAATCAAGAGAGCTCCCCGGAGCGTTCCCGAACCCTCGGGAAACTGGAGATCACGAACAGAAAAACTAGTCACCAGACAGGACCCGACTCAGACTGCCGGGATCGTTACAGTACCCCCCCCTCCGACGAACGCCACCGGGCGGACTCCCGGAGCGCCAGGATGGAGGCGGTAGAAGTCACTGATGAGGTCAGCATCTAGGACCTGTCGCCGCGGAATCCAACTCCTCTCTTCAGGACCATACCCCCTCCCAGTCCACGAGATACTGGAAACCCCGGCCCCGCCGTCTGGAATCCATGATGCGACGCACCGTGTAGGCAGGACCACCTCCGATCATCCGAGGAGGAGGAGGAGGAGGCGGAGGAGGCAACAGAGGACTGAGGAAAACAGGCTTGAGGCAGGAGACATGAAAGGTGGGATGGACTCTGAGCGTCCTCGGGAGTTTGAGTCGAACTGCCACCGGATTGATCACCTTCTCCACCACAAACGGACCAATGAACTTCGCAACAACTTCCTAGACTCAGTCCGTAACGGAAGATCCCGGTGGCCAACCAGACCCTATCTCCGATGGAATAGGTGGGAGCGGGGATCCGGCGACGATTCGCCTGGAGCTGATACCGGTCCGAAACTCTAAGGAGTGCCTTTCTGGCCCGATGCCAGGTCCGGTGGCAACGACGAATATGGGCCTGAACAGAAGGCACTGAGAGCTCCTTCTCCTGAGAAGGGAACAGGGGAGGTTGGTAGCCATACAGGCACTGGAAGGGAGACATCCCAGTGGCAGATGTAGGGAGAGTATTGTGGGCATACTCAACCCAAGGCAACTGAGAGACCCAGGAGGTGGGGTTGGAAGAGACCAGGCAGCGTAGCGTGGATTCCATCTTCTGGTTGGCTCTCTCCGCCTGACCATTGGATTGGGGGTGAAAACCAGATGTGAGACTGACTGTAGCTCCAATGGCCAAACAGAAGGACTTCCAGACAGCAGAGGTAAACTGAGGGCCACGGTCGGAAACGATATCACTGGGCAAACCGTGGACCCTGAAAACCTCCCTAACCAGGATCTCGGACGTCTCCGAGGCAGAGGGAAGCTTGGCAATTGGCACAAAGTGGGCGAACTTGCTGAATCTGTCCACGATAGTCAGAACGACCGTGTTCCCCTCAGAAGCGGGCAGCCCAGTGACGAAGTCCAGGGCCAGATGCGACCATGGTCGCCGGGAATAGGAAGGGGGTGAAGTAGTCCAGAGCTGGGCCGATTGGTACTCTTATTCTGCGCACACACTGGACAGGCAGCAACAAAACCCCCGAGTATCCTCGGCCATGGCAGGCCACCAAAAACGCTCTGCGAAGAAAACGCCATTGTCCGAGCCACGCCAGGGTGACAAGCCATCTTGCTGGCGTGGGACCATTTGAGGACAGCAGGACGAACCGACTCAGGCACAAACAACCGACCGGGTGGACCGTTACCGGGACCGGGCTGAGTCCGAAGGGCCGCCAGCACCTCCTCCTCAATCTTCCACATAACTGCTCCCCACGACGCAGTTCCGGGGAGAATTGTCTCGGTCTTGGACCCACTCTCCTCCGTCTTGGAGAACATCCGGGACAAGGCGTCCGCCTTGCCGTTCTTAGATCCAGGTCGGAACGTCAGGGAAAACTTGAATCGTCCAAAAACAACGCCCACCTGGCCTGACGGGAGTTGAGACGTTTAGCCGATTGCACGTAAGCAAGATTCTTGTGGTCAGTCCAGACAATAAACGGTTGCTCCGCCCCCTCCAACCAGTGGCGCCACTCCTCCAAGGCAAGTTTCACCGCGAGAAGCTCCCGGTTACCCACATCGTAATTCCTCTCCGCAGGCGAAAGGCGACGAGAGTAGTAGGCGCAGGGATGGAGTTTACTGTCCGTGGAGCATCGCTGCGACAGGATGGCGCCAACTCCCACATCAGACGCGTCCACTTCAACGACGAACTGACGGGCCGTGTCCGGTTGAGAGAGAATCGGTGCGTTGGTGAATCGCCTCTTCAAATCCAGAAACGCTCGATCCGCCTCCGATTCCACTTGAAGGTCCTGATACTGGAAGTCAAGGCAGTTAACGGAGCGGCCACACGGCTGTAATCCCGGATGAATCTGCGGTAGAAATTCGCAAACCCCAAAAATCTCTGGAGCTGCAATCTCGTACCGGGCTGGGCCCATTCCAGAACCGCTCTAACCTTCTCCTGGTCCATCCTAATCTCTCCCCTGGAGATGATGTACCCGAGAAAGGATGTCGTGATGGGCGTGAAACTCGCACTTCTCGGCCTTCACGAACAGGCGATTCTCCAACAATCGCTGCAGAACCTGCCGGACATGCTGGACGTGGTCGGAAGGTTCCTTCGAGAAGATCAGAATGTCATCCAGGTAAACAAACACAAAGAGACCGATCATATCTCTCAGGACGTCGTTCACCATACTCTGGAATACCGCTGGAGCATTGGTCAGTCCAAACGGCATCACCTGATACTCGAGTGACCCATCGGTGTATTGAAACCCGTCAACCACTCGTCCCCCTCTCTGATCCGCACCATGTGATACGACATTGCGTAGGTCTAGCTTGGTGAACACCGTAGCACCCTGTAAGGAGTCGAAGGCAGAACTCATCAAGGGCAGGGGATACTTGTTCTTGACCGTGATGTCATTCAACCCCCGATAATCAATACACGGTCGAAGAGAGCCATCCTTCTTACCCACAAAGAAGAATCCTGCCCCCGGGGGTGATGACGAGGGACGAACGAGACCAGCAGCTAGGGACTCCTTGATGTAGGTCTCCAAAGCCTCACGTTCAGGTCGGGAGATACTGTATAACCTTCCCTTGGGGTAGACAGCTCCAGGGAACAGGTTGATGGCACAATCATATGGTCGGTGGGGAGGGAGTGACAGAGCCTTCTGCTTACTGAAAACTTCCCCCAAATCGTGATATGTCTCGGGAACCAGGGACAAATCTGGGGGTTTAGCCTCAATCACCTGACTGGGAACCGAATGGGGGCAGGCAGTCTTGAGACAGTTAGCATGACAATCAAGGCTCCAACTCGTTACCTTGCCCGTCACCCAATCGAACGTGGGATTGTGCTCCTTCAGCCAGGGGTATCCAAGGACCAGAGGAACATGGGAAGACGGCAGAATGAAGAATGAAATCATCTCAGAATGATTCCCCGACAACCGCATCTTAACCGGTTCAGTCCTCATCGTGATACGTGCCAGACTACTGCCGTTCAGAGTGGTCGCTTCAATGGCTTCCGGCAATTGCTCCTTGGAAAGCCCCAGCTGTTCCACCAACTCGGCATCAAGAAAGCTTCCATCGGCACCTGAATCGATAAAAGCGTTAATCGCTAAGCTCTGATTCCTGTTCACAAGGGTAGCCGGGAAACGGGTCTGACAGAGGTACTGAGAGGTTGAAACTGGCTCGCTAAAAGTCCTCCCAACTTTAGCGAGCCGGGCAGTTTGACGACCGCCGGGAACAAGTGGAGATGTAATGTCCCGAGCTACCACAGTAGAGGCAGCAGTTGGTCTTACGTCTATGTTGACGCTCCTCCTTGGTTAACCCGTGCCGCCCCACTTGCATGGGTTCAGAATCGGGAGAGAGGACCTCTCCACTAATCCTTTGTGGTGGAGAATGATCGACGTGTTCTGGTCCACCACCCGACCCGACTGGGAACTGAAAAGCTGATCGATTGGACGGACCCCATTGCTTCTCCCTCCTTCGCTCTCGGACTCGATTATCCACCCGAATAGACAAGGCTACCAAGCTGTCCAGGTCACTAGGCTCCGGATAGGAGATCAACTCATCCTTGAGCTGCTCCGACAGACCCTGGTAAAGGCCGCTTGCAGAGACTCCTCGTTCCACCCACTCTCCACAGCCAACGTCTTGAACTCGATCACGAAGTCGGCCACGCTGCGAGTTCCTTGGTGAAGCGAAAACAGGCGCCTAGCTGCGTCCCTCCCTCGGACGGAATGGTCGAAGAGCTTCCTCATCTCGGCCGTGAACCCCTGGTATGAAGCCATGCAGGGGTCTTGTCGTTCCCAAACGGCTGAAGCCCACTCCAGCGCTCGACCACGCAGCAACGCAATCACAAAGGCTATCCTAGCCTTGTCTGTGGCATAAGAGTAGGGCTGTAGATCGAACACTAATCCACACTGCATAAGGAAGGAACGGCATCTTCCCAGCTCCCCCTCATATTTATCCGGCGTCGGAACCTTGGGCTCACGGAAGGACACAGCTCCAGAAGCGGCAGGCGAGATGGGTGAAACCGGTAGTGGATCCTCCACCGGAAACTTGCGTTGGTTCTGGACCTCCGTCAGACCGGTAGAAAGGTTCCCGAACTGACAACGCGATCTCCTGTAGTACCGTGCTATGATGGCCCAACATCTTCTCCTGATGGGTAATGGCATGGCGAACAGAGTCCAGGTCCGCTGGGTTCATTACTGGCCGGATCGTTCTGTCACGCAGTTGCTAAGCCAGAACCCAGAAGCAGACCAGGACAAGGTAAGTTGAAACGAAGGTGAGTGTTTATTTACAAGTTCAAGAGTGATGCTGAATAATCCAGGGAACAGAGCGGGCGGCGTTGATTAGTTGTTGGGGGGTGCAGTGGTTGATCCCATCCTGGGTCGGGCAGCCGCCGACCACCAGGCAGAGGTTGGATGAAGGTTCCGGACGGGTGACTGCAGATGGAACAAAACGGGGTAAGTAAGCAACAAACCAACAAGGTGCAAAAACAACAAAACTAACGCTAGGCTCTAAGACTGATACTCTGGTAAACCTACTGTTCATGGCTAACGATCCGGCAGGGAATGGATGTTAGGCCAGAGCCTAAGAAGGGTGATGATCAGGACCAGGTGTGCAGATTGCTGATGGGATGCAGGTGCGGAAATCAAGAGAGCTCCCCGGAGCGTTCCCGAACCCTCGGGAAACTGGAGATCACGAACAGAAAAACTAGTCACCAGACAGGACCCGACTCAGACTGCCGGGATCGTTACACCCTCCAACCATTCACTTTAGAGAGCTCTCAGCTCTGTATACAATGAACCGTCTCTCAGCTCTTCACCCCTCAGGCAGTGGCAATGCCACACAGCCACGTGTTATGTCATCACAAGTTGTCTGATATAAGCAGTGCAGCTGTGAATCAGGTGTATGCCAGGTGGATATGTGCTTGCATTGTCAAGAAGGATCCTGCAAGTAAGCATTTCGTTGGACGGTGTATGCTAATGAAACTTGAAACAAAAACTGTGCTGTATGCCAGCTGTCATAGAGTTGGTTACTTACAGTGTCTTCAGAAAGTATTCACACCCCTTTACCTTTTCCACATTTTGTTGTGTTACAGCCTGAATAAAAAAATTATTACATTTTGATTTTGTGTCACTGGCCTACACACAATACCTCATTATGTTCAGGAGTAAAAATAATTGCTTAACAAGTCACATAATAAGTTCCATGAAAAATAATAGTATTTAACATGATTTTTGAATGACTACCTCATCTCTGTAGCCCACACATAGAATTATCTGTAAGGTCCCTCAGTCAAGCAGGGAATTTCTAACACAGATTCAACCACAAAGACCAGGGAGGTTTTCCAATGCCTCACAAAAAAAGTTATTAATTACACTTTGGATGGTGTATCAATACACCCAGTCACTACAAAGAAACAGGCGTCCTTCCTAACTCAGTTGCCGGAGAGGAAGGAAACCGCTCAGGGATTTCACCAAGAAGCCAATGGTGACTTTAAAACAATTACAGAGTTTAATGGCTGTGATAGGAGAAAACTGAGGATAGATCAACAACATTGTAGTTACTCCTCAATACTGACCTATTTGACAGAGTGAAAAGAAGGAAGTCTGTACAGAATACAAAAATTCCAAAACATGCATTCTGTTTACAATAAGGCACAAGCAACCAGACGCTGCACTTGACACATTTATGAAATTGCTTATCCCAGTTACTAATAAGCATGCACCCATTGACTGTAAAAACTGTTGTAAAAACGGTTAAATCCCTGTGGATTGATGAGGAATTAAAAAATTGTGTGGTTGAGAGTGATGAGGCAAAAGAGACGGCAAATAGGTCTGGCTGTACAACCGATTGGCAAATGTATTGCAAATTGAAAAATCATGTGACTAAACTGAATAAAAAGAAGAAGAAACTACACTATGAAACAAAGATGAATGACATAAAGAATGATAGTAAAAAGCTTTGGAGCACCTTAAATGAAATTTTGGGCAAAAAGGCAAACTCCGCTCCATCATTCATTGAATCAGATGGCTCATTCGTCACAAAACCCACTGATATTGCCAACTACTTTAATGATTTTTTCATTGGCAAGATTAGCAAACTTAGGCATGACATGCCAGAAACAAACGCTGACACTACACATCCAAGTATATCTGACCAAATTATGAAAGACAAGCATTGTAATTTTGAATTCCGTAAAGTGAGTGCGGAAGAGGTGAAACAATTATTGTTGTCTATCAACAATGACAAGCCTGACAACTTGGATGGAAAATTACTGAGGATAATGGCGGACGATATTGCCACTCCTATTTGCCATATCTTCAATTTAAGCCTACTAGAAAGTGTGTGCCCTCAGGCCTGGAGGGAAGCAAAAGTTATTCCCCTACCTAAGAATAGTAAAGCCCCCATAACTGGCTCAAATAGCTATCCAATCAACCCTTAGTAAACTTTAGGGAAAGAATGTGTTTGACCAGGTACAATGCTGTTTTACTGTAAACAAATTGACTTTCAGCACGCTTATAGGGAAGGACATTCAACAAGCACAGTACTTACACAAATGACTGATGAAGGTTGTGGGGGCTGTTTTGTTAGACTTCAGTGTGGCTTTTGACATTATCGATCATAGTCTGTTGCTGGAAAAACATATGTGTTATGGCTTTACACCCCCTGCTATATTGTGGATAAAGATGTACCTGTCTAACAGAACACAGAGGGTGTTCTTTAATGGAAGCCTTTCCAACAAAATCCAAGTAGAATCAGGAATTCCCCAGGGCATCTGTCTAGGCCCCTTACATGTTTCAATCTTTACTAACGACATGCCACTGGCTTTGAGGTAAACCAATGTGTCTATGTATGTGGATGACTCAACACTATACACGTGAGCTACCACAGTGACTGAAATGAAAGCAACACTTAACAAAGAGCTGCAGTTAGTTTCAGAATGGGTGGCAAGGAATAAGTTAGTCCTAAATATTTCAGAAATTAAAAGCACTGTATTTGGGACAAATCATTCACTAAACCCTAAACCTCAACTAAATCTTGAAATGAATAATGTGGAAATTGAGCAAGTTGGTCAAAACATATTGATACAACAGTAGCTAGGATGGGGAGATTATAAAGTGCTGCTCTCCATTCATAACAACACTATCAACAAGGCAGGTCCTACAGGCCCTAGTTATGTCTCACCTGGACTACTGTTCAGTCGTTTGGTCAGGTGCCACAAAGAGGGACTTAGGAAAATTGCAATTGGCTCAGAACAGGGCAGCACGGCTGGCCCTTGGATGTACAAAGAGAGCTAACATTAATAATATGTTTGTAAATCTCTCCTGGCTCAAAGTGGAGGAGAGATTGACTTCATCACTACTTGTATTTGTGAGAAGTATTGACATGTTGAATGCACCTAGCTGTCTGTTTGAACTACTGGCACACAGCTCAGACACCCATGCATACCCCACAATACATGCCACCAGAGGTCTCTTCACAGTCCCCAAGTCCAGAACAGACTATGGGAGGTGCACAATACTACTAGAGCCCTGACTACATGGTACTCTATTCCACATCAATTAACTAATGCCAATAGTAAAATTAGATTTAATAAACAGATAAAATTACACTGTATGAAACAGCGGGCACTGTGAAGCAACACAAACATAGACACATGCATACAAACACACGATAACATACGCACCATACACACATGTACACATGGATTTTTTGTTATAGATATGTGGTAGAAGAGTAGAGGCCTGAGGGCACACATTTAATATGTTGTGAAATCTGTTATGAATGTATTGTAATGTTTTAAAAATGTATAACTGCCTTAATTTTGCTTGACCCCAGGAAGAGTAGCTGCTGCCTTGGCAGCAGCTAATGGGGATCCATAATAAATACAAATGCAAAAGTACAAATGCAAAAAATGTGGCAAATAAATTAGCTTTATGTCCTGAATACAAATGGTTAGGTTTGGGGCAAATCCAACACGTCACTTAGTACCACCCTTCATATTTTCAAGCATGGTGGTGGCTGCATCATGTTATGGGTATGCTTGTCATCGGCAAGGACTAGGGAGTTTTTTAGAATACAAAGAAACAGAATAGAGCTAAGCACAGACAAAATCCTAGAGGAAAACCTGGTTCAGTCTGCTTTCCAACAGACACTGGCAGACAAATTCACCTTTCTGCAGGACAATAACCTATAATACAAGGCCAAATATATACTGGAATTACATTGAATGTGGCCAAGTTACAGTTTTGACTTAAATCTGCTTGAAAATCTATGAAAAGACTTGCTTTAAAGGTTTCCAGTTCATAAAAATAATGTGGAATCTGTATCTCACCTCCATAACAAAATACATAGTTGATTACTCTCTTTCTCTCTATTTTTGTCTGTCGTTATCTCTGTCTCACTCTCCCTCACCCTTCCTCACCCTCATTCTCTCTTGTTCTCTTTCTCCCCCTCTTTCTCTCTCTCTCTCTCTCTCTCTCTCTCTCTCTCTCTCTCTCTCTCTCTCTCTCTCTCTCTCTCTCTCTCTCTCTCTGTCTCTCTATCTCTCTCTCTCTCAGGGAGAGAAGTACGACGGGAGGAAAGCAGACGTGTGGAGCTGTGGGGTCATCCTCTTTGCACTTTTAGTGGTGAGTGATTGACAGCTGCCGTTGCCCTGACGATGACCCTGACACGTGCCAGCATCCTGCAATGGTCCTTAACGCTCATCCTCCCTCTCTCCCTCTGACCCGCAGCAGTAAACAAACAACAATAAAATAACAAATACATACTAGCTAGTTTTTTAGTCCTGTGTGCTTACGCAACTTCTAAACCGGAATGAGAATAGGGAGAATAAACAGGAAGGAGTGCGATAAGTTCATCTGTGAGTCCCTCAGGCATATGTTGAGTTAGTGTTGTGGTATGACGTGAGGTAAAGTGACAGGGGACGGAGCTTCATGTGACACAATAAGTCTTCATGGGAAGCTGCACCTCAGTGACTCGCTGGCTTTGGTCTACAGTGTCTTGATTATGATTTTAAATACCCTGGGGAGGAATTTGAGGTAAGGGACAGGACAAGGTTTGGAGACATAACTTAATAAATGTGGTAAAACAAACTTATTGCCAATGGCCTGTGATTCCAGTTCTTTATCTGTATAGAATATAAGTGAAAGATGACATTAGATTATTGGATCAGGACTGAAAATTAAATCAGCACCCTCCATCCTTTCATCCCCATATGATTGGTTGATTCATCATGTTTCTGATTGGAGCAGGGATTTCCAGGGCTGGCTTGACTGTCAGCTTTGTACTGACACACATATGCTCATGAATTAGAGTGTGTCACCAGCATTCACACACCACTCTGATTAGACAGTGACAAAGTGGGGAAGCCGAGAACAAAGGAAATTATAGGCTGCGTGTGTGTGTCTGTGTGTGTGTGTTTCTCCATTTTGTGTCAATATGGACATCTATTCTGTCTCCCTGATGAAGGCATGTTGAGATGGGAAGAGACCCTATCAGTCATGCTATCGTAAACTACACCTCCCATCATTAAAAGTATGAATACTCTGCCTGTTTCAAATGTCAGATAGCCCTTCAATGATTGCCATGGGTAATGCTCATGTATTGCCTTGCCTAGTGTCTCTGGAAACCATTCATATTAGAGATTTTGAAGAAGGCTGACTAGATTAGGGCTATGCTTTGGCTAACATCAAAAAACCAAGATTTGTGTCTTTGTCAGATAGACCTATATTGACTGCCATAATACTTATTCACTGTATTCCTTTGGTTAACAACAATAACCTTATTGTTTGTCCTTGTCAGATGTATACAGTAAAGTATCACCTGGCAGTCTTTAACTTTTCTACTTTGGCATGGCTCTAGATTTCCAATGCCGACTTACTGAGTGATATTATATATGGCCGGTTTCCCGGACACATATTAAGCCTAGTCTTGGACTAGGAAACACTTTCAATTGGGAAATGGGAATCTCCGTTGAACGTTCTTTTTCGTCCAGGACGAGGCTTTAAGTGGGTCCTGTAGACCAGCCCTACGAATATATGTAGTGGAACTTGAGCATCATTCTGGTATTAATGCTCCTCTGTGTTGTTCAGAGGACCACAGTGGAAATAAATTGTTAACTTTTTTTGTGTTATCCTTGGTGATTTGAATGCAGTGTATCCACTTGGCTGGCTGGAATTATAAATCAAATCTTATCAATCTCAGGGCGCCCTGCCATTTGACGATGACAACCTGAGAAACCTGCTGGAGAAGGTGAAGCTGGGTGTTTTCCATATGCCTCACTTCATCCCTCCAGACTGTCAGAACCTCCTTCGGGGCATGATCGAGGTGGATGCCACTAAGAGACTCACGGTACATTCCTCTAAGATCAGCTCTAAAATCAGATGTATGTTTGTAACCCCCTTATTTCAGGTAGACAATTCCCTTAATATCTGCTCTAGGATCAGTTTACACCCCTAAGAGGTGGGAATGGCCCACCTAATCTACCGCTAAGATCAGGCCTAGGATCAGATGTATGTTCACAACACCCTTGTTTCAGCTTGAAGATGCACTTAATACTACATTTGTTCACACTTTCAGGTGAAAGGTAAATTGAGTCTCAATCAATAAAGGGGGCTACTTCAGATAGAAATGTACCAAACAATTCCATCTCCCTTTATTACCACAAAATATTTACTACCACAGTATAAGTCAAAGCAGCTCCCCCAGCTCTCACCCACAGTACTAGTAAAGCAGAAATCACTTATCACTGTAGAGAAAGGGAGACATTTTTCCCTTATTTAGACTAAAGACACTCAGGGGCAGTTTCTCATGCTCAGATTAAGAGTATTCCTGAACTAAAAAGCACTTTTAATGGTGTTTCTACAGTTAGCATGTCCTTTTGTCCAGGAGTAGACTTAATCTGGGTCCGGGAAACCTCCACTCTGGGTCTAGGCTCTAGACAGTAATCCCATTGACTCTGTCTGTTCGGTTCAGACATCTGAGACACAGACAGGCAGCACTTCAAAACCCTCCCACAGCTACAGTGTGACTTCCTCCAACAGTTTATTAGATTACTCTTGCTCACATCAGCGTTAAGAGTTTTCTGTCAAGGAGAGGGTGATTTCCCAGTTGCCCAACGTCTTAAGTATCTCTGGCTAAGATGTTTTTCTATCTGTTTAATCTACTCGACAAATAACATTAATATTAATGCTATAATGTGTTTTATTTATTTATATGTATTGAAGTAGCTGGAAGCCCCATAGAAATAGAATGAATATACACTACATGACCAAAAGTATGTGGACACCTGCTCGTCGAACATCTCATTCCAAAATCATGAGCATTAATACGGAGTTGGTCCCCCCTTTTCTGCTATAGCAGCCTCCACTCTTCTTGGAAGGCTTTCCACTAGATGTTGGAACATTGCTGCGGGGACTTGCTTCCATTCAGCCACAAGAGCATTAGTGAGGTTGGGCACTGATGTTGGGCAATTAGGCCTGGCTCGCTGTCGGCGTTCCAATTCATCCCAAAGGTGTTCGATGGGGTTGAGGTCAGGGCTCTGTGCAGGCCAGTCAAGTTATTCCACACCGATTTTGACAAACCATTTCTGTATGGACCTCGCTTTGTGCACGGGGGCATTGCCATGCTGAAACAGAATAGGGCCTTCCCCAAACTGTTGCCACAAAGTTGGAAGCACATAATCATCTAGAATGTAATTGTATGCTGTAGCGTTAAGATTTCCCTTCACTGCAACTAAGGGCCCTAGCCCGAAACATGAAAAACAGCCCCAGACCATTATTCCTCCTCCACCAAACTTTACAGTTGGCACTATGCATTTGGGAAGGTAACGTTCTCCTGGCATCCGCCAAACCCAGATTCGTCCGCCGGACTGCCAGATGGTGAAGCGTGATTCATCACTCCAGAGAACGCTTTTCCACTGCTCCAGAGTCCAATAGCGGTGAGCTTTACACCACTCCAGCCGACGCTTGGCATTGCGCATGGTGATCTTAGGCTTGTGTACGGCTGCTCGGCCATGGAAACTCATTTCATGAAGCTCCCGACGAACAGTTATTGTGCTGACGTTGCTTCCAGAGGCAGTTTGGAACTTGGTAGTTAGTGTTGCAACCAAGGACAGACGATTTTTACGCGCTACGTGCTTCAGCACTCGGCAGTCCCGTTCTGTGAGCTTGTGTGGCCTACCACTTTGCGGCTGAGGCGTTGTTGCTCCTTGAAGTTTCCACTTCACAATAACAGCACTTACAGTTGACCGGGGCAGCTCTAGCAGGACAGAAATTTGACGAACTGACTTGTTGGAAAGGTAGCCTTCTATGACGGTGCCACGTTGAAAGTCACTGAGCGCTTCAGTAAGGTCATTCTACTGCCAATGTTTGTCTATGGAGATTGCATGGCGGTGTGCTCGATTTTATACACCTGTCAGCAATGGGTGTGGCTGAAATAGACTAATCCACTAATTTGAAGGGTGTCCAGATACTTTTGTACATATAGTGTATTATATTTTTTGTCTCTACAGTAGGTAAAAGCGGAGTTGTTGCTAGAAGCCTCAAGTGTGTCGTAATGCATACAGTAAGAACAGATAAGGCATGTTGCCGTGTTCACTTGTCTGTCTGTCTGTCTGTCTGTCTGTCTGTCGCAGCACCTGTTCCACATGCTGTGTCATTAACACAATGTTTTTTCCTCTTCCTGTTTGTCTCTACAGTTAGAGCAGATCCAGAAGCACAACTGGTACATGTGAGTACAGCTCCTTTCTCTGTGTGTGTGTGTGTGTGTGTGTGTGTGTGTGTGTGTGTGTGTGTGTGTGTACATGCATACGACTGGCTGTTTTGTGCATACTCTAATAGATATATGCACTATGCACTTTTATCAGTGAAATTAAATTACATTGACAAAATGTAGCAAATATTCAAACAAAGGGTCAGTAGATAAAAGTATTGCACTTATATAGGCAAAATTTGGGAACGCGAACTAATGGAAGCTAAATGCAAACTTTTTTACAGCCTTTATATTAAGAGAAGGTAGGCCCATTAGGCCAGATGAGAAAGGTCTATGTTTTGCTACGCTCTAGCAGTTGCCCTACACACCACCGGAACATAAAAGACCATCATGTTCTTAGTTTTAATGGAACTCTGTTCTGTTCCTAAATGGCTTGGTCTTAACAATGCAGGCTTTAAATACCTCCTCTCAGAAAAGTATCAAGGACCGTTCTACTGTTCAGCAATGTAATAATGTGTGTTGCTCACTGCTACATTATAGCAGTATATCATTGCTATTTAGCAATCTACGATATTGTATACTGAACAAAAATATAAATGCAACATGTAAAGTGTTGGTCCCATGTTTCAATAAAATATCAAAAGTAATAAAAGATCCCAGACGAAATAAAAGATCCCAGACGTTTTTCATACGCACGAAAAGCTTATTTCTCTCAAATGTTGTGCACAAATTTGTTTACATCCCTGTTAGTGAGCATTTCTCCTTTGCCAAGATAATTCATACACCTGACAGGTGTGGCATATCAAGAAGCTGATTAAACAGCATGATCATTACACAGGTCCACCTTGTGCTTTGGACAATAAAAGGCCACTCTAAAATGTGCCGTTTTGTCACACAAAACAATGCCACAGATGTCTCAAGTTTTGAGGGAGCGTGCAATCGGCATGCTGACTGCAGGAATGTCCACCAGAGCTGTTGCCAGATAATTTAATGTTCATTTTTCTACCATAAGCCGCCTCCAACGTTGTTTTAGAGAATTTGGCAGTAAGTCCAACCAGCCTCACAACCGCAGACCACATGTAACCACGCCAGCCCAGGACCTCCACATCCGGCTTCTTCACCTGCAGGATCATCTGAGACCAGCTACCCGGACAGCTGATAAAACAGTGGATTTTCACAACTGCAGAATTTCTGGTATGGGCAGGCATAAGCTACGGACAACGAACACAATTGCATTTTATCGATGGCAATTTGAATGCACAGAGATAATGTGATGAGATCCTGAGGTCCATTGTCGTGCCATTCATCCGCTGCCATCACCTCATGTTTCAGCATGATAATGCACGGCCCCATGTCGCAAGGATCTGTACACAATTCCTGGAAGCTGAAAATGTAACCAGTGCTTCCATGGCATGCATACTCACCAGACATGTCACCCATTGAGTACGTTTGGGATGCTCTGGATCGATGTGTACGACAGCGTGGACCAGTTCCCGCCAATATCCAGCAACTTCGCACAGCCATTGAAGAGGAGAGGGACAACATTCCACAGGCCACAATCAACAGCCTGTTCCACTCTATGATGACCGCGCCGCATGAGGCAAATAGTGGTCACACCAGATACTGATTGGTTTTCTGATCCACACCCATACCTTTTTATTTAGGTATCTGTGACCAACAGATGCATATCTGTATCCCCAGTCATGTGAAATCCATAGATTAGGGCCTAATGAATTTTCTTCAATTGACTGATTTCCTTATGTGCACTGTAACTCAGTAAAATCTTTGAAATTGTTGCATGTTGCGGTTATCATTTTATTCCGTGTATATCTTCGTCATGTTTGTAGTCCTCTGTAGCTCAGCTGGTAGAGCACGGCGCTTGTAACGCCAAGGTAGTGGGTTCGATCCCCGGGACCACCCATACACAAAAAAATGTATGCACGCATGACTGTAAGTCGCTTTGGATAAAAGCGTCTGCTAAACGGCATATTATTATTATTATGTTTGGTGGATTAATTTTCTTAATGGTAAAGTAGTTTCACAATTCTAATAGCTTCGTAGTGTATTTTTGTCATTGCTAACATTGTAAAATATGAAGTTCATATTGAATGAGCTGGTTAAGAAACTACGATTTAAAGTTGCATTTTTCTACAGAAACAGATAGTGCCTTTCTCTAAGCAGTAAGAAGCAGATTATTCAGTCAACCTTTTTATATGTTCTTGATTATGGTGATTTTATTTATCAGAGTGCAGCTGCTACTACTCATCAACCTTTGGATGCCATCTACCATAGTGCCCTTCGTTTTGTTACAGACGACAGTTTTGATACTCATCACTACATCCTGTATAAAAACGTTGGCTGGACTTCGCTAAAGACCCGTAGATCTCTACGTTACTCTTTTTTTGGCCCTTCTTCCTTAAACTTCCGTATTATCTAACTTTGCTGTTGATGTATAGACACCTGAGTTGCCTAACCCGTTCACAGGATTGGTTACCTCTTGAGGTTCCCAGGGTCTCCACCGAGCTAGGTAAATCTGCTTTTAGTTTTAATGCACCGTATTGCTGGAACAAAATTCTAAATACATTTAATCTTGATGTTATAGTGCCGTTCGGGCAATTTAAAGTATTACATTTACATTTACGTCATTTAGCAGACGCTCTTATCCAGAGCGACTTACAAATTGGTGCATTCACTCTATAGCCAGTGGGATAACCACTTTACAAAATTGTTTTTTCTTTTTGGGGGGGTAGAAGGATTACTTTATCCTATCCCAAGTATTGACAGGGGACTTCTTTGAGAAGGAATGTAACTGTTTTTCTGGGTGATTTGTGATGTTTTATTTGTGCTTACCATGACTGTGTTTTTGTATTTTAGGGTGTGTATATATATATATATTTATATTTTGTGTATAATGTGTATATTTATATTGTAATATACAGGGCGCATGAAAAAAAGACCTAGGTCTCAATATGTCTTCCCTGTTCAAATAAAGGTGTATAAAAAATGTAATTAAATCTGTCAGTCATTCCTGTCATTCTTCCTGTCTGTCAGAGCTGGGAAGAACGAGCCAGAGCCGGAGCAGCCTGTCCCCAGGAAGGTGGCCATCAGAACCCTGAGCACTGAGGAGATAGACCCGGACGTCCTGGAGAGCATGCACTCTCTGGGTTGCTTCAGAGACAAGGGCAAACTCACCAAAGACCTGCTTTCTGACGAGTGAGTGATAGTGGGATGGGAGGGAGAGAGTAAGAGGACGAGGGATGAAGGGAGGACTGGAAGGATGGAAGGGTTAAAGAAGTGCACTCTGTGCTGCTTCAGGGACGAAAACAAACTCACCAAAGACTTGCTCTCTGATGAGGGAGGGAGGGAGGGAGGGAGGGAGGGAGGGAGGGAGGGAGGGAGGGAGGGAGGGAGGGAGGGAGGGAGGGAAAAGGGAGGGAGATCATGGACTCACTGGGCTGTGTCAGAGATGAGGGCAAACTGACGAAAGATCTGCTCTCTGACAAGAGGGAAGGAGAAAGGGATGGAGAGATACGGAGGGAGAAATGGAAGTGTCAGCGAAGTCATCCACACTGAGGTGCTTCAAGGACATCTGACAGGATGACTTTACTGTCTTGTCTCTCCAGTGATAACCAGGAGAAGATGATCTACTTCCTGCTGCTGGACCGGAAGGAGAGGTACCCCAGTCAGGAGGACCAGAACCTCCCTCCGCGCAGTGAGATAGGTAGGCTGGTCCAAATCACCCCCACACAGTAGGAGAAGTAGACTAGTCCAAACCTTCTATGCCTTTTATGAATGAAAACCTGAAGTAGCTACACCATAACTCGGATAAGATGTTCTGTCACACATGTAGTTGGTTTGTTGCTGACTAGTTCTCTTTCTCTCTTCACTTGCTTCTTCCCTGACCCCTAACCTTTGACCCCTGACCCCTGTTCAGCTGACCCGCCCAGGAAGCGTGTGGACTCCCCCATGTTGAACCGCCATGGGAAGAGGAGGCCGGAGAGGAAGTCTATGGAAGTGCTGAGTGTCACAGAGGGGGGCTCTCCTGTACCCGTACGACGAGCCATCGACATGGCCACACATGGACAGAGGTATGGTGTGATGTACTCACTCACACGTATCATATTGACACACATACTCACATGCGTGTAAAAACATACACGCACTCACACACACACACATACACACTAATGCTCACACGAACACACACACCCCGGGCAGTCTCCGACTGTACATACTTAGCACTACAGAGTCAATGTGAGGACATGCTTTTCAGAGAGCACCCCATGTTCTCCATTCAAAGTATAGATTAAAGCTAGTGAATAACAGAACAACAGGACCTCTGATTAATACGAGTGGTCTGTAGTCCCAACTCTCAGTGTAGTACTCTTAAATTACTGAATATTAAAGACATCCTCCTGAACTTTGGCGACTACTAAGTAATTTTTAAATCTCCCATTTTGGGAAGGATGTGTCAATGTGTAGTTCATACATGCATAATCTATGAGTTACTGTCTTACCTCAATTAGCCATGAAATCTTTAGTTTGAAAGCGACTGTTTAGCTTGAAGCTGTGCCGCGCCATTTTCCCTACACTGAGCTTCAGCCCCTCACATTTGAGTGACAGCTAGCAAGAGGCCTTCCCAGTGTTATCCAATGAGGTTGCATGGCAGGCCCAACGGCTCAGTGGACACAGCAGAGACAGAGAGAGCAATGGCGTGGTGCACATATCTGCACATATGTGACGTAGTATGCAATTTTGATGGCCACTTCTGTCTTGTGAGTGCTACTTTCAGAACTACTGGCTGAGAAGTATACAAAATTACCGGAGAATCTCTTTAACAAACACAGACACGTGCATGCATGGACACACACGCGCACACACAAACGCACACCGGATTCACATACGTAGCAGTAGGGTGCCTACATATTATGGCACCCTGCTGGATATCTCTGTCTATTAGTTCAATCTGCTGTGTGTGTACTTCCAGTAGAATCCCTCTCCTCACTAACTTTATTATTAAGCTGCTTAGGGTGTTATGACAGTCTAACACAGACAGAAAAGCTAAAAAGTTTACAACTTTCTGCGCGGGTGAGTCATCCAAAGAGGATAGAGGTTTTAAGACTTCAACTTTTCATCGACTGTTAGAAAGTATGCCAAATGTGAGAATACCCCATATTATCATGATCCTTCAAAGTGTCTTACCCCTCTGTTTAATCTGTTTTTAATTGCTGATTAATATATTAATGTCATGTGTGAATCTTGTTTTATGTTTTCATTGTCATGTCTTGATCAATTATTTTTCTTCTTCTGTTAACTTTTCCTTTCAAGACTACTATTATTTACTGTGCATTGGTCTGGATCGCATACACAGCTAATGTGAGGTTGCCAACTCATGACCTGTACAATAATCTGTACATTTTAGGGAATGCTTAGAATCAGTCCCTTTATGTGACTGTCTTTCTGTCTGTCTCTTTATTTTCTTTCTGTCTGTCTGTAGTAAGTCTGTTTTCAGTAAAAGCTTGGATATCACAAACGCTAACCTCACCAAAGAAGAAAGGTATTTGTCACTTTTGTCTGTCTGTCTTGCCACAGTTGAGTTGCAGAGGGGTTTTCCCGTTCATATTCTCACAATGTTTAAGTCTATAAGCCTTTGAGAGGGTAGTCTAGTAAACTTAAATAAAAACTAAGCTCCATTCTTGTCTGCATAAAATGAATTCCCAAAGAATCTAACCACTTGCTGTTAGAATTCTTCTAAAACCTTTACCAGAAGTTCACTTGACTGCCCGGCTATCTGATAATGAATTCACACAATAAAGCCCTTATTTTCATACTGTGGTAAACTAGGCCAATGTGATCAGGCCTAGACTGAACTGAAGGAGAGAGGAGATAGAGAAGAGATAGAGGGAGGGCGTCTTCTCTACACCCTCGGCTGCTTCCATGCACATCAAAAGCATCTTATCCTCCTTCTCCTTCTTTTGGCCCCTCTCTTCCCTTTGATGCTGTAGTTTTGGTGTCCCAGGGCAGATCCACATTTTTAGGTCAACTTCCTTGTTTCCCTGTTTTGCCTCCTTCCCCATTTTGTGTGTGTGTGTGTGTGTGTGTGTCTGTGTGCCTGAACGGGTGTGTGTCTGTGTTTGTTTGTCTTCTGCCGTTTTATTCGTGAGGTTACATCATCATGGTGCGTCAGGTCCAATCTTCCTTTCAAAGCCTATTCACGGATGACCTTGTGTCCAGGAACACAGTTTAGAGACGCTTCCCTGGTCCCCCCCCCCCCCACCCCACCGCACCGTACAGCGAGAGATTAGCATAAATTAATTGGTGGAAATGCAGACGGGGCGTTTTGCTGGAGCGAAGAAGAGTGGAACCAACAGGGATGGAAATAAGGCATTCACATCCCTCTGAATAGTCTATTATCTCCATTATCTAATTAGAATGATACAGTGGTACACACACACATACACACCAATGCGCACGTACACACAAACACACATACAGACACACACACATTGTATTTCATCGGCATCGAACAACAGATTACTTTCAATGATGTGCTTGAAAGACTACCTGATCTTGGCGAGGTGTGTATGATCGTACACACAAGTACAATAATGTGTTGTAATTAAAAAGCGCCTCACCTTGCCCACCATCAACATGCAGCAGAATAAGCAACGAACAGCCATAACATTTCCGATGTTTAGGCCTCCGAGTGGCGCAGTAATCTAAAGCACTGCATCACAGTGCTTGAGGCACAACCGGCCGTGACCGGGAGTCCCATAGGGCGGCACACAATTGGCCCAGTGTCGTCCGGGTTAGGGGAGGGTTTGGCTGGGGGGGCTTTACTTGGCTCATCGCGCTCTAGTGACTCCTTGTGGCGGGCCGGGCGCCTGCAGGCTGACATCAGTCGTCAGTTGAACTGTGTTTCCTCCAACACATTGGTGCGGCTGGCCTCCGGGTTAAGCGGGTGGGTGTTAAGGAGTGTGGTTTGGCGGGTCATGTTTCGGAGGACGCATGACTCGACCTTCGCCTCTCCCGAGCCCGTTGGGGAATTGCAGCGATGAGACAAGATCGATATTGGGGAGAAAAAGGGGGGTAAAATAAAAGCTATATGACTATATGTATATGCAGGGGCGCAACTTTGGTTTTAGAAGTGGGGGGGGACATAATTATTCTTATTCTTATTTTATTTTTATCCAGTCGGATAAACACTCCAAACAGCCTACCCGACTGCTCGGAGGCGTCCGCATGGTCCTAAAGCACACCGTTGCCTCGTTTTGTATCACATTCCAATGATAAAACTGGCGGGGACAAAAATGCAATTTCAGAATGTGGGGGGGGACATGTCCCCACTGTCCCCAGTGAAAGTTGCGCCCCTGTGTATATGAGAAAATATATGTTTGACACATATGTGCTCAATATGCCTTTACAACATAAACTCCGTTATCAGTATTTACTATGTCAGAATACAGTATGGTACGCTCATAGAGAGACTTCTGAGGGAAACTCCCCTGCATCTTAACTCTGTGGTCTGGAGATGTCTCCCTTCAAAAATCTTCTTCTGTTCTCCATTGTTACTGTTTCATTTAGTTTGTGGTGCAGTAATGTTACTTAATCTCCCGTATCCCTACTGTGAACTCGATGTCTGTCTGTGTAGAGCCCTGTCTGGAGGATTCCATTGCGGTTCGGTGAAAGGCAACTCAGCTCTTAGGTTCTTGTTCGCTCGCCTTTGTATTACTGTCGCCATTTTGTAATCCAGATAGCATTGATAAGGTTATGGATGAAAACCTTCCCCGAGGTTGAAGCTTAGTGTGTGTGCGTGCGCGCATGCGAGTGCACATGCGTGTACACTGCAGCACATTTAACTATGATTTACTGTTTCAATTTGAGTTTCCAACAAAATAGCCAAATCGTCTATGGCAAATGAAATCCCCAAACCTCGCTTGGCATCAGTGGCCCTATGTGATGGGAGGGAGGGAGGGAGGGAGGGAGAGACAACAGAGGAGGGACAAGAGAAGGGGAAGAAATAAAAGAAGGAAGATATGAAAAGTTAATGAATTGTAAATGAAAAATGAAAAGGCTCCTCATCTTGTGTAGAATAGAGACACGGCGCTGATACATTTTGCAGTGTGTGTGTGTGTGTGTGTATGTGTGTGTGTGTGTGTGTACTCACGGTGTAGCTGCCATGTTTGAAGTATTTATAGATGTTTACTTTAGAGCCTGATGCTTTGCATGTCTTGTTGTCATGTAGGCAGACATGTTTGGCGATTACACCAAATCTAGTATTTAAAGGTCAACACACTCCAAACTTTTCAACTGTCTGTTGTTTTAGTCTACAGCAACTGTGTGACTGTGTTAGTCATATTGCACACACGAGGCCATTTGAGGCTATGCACAAGGACAGCTCTGATGCCTCATCAAAGATAAAAGGAGAGGTAGAGGAAGAGGGAGACCGAGATTGACAGACAGAGAGAGAGAGAGAGAGAGAAAAGAGAGATGGAGAGCGTGATGAGTGAGTAAGAGGGAGAGAGAAAGAGAGAGTTAGAGAGAGGGAGTGACCAATGTGACTGATAGAACGCTGAGGAAAACAGACTATGTAGTGAGCATAGCCTTGCTATTGCGAGGCCGCCGTAGGCAGACCTGGCTCTCAAGAGAAGACAGGCTATGTGCACACTGCCCACAAAATGAGGTGGAAACTGAGCTGCACTTCCTATTTCCCTCACGTTACATGGACCCAAAAATAGTTTGAAAACAAATCAAATATTGATAAACACCCATATCT
Organism: Coregonus clupeaformis; assembly: GCF_020615455.1. NCBI lineage: Eukaryota > Metazoa > Chordata > Actinopteri > Salmoniformes > Salmonidae > Coregonus > Coregonus clupeaformis. The sequence continues at coordinate 43,008,500 of NC_059194.1, read as the reverse complement.
GTTATGTGAAATACCGCAGTGTGCACTCATCGCAGCAAAATCTATGACCTGTTGCTGCGATAAGAAAATAAACGGGTAGCCAGTGGAACACAAACACCAAAGAAAATGAAAGCTATATTTATCTGTCATTTATATATCATTTGTACTTCTTCTATGTGCACATTGTAAAAACACTACACATAGTTAATAATATAACATTTCAAACGTCTTTCTCTTTTTGAAACTGTTTCATGTTAATTGTTAATCTGTGATTGTTTATTTCACTTGCTTTGGCAATGTAAACATTGCTTCTCATGCCAATAAAGCCCCTTTGAATTGAATTGAAATGAGAGAGAGAGGGAGAGATTGAAGGACAGAGAGAAATGTGTTTAATAAAACAGCTCAGAAATCCCAACCTAAATAGACTCCCTCCCCAGGGGTGAAATAACCCTGGCTACATCCACAGTTATCCATCCTTGTTTGAGTCAATCTCCTCTACTTACCCTTTATGATTGAATATCCGCCAACCTTTTTTGCTCAGGGCAAAGTTGTCAAAAAGTACAGATAGCGCCATACTGTACCAAGTGCTACAGCCACATACAACTGTGTTCAAGATAGCTGCGTTAGTTTAAGGAACTCATCATCTCTTTCCTCTACTTCTTTCAATAGCTTCAGGTAGAAAATGCCATTAGGCACATATCTAAGATCAGCTTACCCTCCCAACTTGCAACTTTAACCATTATGGGGGTAAATCACAAAAGCAATCTTAGATCAGTGTATAGGGGCAACTTTATCCTACTCCTTTAGGAGCTTATATGTGTTTGTTCCCCATGCTTTTTGTCCTCCCTCCAGCTATGGGTGTGCTAGTGTGTGGTCATGTTGTAGGGTTCAGTGTTTTCCCGTTGTAGCGCACATATTGCATTATCAGAGGATGTCTTTAACCCTGTGTGTCTGTGTGTGTGTCTGTGTGTGTGTCTGTGTGTGTGTGTGTGTGTCTACAGGTCACGGTCTATTAGCGGAGCATCCTCCGGTCTCTCCACTAGTCCTCTCAGCAGTCCCAGGGTAAGAGTTTGGTTGTCCCGTACCACACACTGGCCCACACTGCACCGCACCAACTCACCTCACCGCTGGCTCTGCTGTGCTGTGGATGTCACCGGAATGCACACACTGCTATTCACTCGCTACGGCCACTCATATGGCTATACATAAGGCAGCTCATAGAGGAATCCATGGTCAAATCTCTTTGAAAGCCCATCTGACATGAAGCCTGCATAATCCTGTCATAAGAATAGTGTAAAGCTACCAGTCACTATACCCTATGACAGCTTATGACTAGGGCCCTGTGTTTTGGTCAGTCATGTCACATGACCTGGATTGTAACTTTATTTAAAGCTTTTTCTTTAAACTGACCTTTCTTTCTTTTTATGTCAGATGGTCCAACACCATCCTCAGACAATTGCTTTCATTTTTGGTGTAATTCTATTTCTGGAAAAGGCTTAAAATAAAGGTTAAAATCTACGTCATGTGACATGATATCCCAAAACACAGGGCATGAGTTATGACACCTGACATAACGCTGATTTGAGGTATTAGTGCGGGTCACAGATGAATTTTTAATAATTTATACTTCACTCATGGGTTGTATCAGTTGTTATACTGTAATATACGGTTGGTTATCACGACCTGTTACGACTGTTGTTATATCATTGTTATGACAGAGCTATGTAGGCTGTATGTCATAGGGCTTCTTGTGAGGTATCATTGGATCCTTGTGAGGCCTCATAAGGGCTTACGTACTGATGAGGGAACCCATTATTCTTGTTTTAAAGTTCTCAATTCCCCCAACAGCTCATCAGATTGCAAACACATCCATTATTATAAGTCCCATATGTGGGATTTGGTGTTCAACGACCGGTACTATAAAATAGGAACATAAGCCATCAAAGTCATCTTCGATTAGATTGGAAAATGCTGCCATGTTATATGTAAAGGTTAGGGCTACAAATCAACAAACCAGCTCCTAGCTAGCATGCACAGTTCCTCCATTCTGTTACTAAGGCCATGCATTTTTAAAGCCAGCCCTTAGTGAGGATACAAACGTGCAGTCATCACACATTCTGACTCTTCTTGCGGAACTGTCAGTGTTATGAAGGATTCTGTAAAAGTTTCGTAGTTGAGGATATTTCTTTCTGGCAAATATTTCTATCTAAATGTTATTTCATGTTCTTTTTTATGATGAGTGACACTGTAAAAGACTTGGTTCAGATAGGGGTGATGCCGTTTTAGTTCTCCTTTTTTAAGTATAAATATTGTGCCGGTTATGTAAGGATACATATTATGTCACACATTGATGGGATCACTCTACTGAGGGACATGGGGATTAGGGTTTAGGAGTGTAATTTGACCTTTAAACTTTAGAGCACCCACATGCACGCACGCACACACACACACACACATACACACACACATAGAGCAATACACGCTCATGCGTTATATTTAATGAGGATCACTTCACTAAGGCAGTCGTCATAGACGCTTCATAATGCTGCCATATGAGTGACAGAACAAAAAGCCGATAAACCTTGCATAAACTTTTAAAAACATGCCAGTTTTCATAAGCTGTCATAAACTTTCATGTCCTGTCATGATAGTTGCTATGTCATTCATGCCACAGCATTGTGCATGCAGTATGGCTGCTTTCCACCAATGAAGTCTGGAAGCTAATGCAGTTAGCTTTGGGTGATGTATCAGTTGCTGGTTTGGGTTTGGCTTCATGAATGCTTGTAATGCTCTACACTTCTCTCCCCCACGGTGCTGCTGCCTCCTGGTTGGCTGGTTGTGCTAATGGCATGTTCTTCTTTTCTTTCTTTCTGCACTCTCACCACTCTCCCTGCCTGTGTGTCACTTGCTCCACCTATCCTCTCCTCCATGTCATTTCTTACTATATTGCTGTTTTTGTCCTGGTGCCTTTTCATTGCAATCCACCTTTATTGGGCTGTGTTTTTTTTTATATATGTCCCCTGGCTTCTGGGCGTGGTCTCTCATTGGCTGCCTGCGCTGTCAATCTAACGGTGCATGTCCAATCGCAGCCGGTCCGGCGCTTCTTTATCCCGCCCCAGTCGCCGGACCTCTGTCAGTCGCCCAACTGTAGCCCCACCCATTCCCCAGAGTCCCGCCTTAACCATAACGGGGTAGGGGGGGCCAACCGCGTGCACCCACAAGCGCTCCCCAACTCCTACACGCCAAAGATGGGGTCCCCCCTGATGCACCCCCGCACACAGACTCTCCCCGCCAAGCCCAAAGCGTCTGAGAAGCCCCTTCAGACCACCAGGTCCAACCCCCTTCCCAACTCGGCTGACAGCCCGCCCACCTCCCCCTCCTCACCCCTGGGCAGCCCCCCCTGTGTCCCCAACAGCCCGCGGCCACGCCGCCACCCACCCCTCACCGTGCCCCCCAAGCTCTCAATCCCCCTATCTCCAGTGCCACCCATGTCCCCCCTCCGCCGGCACCGCCTCCACCCTGACCACAACGGTCACAAATCTGTCCCCACCATACAGGTGACCCCCCACCCCTCTCCGCGGGGGAGCCCCCTCCCCACCCCCAAGGGCACTCCAGTGCACACACCCAAGGAGAGCCCGGTGGGCACCCCCAGCCCCACGCCACCCCCCAGTCCCTCCATCGGCGGGCTGCCCTGGAGGACGCGTCTCAACTCCATCAAGAACAGCTTCCTGGGCTCGCCGCGCTTCCATCGCAGGAAAATGCAAGGTACTGGAATGGACTGGGGTAGGAGACTTGGGGAGGGGGACGAGAGGTGAGGGAATAAGGTAGGGTTTCCACAAACACTAACAGTGGGTATAGGAATGGGACCCTTTGGTGGCTCACAGCTACATCCTTCTGGGCTGCGTAGATCATCCCCAGCTCAATGACATGCTGGAACCAGCTGGTCAAGGGGATTGGTCACCATTAGTTTTAAAATCCTACCTGTACAGACTTCAGGTGAACAATAGAACAGATCATACTGTACTGTTAGGAAATATATTTTACACTCTCCCAGTAGAGTGCTAGCGTTAGCGCTTAGCACAGGGGAATATCTGCATGAATCTCAAGAGGGTTAACAGTAATCGTTCTGTCCTATACGTTGTAATATAATCTTATTAAACCAGGGGGGAGGGGTTCTTTATGCTAGTCATATACATTAGAAATCAATGGCTATTCCATTCCGATGAGAGGAGCAAAGATGAGAAGATTGATTGTTTGTGTTATAAGGACCGTATAGCTTCAGAGCTTTACCATAGGCATTATGTTGGTTCTCAACGTGTGCAAGCTCATATATGTAATTGGGGAACTGTAGGGTGTATTTTTCTTCTTCTAATGAGTGGTATAATGTTTTAATGCCTGTAGGTAGGTTGTCATGTAATATGTGCTGCAGGGTGATAGACCATATAAATCCTCCATTACTAAGGGGCGGCAGGTAGCCTGGCGGTTAGAGCGTTGGGACAAAATCCCAGAGCCCGGCAAGGTGGAAAACTCTGCTGTTCTGCCCTTGAGCAAGGCAATTAACCCCCACAACAACTGCTTCCCGGTTGAACGCATTCAGTTGCGCAACTGACTAGGTATCCCTTTCCTTTCCCTAACAGGATTTATATAACGTGAAGGGATATTGTCCATATTATACAAAATAACCTTTGTAGATAATGGGATTTCAATGGTAAAAGGATTTGAGGCTTTATGTTGTACTTATGCACTATATACATGTACATAGTAAGGATCAAGTGATTAAAACTAAATCCACATCCTGGACCCTCTATAGTGCACTCAGGTGTCAATCAAGCGATGTTGCCCATTTGTCTGACCTTTTCACCTTTAAAGGTCCAATGCAGCCATTTTTATCTCAATATCAAATCATTTTTGGGTAACAATTTAGTACATTGTTTTTAATTAAAATGGTCAAAAAGAAATAAAAAAAAAGCTTCTTAGTAAAATAACAATTTCTCAAGCAAGAATTTTGCTAGGACTCTGGGAATGAAACTGAAAATGAGCTGTTATTGGCATAGAGGTTTGGCGTCACCAGGTAGGCCAAAACTCCATCCCACCAAAACAGGCAGAAATTTTAGGCGGTCTTTTCAAACAGCTCTTACACTAAAAGGTTAATCATCATCTTCACAATTTCACAGTATTATTCCAACCTCATAGTGTGGAAATGTACAGTACCAGTCAAAAGTTTGGACACACCTACTCATTCAAGGGTTGTTCTTTATTTTTACTATTTTCTACATTGTAAAATAATAGTGAAGACATCAAAACTATGAAATAACACATATGGAATCATGTAGTAACAGAAAAGTATTAAACAAATACTATAATACTAATAATACAAATACTAAAAATATATTTTATATTTGAGATTCAAATAGCCACCCTTTGCCTTGATGACAGCTTTGCACACTCTTGGCATTCTCTCAACTAGCTTCACCTGTAATGCTTTTCCAACGGTCTTAAAGGAGTTTCCACATATGCTGAGCACTTGTTGGCTGCTTTTCCTTCACTCTGCCGTCCGACTCATCCCAAACCATCTCAATTGGGTTGAGGTCGGGGGATTGTGGAGGCCAGGTCATCTGATGCAGCACTCCATCACTCTCCTTCTTGGTAAAATAGCCCTTACACAGCCTGGAGGTGTGTTGGGTCATTGTCCTGTTGAAAAACAAATGATAGTCCCACTAAGCCCAAACCAGATGGGATGGTGTATCGCTGCAGAATGCTGTGGTAGCCAAGCTGGTTAAGTGTGCCTTGAATTCTAAATAAATCACAGACAGTTTCACCAATAAAGCACCCCCACACCATTACACCTCCTCCTCCATACTTTACGGTGGGAACTACACATGCAGAGATCATCCGTTCACCCACACCGCGTCTCACAAAGACACGGCGGTTGGAACCAAAAATCTCCAATTTGGACTCCAGACCAAAGGACACATTTCCACCGGTCTAATGTCCATTGCTCATGTTTCTTGGCCCAAGCAGGTCTCTTCTTATTATTGGTGTCCTTTAGTAGTGGTTTCTTTGCAGCAATTCGACCATGAAGGCCTGATTCACACAGTCCCCTCTGAACAGTTGATGTTGAGATGTGTCTGTGACTTGAACTCTGTGAAGCATTTATTTGGGCTGCAATTTCTGAGGCTGTTAACTCTAATGAACTTATCCTCTGCAGCAGAGGTAACTCTGGGTCTTCCATTCCTGTGGCGGTTCTCATGAGAGCCAGTTTCATCAAAGCGCTTGATGGTTTTTGCGACTACACTTGAAGAAACTTTCAAAGTTCTTTACTTTTTCCGTATTGACTGACCTTCATGTCTTAAAGTAATAATGGACTGTTGTTTCTCTTTGCTTATTTGAGCTGTTCTTGCCGTAATATGGACTTGGTCTTTTACCAAATAGGGCTATCTTCTGTATACCCCCCTACCTTGTCACAACACAACTGATTGGCTCAAATGCATTGAGAAGGAAAGAAATTCACACCTGTTAATTGAAATGCATTCCAGATGACTACCTCATGAAGCTGGTTGAGAGAATGCCAAGAGTGTGCAAAGCTGTCATCAAGGCAAATGGTGGCTATTTGAAGAATGTCAAATATAAAATATATTTTGATTACTACATGATTCCATATGTGTTATTTCATAGTTTTGATGTCTTCACTATTATTCTATAATGTAAAAAATAGTAAAAATAAAGAAAAACCCTTGAATGAGTAGGTGGTGGAGTATATCAAACACAGAAAAATCACGTTTTTGACTGCATTGGGCCTTGAACCTTTCACGTTTGACTTTTGTCTCTGCCTCTCTCCACAGTTCCCACCCAGGAGGACATGTCCAGCCTCACGCCAGACTCTTCACCAGAGTGAGTGACCTGGGAAAACATAAATACAACGTTTGACAAATATTGAGGTAAAGAAAGTCGTACACCCTAGTTATGCTCCCAAACCCTGAAGAAGGCACTGCTTGCCGAAAAGTTGTTTGCTATATCCATGAAATGTTTGGGAGCATAACTAGAGTGTGCGACTTTCTTTCTTTTTATAGTTCACTTTCTGTTAGTCAGCACCTCTACAAAAAATTTTGGGGTGTGTCAGCTTGTGCCTTTTACTAAACATTTAGAGGTCAAGCACCATAGGGACCTGTAGGCGGTCTGTAGGCATTCGTTCGGAGATCTAACACAAGTCTTTAGGAAAATACCTGTCTATTTGTGGAAGAATCACCCTGATTAACTCTTTAGTCATATCCCAGTTTACATATTTGCTTATGGCCTTGCCTACACCTAGCGACTGTTTTTTAAATTATACGAGCAGAAATATTCAATTTTATTTGGAACGGCAAGCCAGACAAAATTAAACAGGCCTGTTTATATAATGAATATAAATTCGGAGGGCAGAAACGATTAAATATTAAAAGCATTAGACCTCTCACTAAAGGCTTCAGTCATACAAAAGTTGTACTTAAATCCGAACTGGTTCTCTAGCAGATTAGTAAGAATGTCTCACCCCTTGTTCAAGAATGGCCTTTTTTCCTTTATTCAGATTACAACCTCTCACTTTTGGTTATTTGAAAATGAAATAATCTCCAAAATATTGCTATTTTTAAAACAAGCCATAGAAAGTTGGTTGCAATTTCAGTTTAATTCACCAGAAAAGACAGAACAAATATTACAACAAATATTATGGTAAAACTCAAAAATACTAATTGATTAAAAAACTATATTTTTGGAGAAAAACATTAATAAATGACATAATCTTTGTAAATTATATCATAAATAGGACTGGTGGAGTTATGTCACACAAGCAGCTAACAAAAATATATGGAAATGTCTGCTCTACTCAAAATTACAACCAACCAATTGCAGCATTACCGCAAAAATGGAAGAGGCAAGTGGAAGGCATGTCCCGTGTAGCTCAGTTGGTAGAGCATGGCGCTTGCAACGCCAGGGTTGTAGGTTCGATTCCCAGGGTGGGCCAGTATGAAAATGTATGCACTCACTAACTGTAAGTCGCTCTGAATAAGAGTGTCTGCTAAATGACTAAAATGTAAACATTTAAAATGAAGGGGGAGAAAGTAAGGAACTTGTCTGTCAGCCCTGCATTAAAGACCAAAATTGTGATAAATAAAAAAGTATACCAATTTCAAGACCAACAATTTTACAGCTGTGCCATATAGATTGCAAAATAGTTGGGAAGAGATTTTCGATGTACCGATTCCATGGCACATGGTTTATGAACTGATATACAAAATGACTCTGGATTCAAAACTTAGAGTTTTTCAATTTAAATTATTATACAAAATTCTTACAACCAATAGAATGTTAGATATATGGGGGATACAATCATCCCAGCTCTGCAGATTTTTCTGAGAAGAGACAGAATCATTAGATCATTTGTTTTGGTACTGTCCATATGTACAGTTGAAGTCGGAAGTTTACATACACCTTAGCCAAATACATTTAAACTCAGTTTTTCACAATTCCTGACATTTAATCCTAGTAAAAATTCCCTGTCTTAGGTCAGTTAGGATCACCACTTTATTTTAAGAATGTGAAATGTCAGAATAATAGTAGAGAGAATGATTTATTTCAGCTTTTATTTCTTTCATCACATTCACAGTGGGTCAGAAGTTTACATACACTCAATTAGTATTTGGTAGCATTGCCTTTAAATTGTTTAACTTGGGTCATACGTTTCGGGTAGCCTTCCACAAGCTTCCCACAATAAGTTGGGTGAATTTTGGCCCATTCCTCCTGACAGAACTGGTGTAACTGAGTCAGGTTTGTAGGCCTCCTTGCTCGCACACGGTTTTTCAGTTCTGCCCACACATTTTCTATAGGATTGAGGTCAGGGCTTTGTGATGGCCACTCCAATACCTTGATTTTGTTGTCCTTAAGCCATTTTTACCACAACTTTGGAAGTATGCTTTTGCGACCAAGCTTTAACTTCCTGACTGATGTCTTGAGATGTTGCTTCAATATATCCACATAATTTTCCTTCCTCATGATGCCATCTATTTTGTGAAGTGCACCAGTCCCTCCTGCAGCAAAGCACCCCCACAGCATGATGCTGCCACCCCTGTGCTTCACGGTTGGGATGGTGTTCTTCGGCTTGCAAGCTACCCCCTTTTTCCTCCAAACATAACGATGGTCATTATGGCCAAACAGTTCTATTTTTGTTTCATCAGACCAGAGGACGTTTCTCCAAAAAGTATGATCTTTGTCCCCATGTGCAGTTGCAAACCATAGTCTGGCTTGTTCCTTGCTGAGCAGCCTTTCAGGTTATGTCGATATAGGACGCGTTTTACTGTGGATATAGATACTTTTGTGCCTGTTTCCTCCATCATCTTCACAAGGTCCTTTGCTGTTGTTCTGGGATTGATTTGCACTTTTCGCACCAAAGTACGTTCATCTCTAGGAGACAGAATATGTCTCCTTCCTGAGCGGTATGACAGCTGCGTGGTCCCATGGTGTTTATATTTGCGTACTATTGTTTATACAGATGAACGTGGTACCTTCAGGCATTTGGAAATTGCTCCCAAGGCTGAACCAGACTTGTGGAGGTCTACAATTTCTTTTCTGAGGTCTTGGTTGATTTCTTTTGATTTTCCCATGATGTCAAGCAAAGAGTTTGACGGTAGGCCTTGAAATACATCCACAGGTACACCTCCAATTGACTCAAATGATGTAAATTAGCCTATCAGAAGCTTCTAAAACCATGACATCATTTTCTGGAAATTTCCAAGCTGTTTAAAGGCACAGTCAACTTAGTGTATGTAAACTTCTGACCCACTGGAATTGTGATACAGTGAATTATAAGTGAAATAATCTGTCTGTAAACAATTGTTAGAAAAATTACTTCGGTCATGCATAAAGTAGATGTCCTAACCGACTTGCCAAAACTATAGTGGTTGAAAAACTAGTTTTAATGACTCCAACCTAAGTGCATTTAAACTTCCGACTTCAACTGTAGCTTGTTTTTGGTCGCAGGTTCAGGAATGGCTGAAGAATTGCAACATTTACATGGAGCTAACTTTGCAACTAGCACTGCTGAGTGATTTAAAAAGTCATAGTCAATCGATCAATAATATAATACTCTTAGCAAAAAATATATATATTTTATTTTCAATCTGTAGAAACTATGAGAATAGAAAGGTTCAGAACTTTTGTGAAACATTTGAAAAATATAATCAAAACTGGATGGTATTCAGAGATAGATGGGAAGGGTTGAGTGGAGCTGAAGGATGGGACTAAAAACAAACAAAAGATAACTATTGTAAAATATACTGTGTCCGTAAAATGTTTGTAGATGTATAAATTGAAAGTAGAAGCCTAAGTGTTGTTGTCCAATAGTTTACTCAAATTAGCGGAGGGGTGGTAGAGTTAGGGGAAAATAATAAAGGAAAATATATAAAAATATATATTTACAAAAAATATATATTGGGGATGGAAAATTATGCAGACAATTACATTGATGGAAGCCACATATATCTGCAATATTAAAGCTGATCTACCCCTTAAAAAAAGACAAAAATATTTTGGGGGGGGGGAAGTAGGTCTCGGGCAAGGTTACTAGTGATTGTGGTTCACCGATGTTGGCTCGTTGAGCTAAAGTCTGGAGACATTAGCTCAGGGAGCTGCAGGTCTCAGGCAAGGCGTAGGATCTCAGGCACTTGATTGTGGGTCACTGAACCACCTCTGTTACATGCATGTGCACGAAAGTCAACTCATTCTACCTCTCTGGTGTTTTCGCCACTGGGAGAGACAGTAGAGGATTCTGCCCAAGGGGCCTGTGTGAACAGTCCCCACAATTATGCAGATTGGACTCCTCCCAGTATTGCATCCATCTCTCCTTCCTGTTGATTGGGCTATTTTTAGGGAATCTTTCCCCATGAATATTTTAGTGCTTTAGTTCCAGTTTGCTTCACAGACAGAGAGAGACACAGCTAGAGTCTGGTTGGATAGTTGGAGATGAGGCAGAAATGAGGAAGGGGCCTTTAGGTAGGTTAGTAGCAAAGGTAGTCAGGATGATGTCATTGCTATTGGGGACCAATATGAGGCCATTTGGCCATTTGGACAAGCAGAGGGAGGAAGAGGGCTTACAGAACATGCGCAAGGGTTGAAGTTAGATGGTAGAGGGAGGTGGGAACAGAATAGCATGGTTCAGATATGTATGTGCTTTAACCAACTCCTATGACTATTGTTGTCATGGCATACATAATAGTCACCAGTTGGTTGACATATACATCTGGACCAGGCTAGGAGGGACAAAGTGATTTTAGATTAAAAGAATATTGAATTTAACACTACTCCCTTAAACAGTTTCTGTTCATTACCCTCTGTAGCTCAATTGGTAGAGCATGGCCCTTGTAACGCCAAGGTAGTGGGTTCGATCCCCGGGACCACCCATATGTAAAAATGTATGCACACATGACTGTAAGTCGCTTTGGATAAAAGCGTCTGCTAAATGGCATATTATATATTATATTAAAGGCAAAGCATGGTAAATGTTGCATTATGCAAATGATCCTGGCACTATGTAAATTATTCCTCTCGACATGATGCATTAGTCTTCTCTCCAGCAGATACTAAATTAAGTGTGTGTGTGTGTGCTTCCAGTTTGCTGACGTGTGTGTGTCTGTGAGAATGCACTTACAGTGTGTGTGTTTGTGTGTATGTGTCCTCATAAAACCCTTTTTTTCTCCCTCCCCGCAGGCTTGCCAAGAAGTCATGGTTTGGTAACTTCATCAACCTGGAGAAAGAGGAGCAGATCTTTGTGGTGATCAGAGACAAGCCTCTCAGCTCCATCAAAGCAGACATCGTTCATGCCTTCCTCTCTGTAAGGACTCCTCACCGCTCCTCTTTCTCTCCCTCTCCATCTACTGTATGTGTATCTCCTTGTCTCTGTCTATGTGTATCTCTTTCTGACTGTTTCTCTCTGTCTGTCTGTCTGTCTCTCTCTCTCTCTCTCTCTCTCTCTCTCTCTGTCTGTCTGTCTGTCTGTCTGTCTCTCTCTCTCTCTCTCTCTCTCTCTCTCTCTCTCTCTCTCTCTCTCTCTCTCTCTCTCTCTCTCTCTCTCTCTCTCTCTCTCTCTCTCTCCTTTGTCACCCCCCTACTTATGATTCTATTTGACTTGTTATTGTATGGATTTATATTTCAATCTTCCTGGTCTTCAAACATTTAAATCATTATTAGAGCTAGCACTCAAAGTGATGGCTATGTTCATTGGTTTGTCCTCGGGGCGAATTGGATGAATTCACTGTAAAGCAACTGTGATTTATCTTTTGATTTAGAGCAACTTTTAGTCAGTGCTACTGCCTGCATTTCCCTATGTTGATTTCCCAGTGAAGGTCAGTGCTATTGTGTAATCAGTGAACAGCAGCCTGCTTTTTTGCAGTCTGCATCTGATTGGTGCACGGCAGTCTGGTTTCTGACATTAAAGAGAGTCAAGGAAAGGGCTTGATTGAGTCTTCTAAAGTTTTTCTTGGCCACACTGGGCATAACTGTGTCATTATAATGGTGTAACACAGAACAGTCACGACGAACGGATGGAAACTGACTTTGACACTGACACTGTCATGACACTACCATTATCGTACACTACAGTAGTTGGCTTGCATTAACCCTACGCCTTGCCAATGATCTAACCTTTACAGGTCTGCTTTATTTCCCAGCAGGTTTGTTTCAGTTCATTTTAAAAGGCTCCCTAGTCCCTGTAGCCCACCACTGTGTTGTTGCTGTGTGTCTCTTGTTTCTTCAGTGTTGTGTATTGTAATTGACTCAGAGTCTGATGGTCCCTAACAGCGCTGTGCTGCAGTGTAACAGATCCAGTGTTGTCTCTTCCTGTCTTGTCTCTCTTTGTCTCGCCTAATATCTGTATTTTAGCTCATGTACATATCGTTTTTCTCACTAGTCACACGTGGTCTCTGTATTTAAACGGATGTTTTCTCTCTTTGTTTTTTTGCTCTCTCTCTCCCACCCTCCACCTCCCTTTCCCATCTCTCTCCCTCTGCTTCCCTACCTCCTGCTTCCCGCCTGTACCCCCTCTCCCTCCCTGCTCCTGTCTCTCATATAGATCCCCAGTCTGAGCCACAGCGTGATCAGTCAGACTAGTTTCCGGGCGGAGTATAAGTCTACAGCCGGTCCTACGGTGTTTCAGAAGCCGGTCAAGTTCCAGGTGGACATCACCTACACAGAGAGCACCGCCGCCACCAAAGAGAACGGCGTCTATTCGGTCACCTTCACCCTGCTGTCAGGTAACACACACAGAAAGGCAGGCAGTCAGGCAGGCAGGCACATGCGCGCACACACACATTTTAACATACACACACAAACAATGTATACACACAGACACTTCCTGAATATGTACACACATGCACAGACACACACACATACACGCTGATGCAAGCACCATTACACAGAAACCTGGTGAGAAGAGGACAGAGAAACAGAGACCTTTTCCTACCATAATCACACTGCGCTGTAGTCCCTGCTGAGTCTCAAAGGACAACCTCTGGCCAATGACACTGGAGCATAATCAACAGCCAGATATTCTGTGTTGTCTCTGCAGTATGTCTGCTTATTCCCATGTGGATAACTTATGTTAAATTGATGTTGTTGAACAGACTCTCATTTAATTCCGCTGAATTCCATTGAGATTTACAAGTTTTTGTTTCAAACTCACAAGCTTATTTTCTGTCTATTATTCTGGTTATTTTCTAGAGTATTTCTTATTTTTCAGTCAGTCAAGTTCTAAGACTGTTTCTCTCTATTTCTCTCTCACTCCCTTCCTCCACCTTCTCTCTGCCTCCCTCTCGATCTCTCCTCATTCTCTCTCTCTCCCCCTCACTCTCTACCTCCCTCATTTTTCTCTCTCTCCCTCTGTCTCTCCCCCTTTCTCTCTCCAGGTCCCAGCCGGCGTTTCAAGCGTGTGGTGGAGACCATTCAGGCTCAATTGATGAGCTCACATGACCAGCCCGGGGTCCAGCAGATCTCTGGTAAGTAGAGACCCTCCCCTCTCCCCCCTACACCCCTCCACTACCCCCGACCCCCCTCTCGGCATCCCCGTAGCTCACGGCAACGCCACAGTCACAGCGCGGCTCCACTCACACGCTTTGGCACAAGGCTTCTCCACATGCATGGCCCACACCATGGCAGATGCACCCGGCACCAACAAAGCAACAACATTGGTGTACTCGAGACATCTAGAGGGTCACACTCTCTCCTGACTTTCTTGCATACACACACCAAGGCTCAGTCATGACCTACACACACAGAATTCATTTGACAAGGTTTTCGGCTAACTTTTTACACTTTCCAACCAGCTCTAGGTTAAGAGGTTGTTTGTTGAACTTGTGTCCAGTATAACTGATGTAACACTTCAAAACGATCACCTTAGCTCAGCACATGTATGTATTATATAGTTTGATATTCTGGGATGAAGATGGGTTGAACAGGGAGGAATGGAAGAAAAGAAAGACAGAGTCACGTTCTGTTCTTCACTTGTCCTTGTTTTTTTTGTGTGTGCCTGTATTGTATATACTTGGGGTTTCTTCACTTGATAACAGCACCCACTGCTGGTGAGACATGGCATTACATACATGACATAGAACATACTATAGAATATAATAAGGCTAGAGCCATCTTCTTTACTCCTGGGCCCACAGTATAAGTGTGTGCAGGCTAATGTGTGTGTCCTAGTCTAGTGCTTTAACACCTGACTCAAGTAATCAACTCATGAAAACCTTGGTGACGTCTACAGGTGTGTTAAAGGGACATTTCTAAAATGTTCAACTTCATATTCATCATCTCCAGCACCACCCCAACATCAACATATGTGAAAATTATGTGTTTCTATGTTTTGTAGTAAAAGAAAAGATAGAGGAAGTTAAGTGTTTCCAATGACATCATCGGTGTGCATTTTAATCATTTATGGGTAGGCAATTTTCTACTATCAACTTTGGTTGATGATGTCATTGGAAACACTTATCTTCCTCTATCTTTTTTACTACAAAACATAGAAACACGCCGTTTTCACATATGTTGATGTTGGGGGTGAATATTTCCCTTTAATGCTAGCTAGCTGGCCTGAGACAGACAGACACACACACACACACACACCTACTTCTAGGACCAGGAACGAAGAACACTGGTTTGACCACTCTCTAGTTCACACATTTAGCACACGTACCAGCTAGCGGTCTTAGCACTTTGAATGCCTGGGACTCACTCTGTCACAGATGGGAACTGTTATCAGGCACTGTATGCAACATCCCAACCACTTTCTCCATCAATAACTCATCCCCACCCCTCTTTTTCACTATTGCTTTCACTCTCTTTTTCTTTCTTTCTTTCTCTTTCTTTCTTTCCTTATCACTCCATGTATTTGTCCCCTTTTCTCTCTCTATCCCTCTTTCTTCAGGTTTGGGGTCAAAGGTTTTACCATATTCCAGGGAATTCATTGAAATTCAATTCATGAATTGAAAAAACATCATTTCAAATAGTGGTTGATTTCCAATTCATGAATTGAAATTCAGTTGTTTTCCAGAATTAGTTGAGGTGGAATTGACCACAACCCTGTAGCCCTGTATTTCCTATCCCTTTTCTCTTGCTTTCACCTGTCAGTCCATCCCAGCCTGCTTTTGGTCATCATCCACAGCTTCAATCTAACTGCACTTGGCACAGAATCACAAAAATAACTGAATGACTGATCTGGCATGCTGAGTGGAATGCAAGGGTTTCAACCAGAGCCATAGACAGTCTAGACACTGGAAACTGATCATCTATGTCTGCTCCAAATATTTCATACATGTGATGGTCTTGGACTTTTTGGTGCCAATATGGCTGCCTAGGTCATTCTAAAACTGAAACTGAGTTTGCCTAACTCTGTGTGTCAATGACTCTGGGGTGGACCAATGCACTGAATGCTAGATATCACACACTGATACTGAACAGTATGTGTCACGTATGACAACACACTGAGGGCATGTGTTTTAGCCAGAAAACGATTTGACCAACCGCAACCGTTACTAATATTAAATCAACCGCTATACTAGATCTCTGCAATCTGTTTTCACTCACTCCTTCAGTGTCCGAGACAGAAGGGACTGCATGTGGTGCACTATTAGCTACTACAGATTACACTCGTACTGTGTCAATTCTGACTTCCTTTGCGCGTGTGAATATTCCATGGGAAAAAGGAAGGCAGGCCAGTATGAAAATGTATGCACTCACTTAACTGTAAGTCGCGTCTGCTAAATGACTAAAATGTAAAAAATGTGTGTGTTTGCGCAAATAAATTGTCTCGTCCTTTTGTACTTTGAGAGAGTGCCCCTATCCTAAGTAGAATATTTCTAATCTCCCATTAGCTTTCACCCTACCCAGCTAATTTACCTTATAGATAAGAGCTCGATCGAGAAAGAGAAAGTGTTACTTACAGAGACCTATCTAGAGAGACAGACTGACAGATGGGTAGAGACAGAGAGAAACAGAAAGTCTGAAGGAAGGCAATGGATGTAGACCCCCCCCTCTCCCCCTTTAAAATGCATGGTCTTTAAACATCCATGCAATGTAAGAGTAGGACATTCCATTTGAAGGGTTTGATTCCATAATGCAATATATAAATGTTCTGAAATGTTGGTGACTTGACATTAATTAAAACACATCTTGTGAAAGAGATAGAGCTATTATTTTTGTATCTTAACATGACATGGGCTAGTGAAAACATAGACATGATTTTGTTGAAAATATTGCAAGGTAATTTTATTTTAGAGAGACAAATAATCATGTTTTGTGGCAAAACGCTATATATCCACCCCAAACCACAGAACTCCAATAGAAAAAGTATCCCGATTGGGTTTTAAACAGTTCTATGTACAGTGCATTCGGAAAGTATTCAGACCCCTTGACTTTTTCCACATTTTGTTACGTTACAGCCTTATTCTAAAATGGATTAAATCGTTTTTTTCCCCCTCATCAATTTACACACAATACCTCATAATGACAAAGCAAAAACAGGTTTAGATGTTTTTTTCACATTTATTTAGGTCAGGGGATTGTGGAGGCCAGGTCATCTGATGTAGCACTCCATCACTCTCCTTCTTGGTAAAATAGCCCTTACACAGCCTGGAGGTGTGTTGGGTCATTGTCCTGTTGAAAAACAAATGATAGTCCCACTAAGCCCAAACCAGATGGGATTGCGTATTGCTGTAGAATTGCTGTTGAATTCTAAATAAATCACAGACAGTGTCACCAGCAAAGCACCCCCACACCATAACACCTCCTCCTCCATGCTTTACGGGGGGAACTACACATGCGGAGATCATCCGTTCACCCACACCGCGTCTCACAAAGACACGGCGGTTGGAACCAAAAATCTCCAATTTGGACTCCAGACCAAAGGGCAAATTTCCACCGGTCTAATGTCCATTGCTCATGGATTGACTGACCTTCATGTCTTAAAGTAATGATGGACTGTCATTTCTCTTTGCTTATTTGAGCTGTTCTTGCCATAACATGGACTATCTTTTACCAGATAGGGCTATCTTCTGTATACCACCCCTACCTTGTCACAACACAACTGATTGGCTCAAACGCATTAAGAAGGAAAGAAATTCCACAAATTAACTTTTAAGAAGGCACACCTGTTAATTGAAATGCATTCCAGGTGACTACCTCATGAAGCTGGTTGAGAGAATGCCAAGAGTCTGCAAAGCTGTCATCAAAGCAAAGGGTGGCTACTTTGAAGAATCTCAAATATAAAATATATTTGTTGGTTTGTTTAACACTTTTTGTATTACTAAATGATTCCATATGTGTTGTTTCATAGTTTTGATGTCTTCACTATTATATTCTACAATGTAAAAAATAGTAAAAATAAAGAAAAACCCTTGAATGAGTAGGTGTGTCCAAACTTTTGACTGGTACTGTATGTAAATAAGGTATTGCTGTTTTTTATTTGTAATACATTTGCAAAAATGTCTAAAAACAGTTTTTGCTTTGTCATTATTGGGTATTGTTTGTAGAATTATGAGGGAAAAATTAATTTAATGCATTTTAGAATAAGGCTGTAACGTATCAAAATGTGGAAAAATGAAGGGGTCCGAATACTTTCCGAATGCACTGACTGAACAGACAACTATAATGGAAATGATTCGAAAAATGACTCACTTTAGCGCCATCTGCAAAAACCATATGGAACATTCCATCCACCCGGACAATGGAAATAGCGCATCTTGGGAAAAACTAGTTTGTTAGATATCGCGTTTTGTAAAAAAAACTTTAACATTTTAAAGCACACCTAAAGTAAATGTTTAAAAAGTTTGATAACAGCCATAATTCATACTTCTAGAAAAGGACCCATAAGCATTCATTTCAGATGAAAAAATGCAAATGTGAATAATGTATACAAAGATGTATACAAATCTTCATTTGTATAAACCAGCTGACACTGTAGATGTGTGTTAGAGAGTAACTGTGTACTCTGCTCCCAGATGTCTCTCAGCGGTCAGACACTCTGACCAGCAAACCCTCCAAGCGTGGTAAGAACCACTAAGACAATACTCACTGTTTCCCTGAATATGTAATCACAATAAAATACTCAATTAATCAAATACCCACTGTTTCCCTAATGAAATACTCACTCGATTGGCAAACAGCAAACTACTAGCCTGAGCCTCCTTCACTACACCTGATAACTCTTAACCTCTTCACCATCAACGCACATGGTGTCACTAATGCACAGCTCTCTCTGTGTGTGTGTGTGTGTGTGTGTGTGTGTGTGTGTGTGTGTGTGTGTGTGTATAATCCTTTGCATGGGACTGAATGGCACAGTGTGTGTTGGGATGCACACTATTGTTGATGTAAATGTCCACTCCCCCTCCCTTCCATTCCATGGGTAAAACACATTGTAGACCATCAATAACAAATGGCTATGTAGCACAAGAACAATGGTAAGTGATAGCAACATGACATTGCATAAGTATTTTGTGTTTGGTCAAAAAACCCACCCACCTAATTGACTTTAAAAGGACAGTTAGACTGATAGATTTCAAGAAAGTTTGGAGTAAACCTGTATATGTTTGACTCTCAGTGGAACACTAAGGGCTGGCTTCCCAGACCCAGATTAAGCCTGTTACTGGATTAAAGAGCACTTCCAATTTAGGACCCCCATTGAGCATGCTTTTTAGTCCAGGACTAGGCTTAATCTGTGTCCAGGAAACCGGCCCTAAGACTCCTCTTACTTGAAAGTGAAATTTGTTGTGTGATGAGTGATGTTATTGTGATGATGGCATGTTGTTCATATTGTATGTGTTTGTCTGTGAGCACTGTATGGACTCATTCTAAGGTTCTATGCTTTTATTGTGGTGATTAGGATAGTTACCAGGAGCTTGGAAGGCAGGACATTATGTTTTGTGGTACACTGAAATGCTGCTCTCATTCCCATCCCTTCCTCTCCTCCCCCCTTTCTTCAGAAAGAGAGCAATTGGGTGTGCATGCTTTTGTTACAGCCCTGCTCTACCACTCCTATTTCTACTAAGCATCTTCTAATCAAGACCTTGACTAGCTAAATCAGGAGTGTTAGAGCAGGGCTGGAACAAAAACCTGCACTCAGTAGCTCTCTAGGATGACGATTTGGCCACCCCTGCCCCAAACCTTTTTAGTCATCACCCTTCCAGAGCTCAAGCTAGCCCTCCTATGTCACCACTCACGCTAGGTAGAACAGAGACTCAAAATCCCACAGGTTTTATGTGAACCCTACATTTTTTTATGGATTACTATTGTTCAAACCTTAGGTCTCCTAACTTAGCACTTTAATACTGATGCACCATAACCTCAGTCTAGAGACAGTATTAACGTACATACTTATAGTCTAACACATATAATCAAATGCTCTTTTTTACCATCCACGTGGCTTACGAGTCTCCTTTTTACCTCCTGGAACCTTACCTCCAGTCCTTTCCTCATCATCACCCCTCTACTCCCATCACCCTCTCCTCTTCCTCCTCACGTTAACCCCATTGCTCATTCGTTGTTTGTTCTCTCTCTTTTTTTTCTTTTCTTCCTGTCTGTGTACCTAGGCAGCCCGTTGAGTAACTTCTTTGACGTAATTAAACAGCTTTTTTCAGACGAGAAGAACAGCCAGGCGTCGCACAACCCCACTGGCACGCCCGGCACACCTAACCCCGCCCCCGCCAAGCATGCCCCCGGCAGCAGGCGAAATGAGCCATGT
Organism: Coregonus clupeaformis; assembly: GCF_020615455.1. Classification (NCBI taxonomy): domain Eukaryota; kingdom Metazoa; phylum Chordata; class Actinopteri; order Salmoniformes; family Salmonidae; genus Coregonus; species Coregonus clupeaformis. Next base: position 42,988,270 of record NC_059194.1, on the reverse strand, counting down.
CCCCCACCCACTCAGCCCCAGCCCACCCAGCCCACTGACTCTAAATGCCCCCCGCCTCCGGGCAAAGACAAACAAACAAAGATGGCCGCCACCAGCCGGACTGGGGAACAACCTTAAGACCGGAGAGAAGTAGCTAGCTCTCGGTTGCATGATTAGATAATAACCACCTGTTATCAGGTCATTCAAAACCCAATACAAACACACAAGAGTGTATGAGAGATGAGAAATGAAATGAGAGATGCTGCTGGTTTCTTTGCTTTAGTCAGTAGGCTTAGTGTGTGTGTCTCGAGAAAATCTACTTTTGATTATCGCTGAGATAAACTTTTGTACTGTATAATAATGGAATGACTACTATTTGAGTTTAGCAATCGATCATTGATCAGTATTTGACAATAATAAGTTCCACATGTAGCCATGTTTCTTTTCTGTTCCTCTACCCTCTCGTCCCTTTCCCACGCCGTGGGGTGTGTGTGCCGGTGTGTGTGTCTCCTCTGCTCTGTGATGATGGCTTGACCTTGTCTCTACCACCAGGGATCATCACTAAAACCTATTAGAGAAACAAGATGGAGGACAGTGTGTGTCCCAACCTGGGGCACTTTGTCAACAACGGGAGTAAGTGAGCCAGAGACGGAGGACAAGAGAAAGACTTCACACACTTCACACTGCTGGCCCCCTCCTCCCCAAGCACCCCTCATCCCTACTGCTTTCCACCTGCACACACACACACACACATACACAAAACACCAGAGTACTAGAGACTCTCTCTTCATCGTGACAGACACCCAGAGACATATTAGCCGTAGAGTTGGAGAAAAGCCTTAAAAAGACAATAATGTTTGTCAAACCTATACTACAAGCATCCCCTCTCCTCCTTTCTCTCCTCATTGTCTTTCCTCCTACACACACACACATACACACACACGCCCACACACACCGGGGGGATGTAAAGACTTGTGCACAAAGACGAATGGAAGTAGAACCACTGGCTCCTATGAAAGTTGGAGAGAGGAGGCGCGACTCTTGGACGTTGGATGGACGTTGGCTGAACGTTGGCTAAACGTTTGCTGGATTGTAATTATTTTTAATGTAGTCCTTCTTTGTGAACTACAGGATTTTAACACTTTAGACTTCTTCAGACTCTGTGTCATTGCTGTAAATGAAATGAAATTTAGTTAATTGACTTTGGGTGGGCATTTGGGGAGGGAGGGATACACAAATGAATGATCTATTCTGTTGTACAGACTATCTATGTTACCATATGTACAATGTTTGTGTAGTTGTGACATTATGTTTAGCTAAGAATTGTGTTAACTTATCACTATCTTTTGTGTTTTCTACTTTTTGGATGCGTTTTATTGATTAAATGTTGTATTTTATTTTCGGTTACCTTTTGAAGGATGAATCATTTCAGGGTTTAATTTTTTTCCATTTTGTTTTGTTCATGTTCCTTTGAAATATCTGCAGGATTCAGACAACAGTGGACATAATTATTGTATATATTTGTGTACCTTATTGTATTTTTTGTCATGTTTGTTTTAATTTATTCTGGGTTATTTATATAAATGATGTAGAAAATGTATTAGATAATTTAAGGATTGTTTTTTTGTCATGTTTAATTTATTGATCATTGCGAATTCTTGAAATGTTTTTGTGAACATTCATTCTTTCCCAGCTTCGATGAAAAAGCTTGTAATATATACATTTGGCAAATGATTTACAGTAATTTAAGAATGTAGACTAGTCTCTTTGAGAGGAACGAGCCCTCTGTTGACAATAATTGTCCGTTCCTTCTCGTTGTGTGTGTACGACGACAAAGACAACACTCCAGCCACTCGCCTTGTAAATACAAACAAATTTGCTGACAAACTTATTTAAAAAACCAAGGGGATTTCTACTCTTAGCTTTTACCTTGTATTGTCGTTTGCATGTCCAACATTTGTCTTTTCTTTGCATGTTGTTGTTGGAATTGTTCTGTCCCTTTTCCCCCCTTTCCACCCTCTTTCTTTCTTTCTTTCTTTCTTTCCTGTCTGTTAATTTGTTTCTCTTATTTTTCTTTTCTCTCACCACTTCGGTTGTTTGTTCGTCTTTGAGTTCTTTTTCGCACCCTCCCCTCTCCTTCCTTATACTGTTGTGCACATTTACTGTGCAATGCATCCTCTGCACACACACACACACACACACACAATCTCTCTCAAAGAGAGACCTGATACTCTGGTCACGAACTCTGTCTGGGGTGGGTATTGGTATCAGAGAGATAAAATAAAGCAATACCTATCATTGTTATTCTTTCTATTTTGTACTATTGGGTAACCAGGCCACACAGGATGATGGACATACAGTAGAACAAAACACCAGGAGCGCTGGTATTTAGCAGGAAACCACTGGCAATGTATCCCCTTGTGACATAACTGTGAACAACTTCAGTGCAAAAGGAAATAAATCTGTTGACTTTGGAATTGCGTGGTGGTGATGTTTGTTTTTTAGCTTATACACTTCCATGGGTGCATATTATACTAAAAAGGGTTCATATAAACACACTGATGCTAATTATTGTGAGCAAAATGTTTATTGACATATGTACAGTACAATAAAATATTCAGAGTTCTGTTATTCCTGTATAATATCTATCTCCCCAAGCTCCATCCACATGAGAGAGGAGGGACTCTCTAGTATGTAACAGAAGTCCAAAATGCTCTAAATGTTTTATTTCTTACTAACAAAGAGTCTCAGTACCTGTTATTATATTTGAGGTATATCCATAAACCTTCATCATATTCTAGATAAATTCCAGCCATAGTGCTTTGCATCCATTTCCTCTCTTAAGCAATGGACCATTTCTAGATTGCCTCTTCTCTCCCTCATGGCAGAGTAGCATTACCAACCTGTGCTGGCGATTGTGGTGACATCACCGCACTGCGAGATACTACGCTACACTACACCGGTTATTTATCTCCAGGCCTGCTGGTATGTCTGTCCTTCTCCCGCATGGGGTCCATCTCAATAGTCTAATGTGGCCTCCTCTCCTCATCCCCTTTCCTTCACCCTAGCTGACATTTAAGAGCAGATATAGCTACTTGTCTTTCACCTATGTAGTTCTTTCACATCAGTACAGATGAAGGACACGAGACAATGGAAGAACAAAGAAGCCAACTATGACTATTGAGACGAAGCCGGTGGCTCACTCTCTGCAGGAAGGGTAGAGCGAGAACAGCCTGTGGACCAAAGTGACCTCCAGATCCTCCAGGAGGAGAGAGGAGTGTCGGTCCTGACATGGTCCACTCCGGGGCTCTGTCTCTGGGGAGAGCTGTTCCTGACGGGCCCCTCCCAGGAGCAGCCTGTGGAAGTCCTCTCTCTCCAGGAGCTGTTCCATGTGCTGCAGGAAGAAACCTTCACAGAACTTCCTGAGCTCTGCCGCCCCGTGATCCTGTACAGAATCACACAGAGAGAGAGAGAGAGAAAGAAAGACACATATTACAATGATACTGATGCAAGCACCTCTCGCACAGGCACACTTTTCATCTATTACGATCATTATAATGGATTGCATGTACTAATTTCAAGGTGCATATAACACACAAATAAAATGATGACTTATAGCTTTAAGCCTGCATAGGACTACCTTTCATGATAATAATAATATGCCATTTAGCAGACGCTTTTATCCAAAGCGACTTACATAAATTTTTTGTGTATGGGTGGTCCCGGGGATCGAACCCACTACCTTGGCGTTACAAGCGCCGTGCTCTACCAGCTGAGCTACCATGATAACAAGGCTTGAATTCTTACCCTAGACATCAAGTAGATGCTGACTGCGTTGTCCCGGGTGATACTCTGGGAGAGCAGGATCTCACACTGCCTCTCTAGCATCTTCAGCTGGAAGAAACGGACTACTGGCAGCAGCTGCTGACAGAGGAGCAGAGGATACTTCCATCACAAATCACCCCTCCAAACATACATTCAATTTATGTTGTCTTTCCACTCCTCAATGACCAGTGATAGTGGGGGCCATTCATAAAGCTTAACCACTGTGGTAAATGTATGGATCAACAATGGGATGTATGAATTGAAGTTCTATCAGTGTAAATGAGGGTACATTTCTTACCTCCATAGCATCAGCCTGTGACAGCCTCAGCCCTTCAGTCCCCCCACAGTACAGACAACTCATCATCCTCTGGAAGGTGCTGTATGTGATGTCAGAGATGTGGATGGTGCTGGTGTCTGACCCACAGGAACTCAGCAGGGACCGAAACCTGAAAGAGACAAAAGAGACTTGGTAACCAACTTGTGGACACAAAAGCACAGGCTGCCCTGAAAACACTAGAGCCTGCACACAAGGTCATACTTGATTATAAACATACTATGCTTTTAGTCTCAGGCTGCCACCTCAGGTGTGAGGAGGGAAGTGCTAGCTCACCTCTCGGAGGCAGACATGAGGAGGACCCTGTGGGTGTAGAAGGGACGGCCTTCCACTAACAACATTACGTCAGACATCTCTGGGTTGTTCAGGAAATGAGCATCTGGTGGGAGAGAGAGGGAAGTGACGTTTACACCATTTAGAGTCAGAAACATGCATTGAAATACATGTACACAACTAAGCATGATTTAGACAAAAGTTGGAGTTACACTTGCTAAAATGAAGTGAGAACTCAGACCCCAAAAATCTGAAAAATTAATCAGATTGTAGTTTGTTCCATATAGAGAGAATATGCCAGTCTCCATACCTAGCTGTGTGGAGAGATTGAGGTCCATCTGAGGAACAGAGGGAATAGGAGCAGAGCCGTAACAGTGAGAGAAGATGGCTGACAGTCTCTTGGTTATGGCACAGTCCTAAAGGGATATAATCATGTTCAGAAAGAGTCGTGATTTTATTGCAAGTTTGCTTCCCATTTTATAACAACTGATTTGAGAATTCTTAGATGTTGGATCGATTTCTGATTCATACTCTGCTTTAAGTTTGAGGTTTCATTGAACATTTACTCAATGACAAACACCAAACAACACTCACTGAAGGAGAAATTGGACTGCAAGGTAGCCTAGCAGTCATGAATACCTTGCTGGTTGCAAGCATGTTGAACATGATAGGGAGGGCGGGCGAGACCAGCTCCTGGCAGTAGTCCTGTGGCCTGATAGTGGTGAAGTCTCTGAGGAGAGAGAGGGTCACCTCATCCCTGAACAGCTGCTGGGCTACATGGAGGGACTCCAGCCACACGTGGAGCTTCCAGGGGACACCTGGGGAACAAATTAGGGTCCCAAGAGGTTATTTCCCTAGGTCAGTCATTGAGAACAAAGTCTCAAACAACCTAAAGTGGATCAAATAATATTTCTGTGCTTAGGAATGAGTGATTCATGACAAGTCCTTCAGAAAACAATGGTGATAGTATAAAACAGAAGAAGTAGGCCTACAAATACCCAGTGATCGTAGCTCCATGGTGACATCCAGGTAGCCGTGTTCAGCGCTGTAGTAGGCAGCCTGCTGCAGGGCCTTCATCCTGGCCTTACATAGCCTGGGCATGGGGCTGGAGCTGGAGCTACTGGGGCAGACAGCAGGGCTACCAGGGCTGAGGCTGGGGGGAGGTAGTGAGCCAGCCTCCTCTTCCTCCTCCTGGACCCCCTCAGCCAGTATCTCCTCCAGAGAGAGAATGTCCTCCTTCCTCTGCTGGGGCTGGGTCAGAAGCCTCCTCAGGACGTTTCTGTAGGAGAGTAGGGGATGAGTATCCATTCATTCACAGTTCTGACTGAAGGAAATAGACAAGGAAAGGACACCACTTTAGACTATTGAGACATAGCCCAAGCCTAGACTAGTTAGACAGGTGTAGCTACCTGTGTCCGTGTGCAGCGGCGTAGCTGAAGCAGTTCATGTCCTCGTAGAGCGGTGATGTCAGAGCGTTACAATCATGCACTCTGAGTAGAGGGTCGGCCCCATGGGCCAGCAGCAAGCTCACCATTTCATAGTTCCCAGCAGCAGAGGCCAGCTGCAGAGGGGTCTCAGCAGAGCTCTCCTGACCGGAAGTAACAGCAGTACCCTCCACGTCTGCACCCACCTCCAACAGCAGCTATACAACACAGAAACACAGAGGAGTGGTTAATACTATTCTACACACAGGGTACGTAGCACTATCAAGGCTGAGATGTGTGCGTAAGAAACTGTGTTAGACCTTTTCCACTGGGGCAGTGAGGTCTCACCTGAGATACTGAGAGGTGTCCATGCAGCACAGCGAAGGTGAGGGCCACCCAACCACGACTGTCTGGGTGGACCGAGGGCTGTCTGGGGGAACAGCAAGGAACCTGAGAGAAGAATGGAAAACGTTACATATCTAAGTCTAAAATGTATATGCGTTCAAAGCAAGCTTGTTGGTAAACATTGCCATCAAATGATTATGTTGTAGTAGAGGCAGTTTCAGCACAAAGCCATTATATTAGATGATTAGGGTTGCAAAATTCCAGTAACTCTTCAAAATTCCCAGGTTTTCCATCATTCCTGGTTGGAGGATTCCTGATTTCCTGCTCAGTTCCTTCGGATTCAAGTAATCTTCCAACTGTGATTTCTGGAAAACCTGGGAATTTTGAGAAAGTTACCGGATTTTTGCAACCCATTACAAGATATTCTATCTGTATCATATTATAATAATATCTATAGAGTAGTAGTGTTTACCGCCAGGTCCAGGTTGGCTCCAGCCTCCACCAGTATCTGGACCAGAGCCTCGTCTCCACATGAACACGCGTACATCAGAGGGGTCATACCCTGTAGGTCAGAGAATACACATCTTACTCTGAACAGTTTTATTGAGTCTCTACACTCTCTAACACAAGTCAGGGTAGGGCATACAGTATATGTATTCAAACAGAAGACTGACAAGTATTGACAGGGAGGATAAATAGTCTCTTTTACCTTCACTTTCAAACCTGTCAGTCTATATCTGAATATGTATATGTCCTACCCCTCTCCCCAACTCCCCCTACCTCTATCCCCACCACCTATCCCCAGTCCTACCTGGTCATCCATAGTGTTAACCCCTGATGGTCCCAGTAGCTGTGTGGCCTGACCAATCAGGTCTGCTCTGCCACACGTCAGCATGCGGAAGCCCAGGTCCAGCTTAAGCTTCTCTGTAGCTGCCTTAGAGTCCAGACGCCTAAATGAGCTGGAACAACACTCAGGCCTAGGAGAGAGGGAGAGACAAGAGGATGAGGAGAAAGAGAGAGAGAGAGCGAGAGCGAGAGCGAGAGCGAGAGCGAGAGCGAGAGCGAGAGCGAGAGCGAGAGCGAGAGCGAGAGCGAGAGCGAGAGCGAGAGCGAGAGGCTACAAAGAAAACATTCATAACTCTTCAATAATGACAGTAGGCCTACTGTTATGTACTGGTTTCACAAGTCAACAGTATGGTTCAGCATCCTTCCATTGCATGTTACAGTAACATACACTCACCGGACAGTTTATTAAGTACACCACCCCATTCACAAAAATGGATCGCTCCTACAGACAGTGAGTCACGTGGCCGTGGCTTGCTATATAAAGCAGGCAGACAGTCATCGAGGCATTCAGTTATTGTTCGATTGAATGTTAGAATAGGCAAAACGAGTGACCTAAGCGACCACGCTGTGTGATCGTCGGTGCCAGGCGCGCCAGAACCAGTATCTCAGAAGCGGACGCCCTCCTGGGCTTTTCATGCACTACAGTGTCTAGGGTTTACCGAGAATGGTGCGACAAACAAAAAACATCCAGTCAGCGGCAGTTCTGTGGGCGAAGACAGCTTGTTGATGAGAGAGGTCGAAGGAGAATGTCAGGACAGACAAACAAACAAATAACGGCGCAGTACAACAGCGGTGTGCACAACGGCATCTCAGAACTCACAACTCGTCGATCCTTGTCACGGATGGGCTATTGCAACAGACAGGTTCCACTCCTATCAGTTAAAAACAAGAAGAAGCGGCTCTAGTGGACACGCGATTCACCAACACTAAACAATTGAGGAGTGGAAAAACATTGCCTGGAACATGACAGCAAGTTCAGTTTACCTGAGTGGCCTGCGCAGTCCCCAGACCTCAACCCAATAGAGTATATTTCGGATGAGATGGAACGGGCTGTTCGCAGCATGAATGTACAGCCGTCCAATCTGCAGCAACTGCGTGATGCCATCGCGTCAGCATGGACCAACATCCCTGTGGAACGTTTCCGACACCTTGTAGAATGCCCCAAAGAATTCAGGCTGTTCTGGAGGCAAAGGGGGGTCCGACCCGGTACTAGATGGGTGTACCTAATCTAGTACTGGCTGGTGAGTGTATGCCATTAAATATGCAACGCTCAGTGTGTTTCTACCTCAGCTGTCTGGGCTCACAGTCCAATCCTGGGAGGAGCTGTCTGGCAGTCTGTCTGACATCATCGCTGTCCACCAATAGGCTGCGGCGGTGTTCCGCGTGCACCAAGGCAATCCGTATCCACTCCATCAGAGGGGGGAGGAGCATAAACAGTCTGGGGGAGGAGCAAAGATTCAAGCAATGACGTGATATAATTTATTCACTCTCCTCAATGACTCAAAATCCCACAATGCACTGAGATCTGGCGTAAACGACCAATTCCTCAGCCATTTGTACAATAACGACTACTTAACCTTTTCCTGCAGTGGGCAAAAACAAGTTCACGCAGGGTATTTTTTGGTAGTCTTAATGTGTGTTTATGTAGCATCCTCCCATAACTTTTGCCCTAATTGAGAAAAAGGGCACCCTTATACTGTTAACAAAGCACTATAAAGAGAACACTGTTTCCCTGATGTGACGTTTGTTTTAGAACATGCGGTCTCTTCACCTCCCCAGAGCACAGAGGCAGGTCGTAATGGCAGAGATCTGTATATAATGTCGAGATGCTCATGTCTTCAGCCTAACAATGGGAGTTGTTGTCCCAAAGGCGGAAAAGCAGGCGACAAGCTTAGGTCCAAAATAAGCCCATAGAAACGCATCAGGCTTATTTTGGACAGGTTTTGGCGAGAGTGAAACCTCTTGCTTCACCTCTTCCTCTCTGGTTATGGTTACTGAGATCACAGGGCTCAACAGAGACACAGAGCTGAGTTTGACTTGAAGCTAACAGGTTAATGAGGCCTGTGATTATAATTGGTACCAGGTGGAGGGAAACAATATCTCTGTGTGCCTAAACATACAAGAATGCACACACACGCACGCACACACACACAGCCCTTACCTTTCACTGCTAAGGGCCATCCTGGGGGGCTCTAGATTTGGGTTCTCCAGTGATTCCATCTGTGGGCTAGACAGGAAGTAGTAGAGGGTACGCATGGCATCGGGCGCCCAGAATACTGAATGCTGATTAGCTGGGCGAATAGGGCTGAGGGAGGGGCTTACTGCGCGGAGGTGCTGTATGTGGTGCATGGACCGTGACACCAGGTCACCTGAGAGGAAACAGTCACATACACATTCCGTATCACACACATCATCATCTGATACAAATCCATAAAACATCAGCTGTACATGATCTATTAAACATGGATGCTGTAGTTGTAGCATGATGTACCGCAGTACCCATAATGCTCTGTATACGATATCCGTTTCCTTACCAATGCATTTGTAATGCAAAACTGTGGGACTTTCAACTTCTGTCAGTACAGTTATAGACAGAGCTACATCGCAAGTTTGCCCTTCAGTTTCTGAGATATCACAGGTAGCAGCTGGAGCTAACATTAATCTTAAGTGAATCAATTCAGTGTCTTATTATATCTCTATACAGATTCAACAATAAGAATGGTTCAATGATCGAGTCTCAGATACAGCTCATTAGAAGTCAAGTTTGGGAGCAGAGTTGGGTTTAGCTGGGCTCAACGGCACGTCCTTCCCTATAGACCGTTAAATCAGGAATGGTCGTCCTCAGCCGTAGCTAAGCAGTCACTTACATTTTACATTTACATTTAAGTCATTTAGCAGACGCTCTTATCCAGAGCGACTTACAAATTGGTGCATTCAACTTAGGATAGCCAGTGGGACAACCACATCTTGATCACAGTAAGTACACTTCTTCAAAAAAGCAGCTGTGAGCAAAGTCAGTGCAATCAGGGACAACTGCATCTCGATCACAATAAGTACATTTCTTTAAACAAGTCAGTGCTAGCAGGTGAAATAAGTCAGGTGTTAGTTTAGACAAAAGACAGTGGTAGTAAAGGGGGGGTAGAAGGATTACTATTATACTATTCCAGGTATTCCTTAAAGAGGTAGGGATTCAAGTGTCTCCGGAAGGTGGTCAGTGACTCCGCTGTCCTGGCGTCATGGGGGAGCTTGTTACACCATTGGGGTGCCAGAGCAGCGAATAGCTTTGACTGGGCTGAGCGGGAACTGTGCTTCCGTAGAGGTAGGGGGGCTAGCAGGCCAGAGGTGGATGAACGTAGAGCCCTTGTTTGGGTGTAGGGTCTGATCAGAGCCTGAAGGTAAGGAGGTGCCGTTCCACTCACAGCTCCGTAGGCAAGCACCATGGTTTTGTAGTAGATGCAAGCTTCAACTGGAAGCCAGTGGAGTGTGGCGGATGAGTGGGGTGACGTGAGAGAACTTGGGAAGGTTGAACACCAGACGGGCTGCAGCGTTCTGGATAAGTTGCAGGGGTTTAATGGCACATATGTGGAAGGGATTAGAAAGAAGAGATGCTTGCTCTTAAACGTTGCAACCAGAGAGCAGTGAGAGAACCTGCTCCTGTGAAAGAGATTATAATGTTAAAATGACTACTTCCTTGTTTAATGATGCTAAGGCTCCTGAAGTAGCCACAGTGTCTGTTAAAGTATATGCAGGTTTTAGTTCATATCATATATACTGTACTGTACTGTATATCCATATGGGTAGATATACTAGACAATGTTTAATTTCTAGTGATAGCAATAAGCACCACAATTATGATTTTTTTTAAATGGTGAAACAAACTGTATGTTGTCCCATTTAATTTATGTGCTTGGTCTCCAAGAATGAACAAGTGTGTGCACTGTTTTGCTAGGTGCTACTCCCAAGATGACCAGAGAAAAAAGGACCCACCCGGAATTTGTTTGGTTTGTGGAAACAGGGGAGTGTGTGTGCGTGTGTTTGGGGTGTGTGTGTGGGGCGGGGGGAGCAAGGGGGTCTATTACACCCTGTGGCTGACGTGAAAGTGCCCTTGTGTTTTGGGAACACACAGTCGTCTGTTATATAGCCTAATGATTCAGTGGATACGATATCCCCCTCTGATTCTAATGAAGTGACCCTAGAAACAGACCAACAGCCAGATTTTTAAAAAAACTGACAGTGAACAGGGTTAACTTTATTATGCTAATGTTAAACCTGAGACCAGTTTTGTTCTCTACACCAACACTGTCTGTCTGTCATCCTTTCTACAATGCTAGCTTTGACATAAATGGTAAAGCAATGTTTCCCAACCAGTCCCTACTGGATTGTGGCTAAAGAGTAAGGCTGGGATTCAATCTGATAACGTTTTGTCGACAATGTGCCATTTAAAGGTAATTTCCGATTGAGCCGACATATGCAGTGTTTACCATGAATGCAGTCTCCACTAACACGGGAACATTGCCTTTAGCATCCTGCCATCCAGGACCTCTATACCAGGCGGTGTCAGAGGAAGGCCCTCAAAATTGTCAAAGACTCCAGCCACCCTAGTCATAGACTGTTCTCCCTGCTACCGCACGGCAAGCGGTACCGGAGTGCCAAGTCTAGGTCCAAAAGACTTCTCAACAGCTTCTACCCCCAAGCCATAAGACTCCCGAACAGCTAATCATGGCTACCCGGACTATTTGCACTGCCCCCCACCCCATCCTTTTTACGCTGCTGCTACTCTGTTAATTATTTATGCATAGTCACTTTAACTCTACCCACATGTACATATTACTTCAACTATCTCAACTAGCCGGTGCCCCCGCACCGGTACCCCCCTGTATATATAGCCTCCCTACTGATATTTTATTTTACTTCTGCTCTTTTTTTCTCAACACTTTTTTTGTTGTTGTTTTATTTTTTACTTTTTTTTGTTAAAAATAAATGCACTGTTGGTTAAGGGCTGTAAGTAAGCATTTCACTGTAATGTCTGCACCTGTTGTATTCGGCGCATGTGACCAATACAATTTGATTTGATTTGATTTAAAAGGTGCATTGTCGACAAAGCATGATGGGTTTGAATCCTGGCCTTAGTTACTGGCTAGAAATGTGGTTTGTTTATTTGAGAGGCTTTAGCTAGGTGGGGCACTGCGCTTTAAAATGTGTTGGGGACCACTGACTTACAGAAAGAGACTTCTAAGTAAGTACACATTCTAACAAAATCCATGAGACAAATGGACAGTTGGATTCAAAATTTGAATTTTGGGTGCCATCTTTCAAAGTAACCAATGGTGTTCAGTGCTGCCCTACTTAGGTGCCCTAGTTTTAATGAAGATGAACAACAGAAGAACGAGACCGACTGGGGATGTTGGAGTTAACAGCTGGTACCTCTCGGCATCTCTAAATGTGAAAGATGGCACTCTACTCAGATCCAGGTTGAACATGGTCAGTAGGAGTCTGTGTCAGGAACTGTCTCTTTCTCCTGACTAGATTAGACTGATGGATCACATGCATAAGGACCAGATAGTTCCTCGCTGGCTAGGACTAAAGCGAGAGGAGTATGTGGGTGTTTGAGAAAGAGTGTGTGAGGGAGGGAATCTTTGAATATAAAATGAAGAGGGTATGTGATATGTTTGAGAGTGTTTGAGTGAATGTGAAGATTGAAAATGTGACACACACAAAGACACACACACACTCACTGAGTTCTGCGATGCTGCCCACGCATGTGGCCAGAAGGGACTGTTCCAGGGTGCATAGCTCCAGATGGGCGTAGGCATCCTCCCTGCTCTCCATTGGTGCCCGGGGATCCTTTGTGTACGGACTGACATGGGCCGGCAGGGATAGCTCACCTGTACATACAAAACATACACCATTTTTTTTTGTTGAAAAATATATCTAAAAAGGTATCAAAGGAACATTTACTCATAATGTGTTACTAAATCCCTCAAAGACCTCAACTTATTTAAGCATTAATGTAGTGTTTCAACTCATACTAACGCTGTCAATGTCTGCCACCATGGCTCGACATCTGCACAAAAACAACCAGGACCACAGACGGACAATATAAAACATTTACTTTAGAGGTGAAGGTTGAGTGCACTGCTAGTGCTAGTTACCAGGACAGTTATGTAATCAGGGAGAATAATGAGGGGATCGTATCGGCTTTAGTTTGTTTTATGAACTAAGATTAACTCAGAGAGAAAAGACAGAGGAGACATGGGGTGAGAGGGTCAATGTTTAGTTACATACCACTTCTGTTCTCTCTCTGTGTGTCTCTCTCTGTGTGTCTCTCTCTGTGTGTCTCTCTCTGTGTGTGTCTCTCTCTCTCTCTCTCATTTAAACCTTCAGGAAATGAGACAGATAATGCCTTGATTCATGTGATCCCATCTTAACCATACCCCAAAATAAAATATGATTCTCATCTGTAGGGTGCACTCTTAGAAAAAAAAGGTGCTATATAGAACCCAAAAGAGTTCTACCTGGAACCAAAAAAGGTTATCCTAAATAGGGACAGCCGAAGAACTCTTTTGGAACCCTTTTTTTCTAAGACTGTAGTAACAGAGTAGTAATGGAACGTTCAACCATTTATTGCCCTGACCAAAAGGGGTTTTAACTAATCTATTGCTTTCTCCCACAGAGAATTACAGCCCTACAAGCCACAAAGTCAGTCATCTGTGCAGTTCATGACGCACACACCCACTCCCAAATAGAAACTCAACTAACAGGGAGGTTTCAAAGAAACACAAATATAATACATGCATGCGCACACACACACACACACACACACACACATTGTGTGTGAGATGGGTATTTGCTGACTCTGTCATCTTCTACACAATGGAAAAGGCACCAAAAGCCAAAAGCCAAGCCAGGATAGCTCTGCTCTCTACAGGAGTAGCATGCAAAGTTCCCTCCCCCAAGCCACTAGTCTTACTCAGCTATTTATATGAGTGTGGGAGAGGGCTGTGCATGATGTATTGATGTTGGGCTCTGGTCAAATGTAGTACACCATAAAGAGAATAGGGTGCCATTTGGGACGCACCTTAGGAGAGCATTTAGAGTGATCCTGATTAATTGAACCCACAACTACTGTCCACCCTCCGCCCCATACTAATTGGATAAGCCACACACACAGTCACACCCCACCCATCTCCCTCACACCACCTTCCCACACTGGAAACCCCCAAAACGAATAATGTGTCATCAGTGACTCTACACACAGTCTCAGACTCACCACCAGCCCTAAGTCTGCTCTGAGATATGTGTGTATATATGTGTGTGTATTGTGCATGTTAAGTGTGTGAGAGAGAACTTTTCAAGTAGACAGATAAAAGTTACAGTGTAACTCCTAACACAACTGAAGGCTTTCAATTGGATTAAATACATCCAATATTTAGAATGGGACTATTGGTAGCAATTGTAAATCACACCAAAAATGAATTGTTCGGTTCACAATCTTAAGCCACAACCAAAGATAAACTGGCTGTAACTCCCAAGTGGGTCTCAATCCAACTGACTTAGTCTAGGTGTTCTAAAAAAAATACTTATCTTGGTTTGAAATAAATATTTTCTTGGTTGTAGAAGCATAACGCAATACAAGCCTTTTGGATAACTTACATTGATTACCCCTAGCTACTTTGTTAGGAAAGAAAAGTAATGTGTGCCGTCTGAACAAGTATTTGTTCATATAGTCCATTCATTCACAACAAGAGGCCAGTCTTCAGGGGGTACAAAGCACAACTGAGTGCTTTCCAAACCCTACCTGTGTATGCTAACTCCACAAGGCTATGGGTACTGTGTGTGTGAACACAAGCCATGCTTACTTCCCTAATCATGTATGATTAAGTTATTTCCGTTACTTCCCACCTCCTGTGTGTGGGTGTGTGTGTGTGTGTGTGTGTGTGTATAAAAACAGAGGCACAGTCACCTTTCTGTGACAAACAACATGTCCTTTCTGTGGCAGGGCATAATGCCATGACTGTTTGGTCAGACTAAAACAGTAGTATGGATAGAGGGGAGACATAGGGACCAATCATACCCTGAGATATACACATGCAACCCAAACTTTACTGAAACCCCCTTTTGACATAATGATTTACCAGATTTCCTGCACATTTCTCAACATGCATTAGCCCAAAGGGGTTATGCAGTAACGGTAAAATAACCTTTCATTCTTTAATATTTAAAAAGTAAGAGGGTAGAATAAGAGACAAAGGCAGAGAAGACATAAAGGGAGAGAGAGAGAGAGAGAGAGAGAGAGAGAGAGTGAGAGTAAGAGTGAGAGTTAAAGTGTGAGTAAGAGTGGAATGGAAGTTATAATTGTAATGGCTTAGCAGATAATAACAAAAGAAGAACAATATTTACATGGCTCAAAGAGAAGGAAAATATTATCTATTGTTTACAGGAAACTCATTCAACAATTCTAGATGTGTGGGAAAAGGACTGGGGGGGCGAAATATACTTCTCCCATGGACAAAGAAACTCAAAAGGGGTGATAATATTAATTAACAGTAATTTCGATCCAAATGTGCAAATTGTCCAAACAGATCCGCAAGGCAGATGGATGATTTTAAATATGTTATTGGACCATAAACAGTTATGGCTCACTAACCTTTACGGACCAAATAATAATGATCCACACTTCTTTGACAATATATATAATAAATGATCAACCCTGCAAGCAATACAAGACTCTATTATTATGGTGGGAGATTATAATACTGTTTTAAATAGCTCAATGGACCATAAAGGAAATCACACTACAAACTATCACCCTCATGCTCTTAAGGAAATCATGAATGTCATGGATACATTAGAACTAGTAGATATAAGGAGGCTTAAATATCCTGACCTAGTGAGATATACATGGCGGAGACTCAATCAAGCTAGTCATCTTGACTTCTTTCTTATGTCATTCTCGTTAGCACCAAAAGTTTAAAAAGTGTTGATAGGGGACAGAATGTGGTCGGACCATCATATAATTGGCATTTACATTACTCATACTGAATTTCCATGTGGGCGAGGATATTGGAAATTTAATCAAAGCCTATTGGATGATAACTTGTTTTTAACTAGGACAGAGGAATTTATAAAACAGATTTTTTCCGACATAGCATAGGTACAGCAAATCCCCTTATTGTATGGGACACTTTTAAATGTGCCTTTAGAGGCCATGCAATTCAGTACTCATCTCGAAAACAAAAGCAATTCAGGTCAAAAGAGTCCATACTAACAAAAGAAATAGAAGGTCTAACAGAACAGATAGATAGCAATAAAAACTGTAACATAGAGGCTCAGAATAAATTAGAGGAAAAACAAAAAGAAATGGAGAAACTTATTCAAGAAAGATCAAGTGTAATATATTATAAAAATAAAGTAAACTGGATGGAATATGGGGAAAAATGCAACAAATTATTTTTTAATCTTCAACATAGAAATGTAACCAAAAATAATTTACTGAAACTGGTTAAAAATGACGGAGTCACCCATGATTCACCAAATTATATTTTGAAGGAGGAAGCAAAGTACTTTAAGCATATGATTTTGTTTCAGTCGCCTCCATCTCCTCTAACTGAAGCTAATTGTAGGGATGTTTTATCTATTGATAATGTAATATTAACAGCCATACAGAAAGACTCATGTGAAGATGAAATTACAGAGGAGGAACTTCTAGATGCAATTAAATACTTAAAGTCCGGGAAAACTCCAGGGTTGGATGGCATACCAGTTGAAGTATACCAAACCTTTTTCGATATACTCAGAGGACCGTTATTAGCATGTTTTAACCACTCCTATGTAAATGGTAGATTATCAGACACTGAAGAAGAAGGTCTGATTTCATTTGTACTGATACAGGATACAAGCGGGAAATAACAAGATCCAGTCCATTTACAAAATTGGAGGCCCCTTACAATTCAGTGTTGTGATGCAAAAATCCTAGCAAAATGTATAGCGCATAGAATTAAAAAGGTATTGTCAGACATTATTCATTCTAATCAGACAGGTTTTTTACATGGACGATACATTGGAGATAATATAAGGCAAGTACTGGAAACAATAGAACACTGAAAAATCTGGGAAACCAGGCCTGCTATTCATAGCAGACTTTGAAAAGGCATTTGATAAAGTACGACTGGAGTTTATATATAAATGTATGGAGTATTTCAATTTTGGAGAATCTCTTATAAAATGGGTCAAAATCATGTATAGTAACCCTAGGTGTAAAATAGCAAATAATGAATATTTCTCAGAAAGTTATAAACTGTCAAGAGGAATAAAACAAGGTTGTCCACAATCGACATATCTATTTATTATGGCCATCGAAATGTTCGCTATTAAAATCAGATCCAACAATAATATCAAGGGATTAGAAATCCAGGGCTTAAAAACAAAGGTGTAATTGTACGCTGATGATTCATGTTTTCTTTTAAATCCACAACTTGAATCCCTCCACAGCCTCAGAGGATCTAGATACATGTTCTAACCTCTCTGGATTACAACCAAATTATGATAAATGTACTATATTACATATTGGATAAAAAAAAAATACAATTTTTACATTACCATGTAGTTTACCAATAAAATGGTCTGATGGTGATGTGGATATACTCGGAATACAAATCCCAAATGAAAAATGATCTCACTCCAATAGATTTTAATAGAAATAAAGCAAAAATAGATAAGATCTTGCTACCATGGAAAGGTAAATACCTGTCTATTTGTGGAAGAATCACCCTGATTAACTCTTTAGTATTATCCCAGTTTACCTATTTGCTTATGGTATTGCCTGCGCCTAGCGAACAGTTTTTAAAATTATATGAGAAAAAAATATTCCACTTTATTTGGAACGGCAAGCCAGACAAAATTGAACGGGCCTATTTAATAATTTGGAGGACAGAAATTATTAAATATTAAAGCATTAGACCTATCACTAAAAGCTTCAGTCATACAAAAGTTATCCTTAAATCCGAACTGGTTCTCTTGCAAATTAGTAAGATTGTCTCACCCCATGTTCAAGAATGGCCTTTTCCCCTTTATTCAGATTACAACCGCTCACTTTCAGTTATTTGAAAAGGAAATCATCTCCCAAATATCACTATTTCTAAAACAAGCCATAGAAAGTTGGTTGCAGTTTCAATGTCATCCTCCAGAAACGACAGAACAAATAATGCAACACATATTGTGGTTAAACTCAAATATACTAATTGATTAAAAAAACATAATTTCTTGAAAAAAAAAAGGTATAATCTTCGTAAATTATATCATAGCTAGGACTGGTGGATTTATGTCACACATGCAGCTAACAAAAACATATGGAAATGTCTGCTCTACCCAAAATTACAACCAAATAATTGCAGCATTACCGCAAAAATGGAAGAGGAAAGTGGAAGGGGGAAAAAGTAAGGATCTTGTCTGTCGGCCCTGTATCAAAGAACATAATTGGTTAAAGAAAATTGTGATAAATAAAAAAGTATACCAGTTTCATTTAAGGACCAAATGATTGACAGCCGTCCCATATAGATTACAAAATAGTTGGGAAGAGATTTTTGACGTACCGATTCCATGGCATGGTGTTTATGAACTGATACGCAAAATGACGCCGGATTCAAAACTGATGAGGGTGATTGACCGTCATCTTGAACTTCTTCCATTTTCAAAAAATTGCGCCAACAGTTGTTGCCTTCTCACCAAGCTGCTTGCCTATTGTCCTGTAGCCCATCCCAGCCTTGTGCAGGTCTACAATTTTATCCCTGATGTCCTTACACAGCTCTCTGGTCTTGGCCATTGTCGAGAGGTTGGAGTCTGTTTGATTGAGTGTGTGGACAGGTGTCTTTTATACAGGTAACGAGTTCAAACAGGTGCAGTTAATACAGGTAATGAGTGGAGAATAGGAGGACTTCTTAAAGAAAAACTAACAGGTCTGTGAGAGCCGGATTTCTTACTGGTTGGTAGGTGATCAAATACTTATGTCATGCAATAAAATGCAAATTAATTACTTAAAAATCATACAATGTGATTTTCTGGATTTTTGTTTTAGATTCCGTCTCTTACAGTTGAAGTGTACCTATGATAAAAATTACAGACCTCTACATGCTTTGTAAGTAGGAAAACCTGCAAAATCGGCAGTGTATCAAATACTTGTTCTCCCCACTGTATATACGAGAGAAAAAAACATATGGGGGATTGGAAGTGATGCAGACCAATTACATTGATGGAAGTTACAATCTATCTGCAATATTAAAGCTGATCTACCCCCCCACCCAAAAAAAAAGAAGGAAAAAAAGAGTGGAACAGAAGGAACCTGTTGGAAATGGACAAAGGGCTCAGGGGTCAGTCTGCATGTCCTGTCTTGGTGTTGACGTCTGACATCTAGGGTCCTTAGGATCAGGGAGGAGTCAGTAACAGAGCTGACAGGTGAAGGAAGTGTCTGTGCCAAAACAAAGCTTCTCCCCCATGGAGAGACCCATGGACCAAACAGCCATATTAAATAAAATCTCCATCAGTGTTCATCAAACTTTAAAACAGATGATTTTCCAACAAATCAGTTTTGCAGGCTTAAGTATCTGTTGCAATTTCTCAGAGTGAGACAACTGTGTGAATCACATTTCCTGACATTCCAAAGGGTGTAGCACAGGTCTTCAAATAAATTAATCACTGGAAGATCATTAATCGCCGTTTAACAAGCTTAGAGGCTCCTTGATTAACAGCTCAACTGAAATTACAATACATCACTTTTACACATCAATCATACCTTGTGTCTTTCTCAACAAACACCATACATAGTGACTTTATATCCATTTGCCTTACAAAAGCCCCGTAAGAGTGCTTCAATCGTGTCACAGACACTAGGCAACATAATCAATCATATAACAGTAGGGCTAAATGTGATCTGATTTTATGAACCAACAGTACATAATCACCCCAAGTTCAGAGGTCGCTGCCTACAGGTGCATGGCAACTTCCTGGTTGCGCAGTGGTCATGTGACCTCTGACCTCCTAGCATAGCATCTAAATAACCCCCTGCCCTTATTATGCCAGAAGCCTGTGTCGTCTCTGTCTGTCTGGTTTGTATTAACAGTAAAGTTATTCTACATCATTGAGATAAACTCCTAATGAGTCTACTGTGTGCAACTAAGAGAAAGTCAACTGCTGGTGTTTCACACACTGCCTCTGTTTTGGGCAAAACATTTTTTTGTTGTTGACTAATTTGGGAAACCAGCTTGATAAAGTATAACATAGGACAGGGTTCTTCAAATCCGGTCCTGGAGGGCCGAAACACCTCTGTTTTTCATCTCCTTCTAATCAGGGGCTAATTCAGACCTGGGACACCAGGTGAGTGCAATTAACTACCAGGTAAAAATAAAAAACAGAAGTGTTTCGGCCCTCCAGGACCGGAATTGAAGAACCCTGACATAGGACAACATCGTCCATATACACAGACACACAGGGTCCAGACATCCTGAGGCCTATTCAATACACACCAGTGACCGGGTTTCTGGATTAGTCAGAAATGTATATATATAATTCTGCCCAAAACAGAAGCCATGTGTGAATGTAAGGCATGAGGCATTATAATAACTGTTTTCCGGATTAGTAAAAAACTAAAATGTTCCCGCCCAAAACAGAGACTGTGTGAAAACTAGCACTTGACTTTCTCTTCACACTGTGGACTCGTCCAACTTAAAGGACTTTGTCTAAATGATGTAGCTTCCATGTTAACACAAACCATGACCATATTCAAACAGAGTAGTAAAAAACTATAAAGGGATAACCGCTACTCTGGAAGACAATGTGGCATACAAGATGATACATCTAGAGATGTTATGGTGCAGAGGCAGTACGAGCCTGCTGTTATAGAGATCTGAGAGGAAGAGGATGATGATGATGATGATGATGATGATAATGATGATGAGAAATCAAGCTGTGTGTGTGGATAGCGCAGAGAAGAGAGAATGCTGAGAACGGGATCCTCTTGTGAGAGGAAGCATTTTCTCTAGTTTCACAGTGAGAATCTAATATGGTGGATTTACTGTCACAAAGTTTATGGGTTAGGTACTATCATTTGTCATGGTCATTTGATCACATTGAGTGTAGGTCTGATGTATCTACAATTGAGAGGGGACTCAGAGAAAGGAATGTGAGGGAGGGAGGGATAGAGAGACAGAGAATGAAAGAGACAGAGAGAATACTTGACATCCAGTTCCCATCATCCTCTCCTAGACCTGTTCATGACTGTAGTAACAGGACCTGCCAACCTCCCAATGTCAGCTTCACAGTAACATTAAACCTGACACTTTCTCCCATAAAAGCACTAATCAACACCTAGTGGGTGCTTTACTACCAGTTCCTTCAAGCTTTAGCACAACCCAGAGAGCCATAAACCCATGCCCCAGTATGAGAGACGAATGCGGGCCTCTAGCAGTGTATGTAGTGTTTAGAGCAGTGGTTCCCAACCAGGAGTACTAGGACCCCTGGGGGTACCTGTCCACAGGGGGTACTTGAGAAGACTCATGAGACCATAGGCTTACTGGTAAAATGCACATGAGGGGGTACTTCAGGGGTACTTCAAACTGTACCAGTCACCGAAAAAGGTTGGGAACCACTGGTTTAGAGCATAACCTACTGTGGTAGCTGGTGTGTACTTATTAGTGTTTACGAGGTGTTTGTGTGAGGATTGTATGCACTAGAGAGTAGCCCAGTTATTACAGACTAACACACACTGTCGTTAAAAACTGTTGTTAAGAAGTAGTGCTACTGGATTCTACTGAATTCCATTAGAACCAGGGGTGCAACTTTCACTGGGGACATGACCCCCACATACTGAAGTTGCATTTTTGTCCCCGACACCTCAAAGTGGTCGGATGAGCTGTTTGGTGGTTTCAGCCGGTTGGATTTAGGACTGCGCAGACACCACAGAGTGTGCAAACAGAGGCAGCTGTTGTCTGTGTGTGTTGTGCTTTTTCTCTGAGTTGTAAAAGCAAGCAGAGCAAAAACTGGCTGCTCTTTATTTGACTAATGTAGCTGGCAAGGTAACTGCTGTTTGACTTAACAGAAAAAATGTATTTATTCCCAGTGCTGAGCTAGTAGTGTAACTGAAGTTCTGTTTGAAGTGAATGAACTAACTTAGCTAGCTAACTAGTAGCTACCACAGCCAGTTCAGCCTAGCTATCTGTCAGGTAGCAATATCTAACAGCTGTTGTGTGAATGGAAATGTTTTGTAGCCTTTGTTTTGTCCAGTTTCAACATAAGTAAATTATCTTGGCTTGATTTCACCAGTTGATGTACCATTAGAGCCAGCCAAAAGTTGGCTAACGTTAGATATTATTTTTGCCCCAATCACAGTCAGTATAGCAATGTAACATTACTGATATGTCAGTTTCCCTAGCTAATTCCCTACTTTTCACACTGACAGTAATAAACAGCTCTAGAGGCTTCACTGTCATGGTGCACAGTCAGTACACAACACTATTCTCATCATGTCTTAGCAGGATCAGATGGTGACAGGTGTCCCAGCAGGGTCAGACAGCCAGGGAAGACCAGTCTACGGAGCTCAGGTGAATTTTGCAGTATATTATAACAATCAGTAAATTAATACAAAGTTCCATATTGAGTTGATGGGTAGGCTACAGTCTGGGATCTGGGAATAATGGTCATTTCAATTATTGAACCATTGATTATATTCTTGGATAATATCATGTATAAATGTACACCAAGGTAATTCATTGTAATGGGTAATCTGAGCAGTATCAAATGGTGACAGGGGGCTGAAGTGAACTTTTGAAGATACAACACTTTATTCTCTCTGTGTACCAAACACTGGACAAGCTTCAAAGATTGAAACTATTTTAAGGGAGTCTGACAAACCTCTAAAGTTGATTTCCAAACTGTATCAAGGGTTGATAGAGGCTTTTCGCGATGACACAAAACATGTCAAACAAAAATGTGAGGAAGACCTGGGAGACACTACTGATGATGATGAATGCATACAGATATGTTTGAATGCCCAGTGATGTTCATATAATCTCAGACATAAAGTGCCTTGCAAAAGTATTCATTCCCATTGGCGTTTTTCCTATTTTGTTGCATTACAACCTGTAATTTAAATGGATTTTTATTTGGATTTCATGTAATGGACAAAATAGTCAAAATTGGTGAAGTGAAATGATAAAAATAACTTCAAAAAAGAAAGTCACATAATTAGTTAAATAGAGTCCACCTGTGTGCAATCTAAGTGTCACATGATCTCAGTATATATACACCTGTTCTGAAAGGCCCCAGAGTGTGCAACACCACTAAGCAAGGGGCACCCCCAAGCAAGTGGCACCATGAAGACCAAGGAGCTCTCCAAACAGGTCAAGGACAAAGTTGTGGAGAAGTACAGATCAGGGTTGGGATATAAAAAAATATCCGAAACTTTGAACATCCCACGGAGCACCATTAAATCCATTATAAAAAATTGAAAGAATATGGCACCACAACAAACCTGCCAAGAGAGGGCCGCCCACCAAAACTCACAGACCAGGAAAGGAGGGCATTAATCAGAGAGGCAACAAAGAGACCAAAGATAACCCTGAAGGAGCTGCAAAGCTCCACAGTGGCGATTGGAGTATCTGTCCATAGGACCACTTTAAGCCGTACATGCCACAGAGCTGGGCTTTACGGAAGAGTGGCCAGAAAAAAGCCATTGCTTAAAATAAAAAATAAGCAAACACGTTTGGTGTTTGCCAAAAGGCATGTGGGAGACTCCCCAAACATATGGAAGAAGGTACTCTGGTCAGATGAGACTAAAATTGAGCTTTTTGGCCATCAAGGAAAACGCTATGTCTGGCGCAAACCCAACACCTCTCATCACCCCGAGAACACCATCCCCACAGTGAAGCATGGGACTTTTCATCGGTAGGGACTGGGAAACTGGTCAGAATTGAAGGAATGATGGATGGCGCTAAATAGAGGGAAATTCTTGAGGGAAACATGTTTCAGTCTTCCAGAGAGTTGAGACTGGGATGGAGGTTCACCTTCCAGCAGGACAATGACCCTAAGCATACTGCTAAAGCAACACTCAAGTGGTTTAAGGGGAAACATTTAAATGTCTTGGAATGGCCTAGTCAAAGCCCAGACCTCAATCCAATTGAGAATCTGTGGTATGACTTAAAGATTGCTGTACACCAGCGGAACCCATCCAACTTGAAGGAGCTGGAGCAGTTTTGCCTTGAAGAATGGGCAAAAATCCCATTGGCTAGATGTGCCAAGCTTATAGCGACATACCCCAAGAGACTTGCAAATGTAATTGCTGCAAAAGGTGGCTCTACAAAGTATTGACTTTGGGGGGGGTGAATAGTTATGCACGCTCAAGTTTTCAGTTTTCTTGTCTTATTTCTTGTTTGTTTCACCAAAAAATAATTTTGCATCTTCAAAGTGGTAAGCATGTTGTGTAAATCAAATGATACAAACACCCCAAAAATCAATTTTAATTCCAGGTTGTAAGGCAACAAAATAGGAAAAATGGCAAGGGGGGTGAATACTTTCGCAAGCCACTGTAAATTACTGCAGTTTAAGACCATCCATAGAACGTACTAAATTATATGCCAGTGAAACTGAATATCATGCACTCAGAAATAATTCCTCTGCTGGAGGTGTAAAACACAAAAGGGGACATCCAGTGCATTCGGAAAGTATTCAGACCCCTTGACTTTTTCCACATTTTGTTACGTTACAGCCTTATTCTAAAATTGATTAAATTGTTTTCTTTCCTCATCAATCTACACACAATACCCCAAAATAACAAAGCAAAAACAGGTTTTTAGAAATGTTTGCTACTTTATTTAAAAAAATTACAAAACTGAAATATACATTTACATTAGTATTCAGACCCTTTACTCAGAACTTTGTTGAAGCACCTTCGACAGTGATTACAGCATCAAGTCTTCTTGGGTATGACGCTACAAGCTTCCCACACCTGTATTTGGGGAGTTTCTCCCATTCTTCTCTGCAGATCCTCTCAAGCTCTGTCAGGTTGGATGGGGATCGTTGCTGCACAGCTATTTTCAGGTCAATCCAGAGATGTTAGTTCGGGTTCAAGTCCGGGCTCTTGCTGGGCCACTCAAGGACATTCAGAGACTTGTCCCGAAGCCACTCCTGTGTTGTCTTGGCTGTGTGCTTAGGGTCGTTGTCCTGTTGGAAGTGAACCTTCGCCCCCAGTCTGAGGTCCTGAGCGCTCTGGAGCAGGTTTTCATCAAGGATCTCTCAGGCCAAAGAGTTCAATCTTGGTTTCATCAGACCAGAGAATCTTGTTTCTCATGGTCTGAGAGTATTTAGGTGCCTTTTGGCAAACTCCAAGCGGGCTGTTGTGCTTTTTACTGAGGAGTGGCATCCGTCTGGCCAATCTACCATAAAGGCCAGATTGGTGGAGTGCTGCAGAGATGGTTGTCCTTCTGGAAGGTTCTCCCATCTCCACAGAGGAACTCTGGAGCTCTGTCAGTGACCATCAGGTTCTTGGTCACCTGCCTGACCAAGGCCCTTCTCCCCCGATTGCTCAGTTTGGCCGGGCGGCCAGCTCTAGGAAGAGTGTTGGTGGTTCCAAACTTCTTCTATTTAAGAATGATGGAGGCAACTGTGTTCTTGGGGACCTTCAATGCTGCAGAAATGTTTTGGGTACCATTCCCCAGATCTGTGCCTCGACTACAGTCTTGTCTCAGAGCTCTACGGACAATTCCTTCGACCTTATGGCTTGGTTTTTGCTCTGACATACACTGTCAACTGTGGGACCTTATATAGACAGGTGTGCCTTTCCAAATAATGTCCAATCAATTGAATTTACCACAGGTGGACTCCAATCAAGTTGTAGAAACATATCAAGGATGATCAATGGAAACAGGATGCACCTGCTCTCAATTTCAAGTCTCATAGAAAAGGGTCTGAATACTTATGTAAAAAATGTATTTCTGTTTTGTATTTTTTATAAATTTGCAAACATTTCAAAAAATCTGTTTTCATTTTGTCATTATGGGGTATTGTGTGTAGATTGCTGAGAAAAATGTTTTATTTAATCAATTTTAGAATAAGGCTGTAACGTAACAATATGTGGAAAAAGTCAAGGGGTCTGAATACTTTCCGAAGGCACTGTATTTCAATATGTTATGCTCTTGTGAAGGCTGGCTGAATTCTGGCAAAGAGTATGTTCTTTTATCTCCGCATGTCTACAGATTATCCCTTCTCCCTATTTTTATACATAGTCCCCCCATTTTAGGGGAGCAAAAGTATTGGGACAAATTCAATTGTATGTGTATTAAAAAGTAGTAAAAAGTATTTGGTCCCACATTCATAGAATGCAATAACTACATCAAGCTTGTGATGCTACAAATTTGTTGGATGCATTTGCTGTTTGTTTTTGTGTTTCAGATTTTTTTTTGTGCCCAATATAAATGAATGGTAAATAATGTATTCTGTCATTTTTGAGTCACTTTTATTGTAAATAAGAATTTAATATGTTTCTAAACACTTCTACATTAATGTGGATGCTACCATGAAGGATAATCCTGAATGAATGAGTGAGTAAGGTACAGACGCACAAATATCATACCCCCAAGACATGCTAACCTCTCATCATTACAATAACAGGGGAGGTTAGCATTTCTTTGGGAGGGGGGTATGATATTTGTGCATCTATAACTTTCTCACTCATCATTTTCACAATTCAAATCAGGATTATCCATAATCATGGTAGCATCCACATTCATGTAGAAGTGTTTAGAAACAATCAAAGTGACCCCAAAAGAGTCATATTAGATTGAACACACTGTGGGAAGATGGGTGAGCTGAGGCTACCAAGCACAGATGAAGGTACAGATGACGGTAGAACACATATAAACAGTAATAACACTTCTAGAGTACTGTGCAATAACATACTATGGTATAAATGGGAAAGCCACATTTCTATCCGAACAAACAAAAGAGACTATTCTCTGTGTGATTGGTGAAGGAAAACAGGACCCCCTAACTGGCCTCTAATTAGTGTTCTGGCTGGTTATGTGAACCATGGCTCCTCTCTTTAACTCCTCGTTTCTCACAGTCCATCACACACACATGCACGCACGCAAACAAACAAAAAAGCACAATGGTCTTACAGCCTGCCGGTGGCTTAACCACAACACCCTAGGAGATCTCCCACTTCCTCCATTACAATATTACACCTAATGACTGTTTCCTGTCTGTGGGGCTCTGTGGGGCTTTCCCCTTAACCTTGACATACTTGCGGCAGAGCCTAGGTCTATGGTTCTGGGTTCTAGAGGACCTAGGAAACCAGTGACCTCAACACTTATCACCGTGATTGCTTTTCCATGGAGTGCATTTGTAACAGTTAGGGCAATTAGCCTGCTCTGGGACTTCAAGGACATATCAAGAGAGGGAATGGGGGAACATTTGGATGAAAGTTTTCTTTGATTGCTAGTTTTCTTCCTTTTCAGATTGTGTTAGTTCAGTACATTATCACAACATCATTACTAAACTCCAAAACCAGCACACCATTCTCACTCTCTCACTCTCTCTATAGAATGGGTCTACAAATGGTTAATGTGGACACAAGCACACCCTAATCACTGTGGCTAATGAGCTATCAATCTCTGCGCTCTGATCAACACACACACACACACACACACACACACACACACAAAACACACAGTGGCATGTATTCATGGTTGCCAAGGGAAGCCAGGCTTCCCCCAAAAATGTATATAAAATAATGTATTTGTCTCCCTGTTTCATAATTTTCCTTCAGTTCACAAGAGGCTGAATGTATCTCACTGGAGAAGGCATCTGAGCGAGCGAAACAGCGCTCTTCTGTCTCTGTATTTGTAGCCCATCTATCTGATGCTGTCTGGTCAAAAAGAGTATGATATTGTTGCTGCCCGTAGCATTGAATGCAAGGGAAGCCAGCGAGCATTTGGCCTCCCTTGATAAAAAAGTATACAATAATCGCCAATCAACGTTGAGCTAAACTGAGTGAGCTCAACTGTGAATGGCCCTGACGCATTAAAAAAAAAGTCTCAAGGGAAGCAAGTTTGGATTTGGCTTCACACCAATCACATCACATTAAGCCAAACGTCATTGACAGAAAAACATTTGAATTGTTGCATCTCGTTGTGTTGTTGTCCTTAGGTCTTGCTAACTAAAATTGGCCCTTTCCTAAATTAGCCATGGATGGAGATACGGATAGGTTCACTCTCTGTACTGGCTAATGATTTAACTGCGATTCTGATCCAACCATAAATTCATACATTGTACATCTGGCCTGAGAGGATGGAAGTTCAGTATGCAGCTAGATGTAGTAGTAGTTAATGTTAACTAGCTGGCTAATCATTGCCTGTGAATGAAAGGAAGTTAGGCTAGCGAGCAAGCATTTTAGCCAGGTAGCCCAGAACAACAAAAACTAAAAGTGTGTACAGTATGACCGTTTTGGCATCATGAAAGAGAGGAGGATGGCATTGGCGTTTCTCTACAAGTAGGGTGAGTCAACATGTTTTTTTCTACTTATGCACGCACGCACACGCACACACACACGCACACGCACACACACACACACACATACACATCAGTACCATGGACAGCCACATGATATTTTGCTTACGTTGATTGGACTAAATTGTTTTTGTAATCGTTTAGACTAAGCATAGGTGATTTAATGATGTTGAAATGTTGAAGTTGAAATGGTCCTGGAATAGTGGAGGCAGCTCCTGTTTTCTTTGCGACTTGTGTTAACTCTACAGTGTTCTAAATCAATAGTTGTTTAGTAGTCCAAAAATGTTGGAAATATTAACTTGATTGACCATGCTGTAGGTTATGTAACCAGAGGTGTAAAGTACTTAAGTAAAAATACTTTAAAGTACTACTTAAGTACTTTACTTTTACTTCACTACATTCCTAAAGAAAATAATGTAATTTTTACTCCATTCATTTTCCCTGACACCCAAAAGTATTCGTTACATTTTGAATGCTTAGCAGGACAAGAAAGGGGTCCAATTCACGCACTTATCAAGAGAACATCCCTGGTCATCCATACTGCCTCTGATCTGGTGGACTCACTAAACACACGTCTGAGCGTTGGAGTGTGCCCTTGGCGATCCATAAATTAAAAAAACAAGAAAATGGTGCCGTCTGGTTTGCTTAATAAAAGGAATTTGACATTATTTATACTTTTACTTTTGATACTTAAGTATATTTTTGCAATTACATTTACTTTTGATAATTAAGTATATTTAAAACCAAACACTTTTACTCAAGTAGTATTTTACTGGGTGACTCAACTTTACTTGAGTCATTTTCTATTAAGATATTTTTACTTTTACTCAAGTATGACAATTGGGTACTTTTTCCACCACTGCATGTAACTGTTTGTTACATGCAATATGCTCTCCAGTTTTGTCATGAAACAAAGGTGTGGTTGTCTTCTTATTGTCTCGGCCTTAGGCCTCTATATCACGGTGGCAAGACATATGAACTAACAGGTTATAGAGCAAACAATGCAATTATCACAACACATAGGTTGTAATTGTGCTTTTTTTCCTGGCTTGGCTTCCCCAGTGATTTTACCCAAGCACTGCTAATGACAACACACACACACACACACATGCATGCTTCTCATATGTGGGGTCAGTTTTTAGAAGGGCCTCTCTCTCTCTCTTGAATATTCTGCCTGAGTGGACTTCTGTTTTGATCCTTTACATCTCTGAGGTAACATAATTCTTCTGCTAGACTTCCAGAATGCATATTCACTGAAAAACCATTCCATTGTGTGCAGTCATAGGAGAAGAAAATCATTATTGGAAAGGGGTGTGTGTATTTAGCGCATGGAGAGAGGGAAAGTGATAATTGATTCACATATTGTGTCATCAGGGTTGGGGCGCACGCACGCATACACACACACACACACACACACATTTACCATTGGCATTTTTCCCGCATATCAGATGCTCGTAGTTCTGCATCACTCCCCACAGCTCCGCGTCGTTATTGACGACCCAGTCCAGGACCTCAATATTTACCAGGCGCTCCTCTGCCATCATCAACACCCGCAAGCCCACTTCCTCCGCCAGGCTCTCCACGCACGCGGTCAGGCAGATGGCTGCGTGCTCATGCACGCGCACTGACACACGCGTGTCCACCATCCACCTGAAGAACCGTCCCACCGGGAGGCTGAGCCCGCAGCGTGAGGACTTGCCGCGTTGACGCAGTGTCTCACCCGAGCTCATGCAGTAGAGAGAGATGGCCCTCACAGTGCCAGCCACGCACCGCTCAGCCAGCCCCCAGCTCAGCACCAACCGAACGGCGCTCTGCACTTCGAAGCGCGTGCATCGCCGGTGCAGCTCGCTCAGTCTCTGAGCCTCCCGGGAGATCCGAACCAGAGCCCTCCGCAAGAGCAGCGAGAGATGGCGGACTGCGTCACCGGAGAAAGCCACCTCCTCGCCTGCTACTTTACACAGGACTTCAGCGATCTCCTGGTCGGTCCAGGGGACCTCTTCCAGCGTCGGCAGACGAGGACACTTGGAGAGGATGTCCTCTGGATCCTCGGGCAGCACCGTGTTGACCGTGTCCCAACTGGCGTTCCTGCTGCTCAGAGAGCCGATCTGGTTGCACCAGGTCCCCCGGTGTGGGTGGGTCTGGGAGTGCCGGGACCTGGACGAGGAGAGGCTGAGGGACTTGCAGGAGTCCCCAGCTCCGTAGCCCGAGTCCAGACTCAGATCTTCCAGGGTCTTAGTTTTCCTGGGACTGCAGGTGCCTGACATTATTGTCGCTTTTTTGAGATGTGCTTCTGTTCTGAGAGCGCCGAAAGAGATTCGAAGGTCACTTTTACGCACTGCAAGAAATACACCCCATGAACGTTTCCTATCCAAGAATAGATCTATGGATAAATATAGTTAAATGACTGTAGATAAGTCTATTCAATCACTTGTCTAGTAGTTTTGATGTCTGTCCATGGATACAGTCTCGCCTGCTGCCAGTTGCTGCTCCACAGGCACATGCACTGCTCTGCTGGCTCTGTTAAATGTTACCAATAAATGTTAGAGGAGTGAGACCAATGAGAGTGAGACCCTTTGCGAGCACCAATCGGCTTTGAGAGGCCTTTGATCCAATCTAGGTTAGAACCAATCAGATAAATGAAACCTATGCAAACCAGGAGTGGTATCCTATTACAATACCAGCATACAGATTTACAGCGCCATCGTGTGGAAATGAAACAGTGCACAAATTCTTAGGGAACAGACTTTTTCCTGACCACTTGACCTGACCTGACCAGGACTCTAGCCCCTAGTTATAGCCAAGAACAAGGTGTTTCAGTAGGGCCCGGAGTCCTGACCAGAGAAAACTAGTCTTAAAATATGTGTTAATACTCTTCTACTAAAAAAGAGGTTCCCAACTAGGGGTACTAGGACCCCTGGGGGAAATTAGCATATCCACATGGGGTCCTTGAGAAGACTCATGAGCCCATAGGCCTACTGGTAAAATGCACATGAGGGGGTACTTCAGGGGTACTCTGTGCAGAGCAAAATTCAATTGTTGGTACAGTAACTGAAAAAGTTTGGGAACCACTGTACTAAAATACTCATGCATACTTTCTCATGTAAATAATACTCAAATACACAAAATTTAGAAAACATGTATTTGACAAATCATTATTGAACAGTATCAGGGGTTCATAGCATAGATTACACACTAATCATAACCACATCTGTTTTGCTTTGACTGTCAAACACCTTACAAACTAAAGCATATCAATATACAAACATGAATTTAGAATTCACACAAAACCTTTCTTCCTTAGCCTGTTTTTCTGTGGATAAATAGCAAAGTGCAAAACATTACCATTGAAATTGCTGTAGTCTAGAAATAACCTTTCAATTTCTTTGAAGGTAAATAAATACTGGGCTTCTGCAGTGGAGCACTCAGTCCATTTATTTAACAACAAGCTTATGATTGAAGATTATAATATTTTAGCTTATGATTAATTGAGGGAACCTAAGTAAACTTAGTCTTCATTTAACCAACCAACATCTGCCAGTTGACAAATTACATGCTATATGCAAATTATCCACTAGATGTCAGTAAAGTAAGCAAATAACATGGTACTACAGAACAATCTACCACAAACCATTTGGAAAAATGTAAAGGGCTACTTCAACATCATAATTAGGCTATTTACTACAACAGTAGCCAGTATTTAGAACTTAGGTGTGTTTCTTCTACAACACAATGAGTACAAAATATCTACATATTGCTCTTCTTACAAATACAAATTAGCTTTATAATACATTACAGCAAAGATCTAATAATCTGAAAATACATTTTTGCTAGATCAATGATAAGCCAACAAAACACAAAACATGTTTTCATTTTAAGCTTAAACATTCCAAGAATAGAAAATGATATTTAAATATGAATTATTCTTGCTAAATGACTAATCTAAGCCCAAAGTCACATAGCACCAATTGCCTTCGTCTATGCTTGTTTTTTGTTGTTGTGGATGACCAGTACAAAATCCATCTATACTAGGCCTACACCTAAAATACCAGGCATTTGGCCTCAAGTGATCTCAATTGATGGACTAAGAAATGAGGCCCCTTGCAGCCTTGTGAAGTTCTGAACCCCTGGTATACTAACGTTAGGCTGGGATTCAGCCTGTCGCGGATTTGGACAATGCACCATTTCAAGGTAATTTCAGATTGAGCCGACATATGCAGCATTTACCGTGAATGTGGTCCCCGCGAACAGGGAACATATCCTTTAAAACGTGCATTGCTGTCAAAGTGCACTCAGATTGAATCCCGCCCTTACTGTTGTTGTTGTTGTTGTTTACAATCCAAATCATCAGTGAGGCAGCTCACTCTTCATTATGAAGTACCTTGCATACATTGGGCCAGTTAGTAGATGGAGATTTCACTTAAGGACCAATGGAAAGGTCTAAAATGTGCAAACTCCGCCCACCCGGGGCACGTGGCCATGCAAAACGAACTTGCCAGTGTGGCAGGTTTC
Organism: Coregonus clupeaformis; assembly: GCF_020615455.1. Classification (NCBI taxonomy): domain Eukaryota; kingdom Metazoa; phylum Chordata; class Actinopteri; order Salmoniformes; family Salmonidae; genus Coregonus; species Coregonus clupeaformis. Next base: position 42,955,186 of record NC_059194.1, on the reverse strand, counting down.
GTCATTTGAAAACATGAGCATTCGCTGTCCTTTCTGTTTTGTAATTATCTTTTCAATGACACTTCAATACATATCCTGTTATCAAGCCAGCATGATTCTAATTGCAGTACTGATGGTACAGCTTAAATTAAGGCATTTGCTCTAGAAGCAAAGATACACTAAATGGCCAAAAGTATGTGGACACCCCTTCAACTTAGTGAATTTGGCTATTTCAGATACACCCGTTGCTGACAGGTGTATCAAATCGAGCACACAGCCATGCAATCTCCATAGACAAACATTGGCAGTAGAATGGCCCGTATTGAAGAGCTCAGTGACTTTCAATCTGGCACCGTCATAGGATGCCACATTTCCAACAAGTCAGTTGTCAAATTTCTGCCCTGCTAGAGCTGCCCCGGGCAACTGTAAGTGCTGTTATTGTGAAGTGGAAAAGTCAAGGAACAACAACGGCTCAGCCGCGAAGTGGTAGGCCACACAAGCTCACAGAACGGGACCGCTGAGTGCTGAAGCGCGTAAAAATCGTCTGTCACTACCGAGTTCCAATCTGCCTTTGGAAGCAACGTCAGAACAATAACTGTTCGTCGGGAGCTTCATGAAATGTGTTTCCATGGCTGAGCAGCGGCACACAAGCCTAAAATCACCATGCGCAATGCCAAGCGTCAGCTGGAGTGGTGTAAAGCTCGCCGCCATTGGACTCTTGAGCAGTGGAAACGCGTTATCTGGAGTGATGAATCACGCTTCACCATCTGGCAGTCCGATGGACGAATCTGGTTTTGGCGGATTCCAGGAGAACGCTACCTGCCCGAATGCATAGTGCCAACTGTAAAGTTTGGTGGAGGAGGAATAATGGTCTGGGGCTGTTTTTCATGGTTCGGGCTAGGCCCCTTAGTTCCAGTGAAGGGACATCTTACAGCTACAGCATACAATGACATTCTAGACGAGTCTGTGCTTCCAACTTTGTGCCAACAGTTTGGGGAAGGCCCTTTCCTGTTTCAGCTTGACAATGCCCCCGTGCACAAAGCGAGGTCCATACAGAAGTGGTTTGTCGAGATCGGTGTGGAAGAATTTGACTGGCCTGCACAGAGCCCTGACCTCAACCCCATTGAACACCTTTGGGATGAATTGGAACGCCGACAGCGAGCCCTCGCAGCAATGTTCCAACATCTAGTGGAAAGCCTTCCCAGAAGAGTGGAGGCTGTTATAGCAGAAAAGGGGGGACCAACTCCATATTAATGCCATGATTTTGGAATGAGATGTTTGACAAGCAGGTGTCCACATACAAAAATAAAACTATACTAAAATAAGTATAGCAAATATTTTACAAAGGCTATCTAAGCAAACATAATGTCCATTGATAAAATATTACAAAACTACTAAAATGAAGTAAGCTGTAATGCTTTCACTATGATGGGAGAGAATGTGGCACTGTCCCTTGGAACTCCACTATGGCAGCTTCTCCTACAACATAACACTATGTTTCTGCAATGTCTGTCTTGTAGACAACAGGGGGGGGACTTAGAATGCTTTACAATGCTCTAGAATCGAACTGGCCCTTCTGGGTCTCCTGGCTCTCCTGTGTCTCCTGTCTGGGACCTGTGTTTGGCAGAGCCAAGGCCTGCTCCAAAAGCCGGGCCAGGTACCCATCCTCCGCCCTCTCCCCCACACCCACCAATCGGCTCTCACTATGGGCCAGGCCCGTAGGCTGCTGGGCGAGTCCGGGGGACACTGCAGGGCAGCTGGGGAGGGCTAAGAGATAAGGGGGCAACTGGGGCAGTCAGGGTCGGCTCCTCCATGGGGTATTGTGGAGGTGTGTTTGTACCCTGTTGAACTACGACCTGTGTCTCTGGTAAAGCCACTGGACCAGAGGAGCGCTCCACTTCGTGGTGGAGTGGCATAAGAATGGCAGGCTGTCCCATAACATTGTGCTCATTGCCCCCTGGTGGCTCATAAGGTGGTGGCCCAGCCCCAGCCTGGGGAGGCCCATCGGGGGTCACTTGAGCCTGGATGGTGTGGATGAGAATGGGGTCTTCCTCTTCCTCCCTATTGAGAGCTTCCTTGTCCTTCCTGTCCTCCTTAGAGGGGCTGTCATCTTGGGAGATTACTTCTGGCTGGTGGGTGATGAGGTGGAGACCCAGACCCCCTGCTCCTGGTCGTTTGGTACCCAGGTCAGGGGTGACTCCCCTGGGGGGCTTGAGAGGGGTGAGCAGAACAGGTAGCTCCAAACCCAGGGCCTTCCATGGCAGCTCCTCTGGCTTGGCTAGAGATAAAACACAGGAACATTAAAACTGAGGTAAATTATAGGAACTATGCTTTGCTTTACAGTTCTGTTTCAGTTGGCAAGTAAGTGTTTACCTGGTTTATGCTTAAACATTAAATGGTAATTTTGGGTACCCTCTTTCAAAAATACCACACAACTACAGTACCAGTCAAAGTTTGGACACACCTACTAATTCCAGGGTTTTTCTTTATTTTTTGCTATTTTCTACATGGTAGAATAATAGTGAAGACATCAAAACTATGAAATAACATATGGAATCATGTAGTGACCAAAAAAGTGTTAAACAAATCAACATATATTTTATATTTGAGATTCTTCAAATAGCGACCCTTTGCCTTGATGACAGCTTTGCACACTTTGGCATTCTCTCAACCAGCTTCATGAGGTAGTCACCTGGAATGCATTTCAATTAACAGGTGTGCCTTCTTAAAAGTTAATTTGTGGAATTTATTTCCTTCTTAATGAGTTCGAGCCAATCAGTTGTGTTGTGACAAGGTAGGGGGGGGTATACATAAGATAGCCCTATTTGGTAAAAGACCAAGTCCATATTATGGCAAGAACAACTCAAATAAGCAAAGAGAAACGACAGTCCATCAAGACATGAAGGTCAGTCAATACGGAACATTTCAAGAACTTTTAAAGTTTCTTCAAGTGCAGTCGCAAAAAACATCAAGCGCTATGATGAAACTGTCTCTCATTAGAGTTACCAGCCTCAGAAATTGCAGCCCAAATAAATGCTTCAGAGTTCAAGTAACAGACACATCTCAACATCAACTGTTCAGAGGGGGCCGCGTGAATCAGGCCTTCATGGTCGAATTGCTGCAAAGAAACCACTACTAAAGGACACCAATAAGAAGAAGAGACCTGCTTGGGCCAAGAAACACGAGCAATGGAAATTAGACCAGTGGAAATTTGTCCTTTGGTCTGGAGTCCAAATTGGAGATTTTTGGTTCTTTGTGAGACGCTGTGTGGGTGAACGGATGATCTCTGCATGTGTATTTCCCACTGTGAAGCATGGAGGAGGTGTTATGATGTGGGGGTGCTTTGCTGGAGACACTGTCTGTGATTTATTTAGAATTCAAGGCACACTTAACCAGCATGGCTGCCACAGCATTCTGCAGCGATACGCCATCCCATCTGGTTTGGGCTTAGTGGGACTATCATTTGTTTTTCCACAGGATAATGACCCAACACACCTCCAGGCTTTGTAAGGGCTATTTCACCAAGAAGGAGAGTAATGGAGTGCTGCATCAGATGACCGGGCCTCCACAATCCCCCGATCTCAACCCAATTGAGATGGTTTGGGATGAGTCGGACCGCAGAGTGAAGGAAAAGCAGCCAACAAGTGCTCAGCATATGTGGGAACTCCTTCAAGACTGTTGGAAAAGCATTCCAGGTGAAGCTGGTTGAGAGAATGCCAAGAGTGTGCAAAGATGTCATCAAGGCAAAATATGGTTATTTGAAGAATCTCATATATAAAATATTTTCATTTGTTTAACACTTTTTTGTTTACTACATGATTCCATATGTGTTATTTCATAGTTTTGATGGCTTCACTATTATTCTACAAAAATAAAGAAAAACCCTGAATGAGTAAGTGTGTCCAAGCTTTTGACTGGTAGTGTAACTAAGCAGTATCAAATGGTCATTATATGACCTAATTTCTCTCCACATGGGGGAGCTCATTGACAAGCCCTCATGAGATGTTTGGTCTCTGCATTTTCTACTGATTTAAAATTGTTATCCTTGTCAAACAGTACATAAAATCAGCTAAGCAGTGTGTTACCTGGGGGTGGAAAGTCCAGCTTCATCTTGCTTAGTTCCGCCATGGAGGCCTGCAGCTGATCGATGATGACATCATCACTGTAGAGGAACGACAGGGCGATCTTCTCCTGAAGGAACTCTCTCAGGTCCTCCAAATTCATCTTCAGGAGACGTTCTGTTGACACACAGATACAGCAAACAGGACAGGAGTCAACTTCATTGGCATTATATCTGCTCTAACAGAGACACAGGACAGGAGTCAAATATTAATAGCTGAGATTAATATTGTATTAGCTAAGAGTTATGTAATGAGTAGCTAATAGCTAATAGGCTAAAGTAGCTAAAAGGATACGTGTTAATGGTAGATGCACTCCTTACTCTTAAATATTCTAAGGATTGTGTAGGACATGGCAGTAAGAATTTTCTCTCCTTCCAGAATGTAGATGTCCCACAGGCGTAGAGTCAGGGTGAACGGGGTCTATGAGGAGAGGGAAAGAAGATATCTGACTTCCAAGAAAAATTATTTCCCATTCACAAAGTGGTAAAACTGTTCTTAAAATCAGTGGTGTCCAAAAAGACCACAATATCATAAGTCATGAGTTCACATAGTGTACATTAATAAGATTGTTTTGCTATCTGTCAGCACATAGGCTTATCATCCCCAGAATTACCATTATCGATCCATGACATAATCATTGATTACTAGGCTAATTATTTGTTTGTCTTCATCTTTCTCTCCCTCTCTTTCTCCCTCTCTCCCTCCGCCCCCTGCCTCTAGTCCCGTGGTAGTGAGGGGGGCTTGGTGGCATCCCTCCCAACCCACAGCCCCAGCCCCATCTCTGTGGTTGGCCCCAGCGGGACTGAGAAGCGCTGACAGCAGCATGTCTCTCTCCAAACCACCAAAGCCACAGGATTGTGTGTATGAACAGAGTAGAGTACACACTGAGTAGTTATTAAGCCTTGTGATTATGCTTATGTTATGTTCCCTTTATACGCAGTTAACAACGCTAATAAATGCTGAAATGAGTTTTACCTTGTAAGTTCATCCTGCTTAGAGTTGTAATCATGTGAAATGAATGAACGTCCATGAATACAATTGCAATTCTGCTATTTTAAATTACTATTGTCAGTTGAATATGAGGCTCACAGCATCAATTCTTTTACTACTTTCTCCTCTGCTAAAAGTTACAATATGGCAATTTAAGGAGAGGAGTTCTTGGTTGTCACGGGCCACTAAAAGGAAGAGTTATTTAAATCGGCTAAAAATGGCACCGGTCCTTTAAAACACACTTTCTCTCACCCTGTCAATGAAACACTGCAGGAACCATTTAGTGCTGTAGATCCCACAGGACATCTGTTCCCTGTCCTAGAGAGACAGAGGGAGAGAGGGGTGGAGGGAGAGAGAAAAAGAGAGAGGGGATGGAGGAAGAAAGAGAAAATGAGGGGGAGAGAGGAGAAAGAGAGGGAAGAAGAGTAGAAAGAACAATGGTCAGTTCTACACAGTAACACACATTTCAATGTAACTATATGCAATTACTGTAATAAACTCACTATTATGAAACATAATAATGCCATTACGTAATGTGTGTATGCATGTATGTGGTTGTGTGTGTGAAGGCAACCTAAACAGTGATCTAACCAGATGTTTCTTCAGCTTGGGGATGAGTTTGGAGAGAATCTGATCGTGGTGCGTCTGGAAGCGCTGCAGTTTGGGAAACCCAGGAATAAAGAAACCTTAGAGGGAGAAGGAGAGGGAGAGTGCATGATTAGACTGCTTCATTACCTTGTGTAAACACACAGATAAATCGAGTGGCTAGAACTCCATAACAGAATGTACTTACTAGTCAATTACTGTAATTCCATTTCTTTATTAAGTTTTTTTTACATATTCATATATTAATTCACTGGTAATGTCGCGGATTCCTATTATTGATTGGTCGGACCACCATGCATGACATATCTGATTGGTTGAATCAATGTTTACGGGATATCTTATTGGTCAGCTCACCGTGCATGGCATGCTTCTGATTGGTCAGTAGCTGTGACAGGGCCCAGAATGCGTCTTCCTCGTTCATGTACATCAGCAGCAAGGCGGCGACCTGGCTCATGCCCTGGCAGTAGCTCACCTCCTATAGGGTCAGAGGTTAGAGGTCAAACTAGGTCACATTGATCACCAGGCTACATTTGTCCTGATGTAGGTTTCGTCACCTTAAAGCTGGAGGCAGCTCAGTTGCCACTAGTTTTAGTGTTACAAAGCAGTTCATTGCTGAACATTGGGATGAATCCTAATGCAAACATTACGTAAATATTGACATTATTTATGACTGAGGGAAGACTAACACAAACTCACCGTGTTGTAGACTGAATAGGCAGACAGGATATTAAATAAAGACTGCTGTCTGTGTAGACACAGAGAGGAGAGAGGGAGGTCAGTCATTCAGAGACAGAGAGGGGTAATTGCCATGGTTCAGGCAACTTTCATTTCATATCTTTATATACTGTACATATGTAGGATCTTCATTTGATCACTCTTTTGTTGCTGAGAATTTTCCTGCACCACAGTAAAGGCAGATGAGCTTCATGATTTAAATAAATTAACTGAAAAGATGAGGGGGGAGGGGTGTGTCTCTGTTAACAACAGCTGGTGCACGGTCTCTAATGTTAAGGAAGTCCCAAGTTTTTGCTCGCCTGAGTTAGAATATCTCATGATAAGCTGCAGACCATACTATTTACCAAGACAGTTTTCATTTATATTTTTCATAGCTGTGTATTTACTAGTAAGTTGTGTATTTATTCCATGTGTTATAATTTTTTCCTATAATGTTTTCATCTTTCTCTCTACATTGTTGGGAAGGGCCCGTAAGTAAACATTTCACTGTTAGTCTACGCCTGTTGTTTACGAAGCATGTGACAAATAACATTTTATTTTATTTGTTTGGAATGATGAAAAAATAACATTAAATTGCTAATTAGACTGCGTATCTGTGGGTGTTTCTCAATATGCATACTCCCATGCTCTGAGTGCGTTCTTCAAGGTTCTTCTCTTGAGTACGTTCTTATTAGGACGAGAGTGTGGAGAACACATACATTTTACATTTGAGAAGCACTGCGCACTCCCGTGCTACTGCATTACCTTTGACCTTTTAGAGTAAATTGCATCATCAACATATCGGCTGTTCATCTATGCTGGACTTGCAACAACTACCCTCTTTAACTAATGTTAAATATCAAACATTTGTAGATCTGAACATCTGATTTACTTAAATATTGCACTATTGTCAGTAAAGCAATTGAGACTATTAATCCTTTTGTGTTTTGTATTATTTAGCTAAATAGAAATGTGGTTAATTTCGCTACTTTCCATGATGTGTGGACAATGTGTTACTACATTACACAAGCTGACGTTTTGACCACATGGAATTGGGGGGGAATTACACATCCTTTTTACCTCAGATTGGTGATGTTAGTATAAAAGTTTATAGTCAACACGATGACACAAGATCAATTGTTAAAAAACAGATCAATATCTTTGGTTTGTACTGTTGATTTTGTCATACTGTCATGACTTCCTCCGAAGCTGCCTCCTCTCCTTGTTCGGGCAGGCTTCGGCGTTCGTCGTCACCGGTCTTCTAGCCACTGCCACTCCTCATCTCATGATTCCATTTGTTTTGTCTTGTTTATTACACACACACACCTGGTTTCAATTCCCCTCATCAGTACCTGTATAAGTGTTCCCTTCGCCCCCTTGTCTTTGTGTGTGATTGTTTATTGTGGAGGTTAGTTTAGCTCGGTGGAGCTCTTGTATTTTGTATTGCCGGGATATTCACCCGTGTGCCTTGTTGTTTCCAGTGAGCTGTAATTTTCTGCACTGAAGTGTTTGACGAATTGCTGCGTACCGCTGTGTCAACGGAATAAACCTGTTTTTCTGTGATTTACCCTCCTGCGCCTGACTCCTTCAAATCACATCACCACACATACACGCTGGGGGTCGCAGGACTTAGAACTCAGCTATTATTTTATTTCTCAAATGGCATGGAAAATTCAGGGTGGTCTCTTAATAAATGGACTTGACAGTCAAAATATCACATAAATAGCAGCCAATGTTGTCGCTGTTGATAACCTATGGCGGGTCATGATTCGTTGAAGTTAACTATCAGAAAAAGTGGTTTGTTCCCTTTTCCGTGATGGCAGCCTCCCGAAATCAACATCCATCATTCCAAAATATAATGTCACAGCATGTATAGGTTATTCCAAGTTCCTGTGTGGCCTTTGCATAGTGTTAGTTTAAACAGCGCTACACCCCAAACGTTTTGTCCATGTTCTACTGATTTTAGTTTGATAGGCTGGTCATGGCTCACATCAACACCATTATCCCAGAAACCCTAAACCCACTCCAAACCCACTCCCATACCACCCCAACAGATCCACAGATGATGCAATCTCTATTGCACTCCACACTGCCCTTTCCCACCTGGACAAGAGGAACGCCTACGTGAGAATGCTATTCATTGACTACAGCTCAGCGTTCACCACCATAGTGCCCTCAAAGCTGATCACTAAGCTAAGGACCCTGGGACTAAACACCTCCCTCTGCAACTGGATCCTGGACTTCCTGACGGGCCGCCCCCAGGTGGTAAGGGTGGGTAACAACACATCTGCCACGCTGATCCTCAACACGGGGGCCCCTCAGGGGTGCATGCTCAGTCCCCTCCTGTACTCCCTGTTCACCCATGACTGCATGGCCAGGCACGACTCCAACACCATCATTAAGTTTGCTGACGACACAAAAGTGGTATGCCTAATCACTGACAACGATGAGACAGCCTATAGGGAGGAGGTCAGAGACCTGGCCGTGTGGTGCCAGGATAACAACCTCTCCCTCAACGTGATCAAGACAAAGGAGATGATTGTGGACTACAGGAAAAAAAAAGAGGACTGAGCATGCCACCATTCAAATTGACAGGGGCTGTAGTAGAACAGGTTGAGAGCTTCAAGTTCCTTGGTGTCCACATCACCAACAAACTATCATGGTCCAAACACAATAAGACAGTTGTGAAGAGGGCACGACAAAGCCTATTCCCCCTCAGGATACTGAAAAGATTTGGCATGGGTCCTCAGATCCTCAAAAAGTTATACAGCTGCACCATCGAGAGCATCCTGAGTGGTTGCATCACCACCTGGTATGGCAACTGCTTGGCCTCCGACCACAAGGCACTACAGAAGGTAGTGCGTACGGCCCAGTACATCACTGGGGCCAAGCTTCCTGCCATCCAGGACCTCTATACCAGGCCGTGTCAGAGGAAGGCCCAAAAAATGCCACCCTAGTCATAGACTGTTTTCTCTGCTACCGCACGGCAAGCGGTACCGGAGTGCCAAGTCTAGGTCCAAAAGGCTTCTTAACAACTTCTACCCCCAAGCCATAAGACTCCTGAACAGCTAATCATGGCTACCCGGAATATTTGCATTGCCCCCCCCCACCCACCCCCTCTTTTACGCTGCTGCTACTCTGTTTATTATCTATGCATTGTCACTTTAACTCTACCCACATGTACATATTACCTCAATTACCTCGACTAACCGGTGCCCCCGCACATTGACTCTGTACCGGTACCCCCTGTATATAGCCTCCCTACTGTTATTTTATTTTACTGCTGCTCTTTAATTATGTTTATTTTTTATTCAAACTGCATTGTTGGTTAAGATAGCTAGCCGTCTTCTGCAAATTGTCCTCTAACCAGTGATGTACACATTATTCCCAGATTCCGTGTGGTTTTTGAGCTGTGTTAGTTTCAACAGGACATGCAACCTCAGCTCCCCCTCTCGCGCAATCGATTTCAACGTGATAATCGATAGGAGTGTTTGACAAAACAGTGTTGTGTTTCTCTTTCTGTTTTGGTGACCCCTGCACATGTATGTGTAGATAGTACATTTTATGTTTAGGTTTCAATATATCACAAACTGTTTCTGCGTATTGGTTATTGATTTGGACACTTTAAAACTGTGTTTTAACATTGGGCTATTTATCAATATGGTCTTGTCAACAGGAAGCAGCGACAGCATCATTTTCAACTTAAGTTTTAGGAATATAAATTTAACTTTCAACATTAATTTCCAATGGTATTGCACTTAACTACTGCTTTAGACTGCCTACTATTTGTGATGCTAATCTTCATAGTCATGCTGCCATATCGTAGTGAGAGTTGATGGAAAGAAAATTGCCACGGTTTGCAATGATGAGAAAAAATTTGCTTTTTTGACTGCATGTCTGTGTCTTGCTTGTGTCATATACACTATATATCCAAAGTATGTGGACACCCCTTCAAATTAGTGTATTTGGCTATTTCAGCCACACCAGTTGATAACAGGTGTATAAAATCGAGCACACAGCCATGCAATCTCCATAGCCAAACATTGGCAGTAGAATAGCCTTACTGAAGAGCTCAGTGACTTTCAACGTGGCACCGTTATAGGATGCCACCTATCCAACAAGTCAGTTCGTCAAGTTTCTGCCCTGCTAGAGCTGCCCCGGTCAACTGTAAGTGCTGTTATTGTAAAGTGGAAACGTCTAGGAGCAACAACGGCTCAGCTGCGAAGTGGTAGGCCACACAAGCTCACAGAATGGGAATGCAGAGTGCTAAAGAGCGTAGCGCGTAAAAAATAGTCTGTCCTCGGTTGCAGCACTCACTACCGAGTTCCAAACTGCCTCTGGAAGCAACGTCAGCACAATAACTGTTCGTCGGGAGCTTCATGAAATGGGTTTCCATGGCCGAGCAGCCGCACACAAGCCTAAGATCACCATGCGCAATGCCAAGCGTCGGCTGGAGTGGTGTAAAGCGCGCCACCATTGGAATCTGGAGCAGTGGAAACGTGTTCTCTGGAGTGATGAATCACGTTCACCATCTTGCAGTCCAATAAATAATCTGGGTTTGGCGGATGCCAGGAGAACGCTACCTGCCCCAATCCATAGTGCCAACTAATGCTTTTGTGGCTGCGTGGAAAGCCTTCCCAGAAGTGTGGAGGCTGTTACAGCAGCAAAGGGGGGACCAACTTCTTATTAATGCCCATGATTTTGGAATGAGATGATCGACGAACAGGTGTCCACATACTTTTGGTCACGTAGTGTACTTGCCTAATAACATGAAATAGACTGCCTTTGTGTTGTTCTTATGTTTGCAATACTGTTACAACAGACAACAAAGTTTGTCCGAACATGTCGACCATGTCTTTTGTGTACAACATGAAGTTTCCCTCTCCATGTCAATGAGGGGGAAGCAGCAGCAGAGAAGTGGGAGCTACTTAGGCAGCAGAGCGGGCAGCAGCTACCTAAAAATCTACGTATCAATAGCAACACGGGTTCCAGAAAATCCGAAACCGCAGCCATATTAAATAGACTGGGGGATCTGATCCTAGATCAGCACTAAGACATACAGTGGGGGAAAAAAGTATTTAGTCAGCCACCAATTGTGCAAGTTCTCCCACTTAAAAAGATGAGAGAGGCCTGTAATTTTCATCATAGGTACACGTCAACTATGACAGACAAATTGAGAAGAAAAAAATCCAGAAAATCACATTGTAGGATTTTTAATGAATTTATTTGCAAATTATGGTGGAAAATAAGTATTTGGTCACCTACAAACAAGCAAGATTTCTGGCTCTCACAGACCTGTAACTTCTTCTTTAAGAGGCTCCTCTGTCCTCCACTCGTTACCTGTATTAATGGCACCTGTTTGAACTTGTTATCAGTATAAAAGACACCTGTCCACAATCTCAAACAGTCACACTCCAAACTCCACTATGGCCAAGACCAAAGAGCTGTCAAAGGACACCAGAAACAAAATTGTAGACCTGCACCAGGCTGGGAAGACTGAATCTGCAATAGGTAAGCAGCTTGGTTTGAATAAATCAACTGTGGGAGCAATTATTAGGAAATGGAAGACATACAAGACCACTGATAATCTCCCTCGATCTGGGGCTCCACGCAAGATCTCACCCCGTGGGGTCAAAATGATCACAAGAACGGTGAGCAAAAATCCCAGAACCACACGGGGGGGACCTAGTGAATGACCTGTAGAGAGCTGGGACCAAAGTAACAAAGCCTACCATCAGTAACACACTACGCCGCCAGGGACTCACATCCTGCTGTGCCAGACGTGTCCCCCTGCTTAAGCCAGTACATGTCCAGGCCCGTGTGAAGTTTACTAGAGTGCATTTGGATGATCCAGAAGAGGATTGGGAGAATGTCATATGGTCAGATGAAACCAAAATAGAACTTTTTGGTAAAAACTCAACTCGTCGTGTTTGGAGGACAAAGAATGCTGAGTTGCATCCAAAGAACACCATACCTACTGTGAAGCATGGGGGTGGAAACATCATGCTTTGGGGCTGTTTTTCTGCAAAGGGAGCAGGACGACTGATCCGTGTAAAGGAAAGAATGAATGGGGCCATGTATCGTGAGATTTTGAGTGAAAACCTCCTTCCATCAGCAAGGGCATTGAAGATGAAACGTGGCTGGGTCTTTCAGCATGACAATGATCCCAAACACACCGCCCGGCAACGAAGGAGTGGCTTCGTAAGAAGCATTTCAAGGTCCTGGAGTGGCCTAGCCAGTCTCCAGATCTCAACCCCATAGAAAATCTTTGGAGGTAGTTGAAAGTCTGTGTTGCCCAGCGACAGCCCCAAAACATCACTGCTCTAGAGGAGATCTGCATGGAGGAATGGGCCAAAATACCAGCAACAGTGTGTGAAAACCTTGTGAAGATTTACAGAAAACATTTGACCTGTGTCATTGCCAACAAAGGGTATATAACAAAGTATTGAGAAACTTTTGTTATTGACCAAATACTTATTTTCCACCATAATTTGCAAATAAATTCATTAAAAATCCTACAATGTGATTTTCTGGAGAAAAAAAATCTCATTTTGTCTGTCATAGTTGACGTGTACCTATGATGAAAATTACAGGCCTCTCTCATCTTTTTAAGTGGGAGAACTTGCACAATTGGTGGCTGACTAAATACTTTTTTCCCCCACTGTACATGAACACCCAACCTTACTGTAGAATACAGCTGCTGACTTACTTGACTCCGAATCGATCCATGAACATGATGTGGTTTCTAAACGTTCTGTTCACGTCCAGATCTATCTGTTTGATTTCCTGGGAGAAGATTCTGGCCTGTTCCTTCATCCTCTGAAAAATTCAATTAAAACAATTAATACATTTTCTAAATCCCTTGCACACTTCAAACTTATTAGAAAGAAATTAACAGCAACAGTACACATGATTAATCTTTAAAAAACCTTTGAAAAAATCTATTTTTTTTCAAAATTATAGATTCTATAGTATTTAGGCAACATTACATTTACATTTTAGTCATTTAGCAGATGCTCTTATTCAGAGCGACTTACAGTTAGTGAGTGCATACATTTTCATACTGGCCCCCCGTGGGAAACGAACCCACAACCCTGGCGTTGCAAGCGCAATGCTCTACCAACTGAGCTACAAGGGACTACATGGCAACATATTTTTACATTAACTTTATATCAAAAGCCATAATCCCCTGTCAGTAAAACTCTGTTATTGTGTGATGTGCGTGTGATTTTTGTATCTCCATGTCAACGCCATCTGTCTGTTTTCATCTCACATACAGTAACATAATCCTCTCTCTTTTTGGAGCCGCACCCAACAAACAATCAAAAACAATGTCACTATTATTAATCCTACTGAATGTAGCGATGGGTGGGTGGGAGAGGGCGTAGTTGTGAAACGTAATGGTCCTATAAACATGAAATGGTCTTGGTGTATAACATTACAATATTTTGTGTTCAGCACTCTGGCTTCTGGCTGCAATATGTGGGGGAAGATCAGCACACTCCTACATATGTTCATGTACTGTATGTCTTAGTGCCTTCAGAAAGTATTCACACCCCTTGACTTTTTCCACATTTTGCGGTGTTACAGCCTGAAGTTAAAATGGATGACATTTTTATTTTGTGTCACGGATCTACACACAATACTCCATAATGTCAAAGTGGAATTATGATTTTAGAAATGTTTACAAATGTCTCAAAAATAAAAAGCTGACATTTCTTGAGTCAATAAGTATTCAACCCCTTTGTTATGGCAAGCCTAAATAACTTCAGGAGTAAAAATGAACTTAACAAGTCAGATAATAAGTTGCATGGACTAACTGTGTGCAATAATGGTGTTTAATATGATTTTTTCATGACTACCAAACTTCTGTACCCCACACATACAATTATCTCAGTCAAGCAGTGAATTTCAAACACAGATTCAACCACAAAGACCAGGGATGTTTTCCAATGCCTCGCAAAGAAGGGCACCTATTGGTAGATGGGTAAAACAAAAAGAAGCAGACATTGAATATCCCTTTGAGGATTTCACGAGGCCAATAGTAATTTTAAACCAGTTACAGAGTTAAATGGCTGTGAAAGGAGAAAAATGAGGATAGATCAACAACATTGTAGTTACGCCACAATACTAACCTAAATGACAGAGTGAAAAGAAGGAAGCCTGTATAGCATAAAAATATTCCAAAGCATGCATCCTGTTTGCAATAAGGCACTAAAGTAATACTGCAAAAAATATGGCAAAGAAATGAACTTTTTGTCCTGAATACAACGCATTATGTTTGGGGCAAATCCAACACAACACATCACGGAGTACCACTCTTCATATTTTCAAACATGGTGGTGGTTGCATGCTTGTCATTGGCAAGGGCTAGGGAGTTTTTGGGGGGGATAAAAAGAAAAGGAATAGAGCTAAGCACAAGCTACAGGAAAACCTGGTTCAGTCTGCTTTTCAACAGACACTGGCAGACAAATCCACCTTTCAGCAGGACAATAACCTAACACGCAAGGCCAAATATACACTGGAGTTACTTACCAAGACGACATTGAATGTTCCTGAGTGGCCTAATTACAGTTTTGACTTAAAATCGGCTTGAAAATCTATGGCAAGACTTCAAAATAGCTGTATAGCAATGATCAAAAACCAACCTGACAGAGCTTGAAGAAATATTGTAGAGACTTGCCCAGAAAGACTCACAGCTGTAATCACTGCCAAAGGTGATTCTAACATGTATTGATCAGGGGGCTGAATACTTATCTAATCAAAATATATTAGTGTTTTATGTTCCATTAATACATTTTACTTCGACTTTGACATTACAGAGAATTTTGTGTAGATCGTTGACAAAATCTATTTTAATCCCACTTTGTAACATAACAAAATGTGGAAAAACTCAAGGGGTGTGAATACTTTCTGAAGCCACTGTACCAATGGAGGGGGAGGACATGGACATTACTGTATCACACCATTGTTGAATCACAGGGTATTTATCTCTGGCCGGGTATAGGGTATTCAGTATTGAATCGATTTTTTTTCATGTACTCTGCCCATGTAGTGAACCTGGTTACTGATAGCGTAGCATAGCACAATGACATCACTTTCCCTGAGACCTGAAGTAGCAGTCGGCTTCAAATCATAACAGCAGAGATTTCATGGTTTAGTGGTTCTGAGTGACCACTGGCTTTAGACTGCAACGTGCTGGTTCGAGCACGGTATCAAATCCTTGTGTGTTGCTAAATGCTGCCTACACCTATGCACTGTTTAGAGTAGATGCTTGATGAACCAACAGTGTGTGTATGTGTGTGTGCATGTTATATACTGGGTACTCTCTTACCTCATACTTCCCCTCGTTCTCATTCTTCACCTTCTCCACATCCAGCATCATGGCCCAGGCCTGGCCTCTCAGCTGCAGGGGAATACCCTTATAGACACGCTTTACCATCTGAGAGGAGAGCAGGGGAACACAGGGGAGACAGGGGTTAGACAAATGGGGAGTTGAGGGTGGAGTGTAAATGTTGAGTGAGCATTTCAGGCTAATAGAAACACTTATAAACACAAGTGAAGGGTGTAGTGTGTGTGTGTGAGCGAGAGAGAGGGAGAGAGAGAGAGAGAGAGAGTTATTCTCACCCTGTCACTGTTCCTGTACTTATCCCATTTCTTCACCATCTTCAGCCATTTTTCCACCCTTTCAATTTCCAGGTTCTTTTTCTGTCAGGGCGAAACAGAAAATACATTTTAAACTCGGTGAAATATTATGTATGCAAAATGAAGACACATTTACATTAACAAGACGCATTTACACATCCAGTATAGTACAGTACAGAACACAGTATTTACAATGTTTCTCCTAAAACTACAACCAAATGAACTCCCTTCGTGGGATCATATAAAAGATCACTTGACTTGAGAACCTGGTGTCCTGCCCCCACTGCTATGACTGGCATGTGCTGGTTTGTACTGTATTGACATTTAACATTGAGGAGAGCTTATCAAATTCTGCCCAAGGATAGATGTGGAAGTAATTTAATCAATCACGACCACATGACCGGTTCTAAGGTGTGAGCAAGCGTAGCTCTCATTCCAGGAGTGTGTGAGATGCCTAAGGATCGGCTTCGCCTTAGATGGATGCCTGGGGCATGTGGCCCTGCTACAGGGTTTCACTAGGTTAGCGGGAGGGCATTGATTGGCTAATACATACACACACACACTAAGCATTGACACACCTCCACACACACACACACACACACTACAGCTGCACAAGGAACATTACACCTCTATATGTTAGAGGTCACACTTGAAATGTTAGTTAGTGGCTTCTGTACACCACCTAACGGAAACTGTAGTGTGTCTCTTTGACTCTTTTGATGCATTTCCTCTTCTTACCTTCTCCTCATGTGCACTAGGGGTTGGCAACTCCTCGTCACTGTGGGAAAAGAATGGACAACAACAGTCAGATTCTGCCAGTCAAGTAATGTGTACAATACTGTACACACAAACCCAGTTTGACTTACTGCAGAAATCCGAAACGGTCAGTGACTCTGTAAATACTGTAGTCTGCATCCTCCCAGGGGTCAATCTCCACCCCCTCCTGTCTGCCCTGGAATAACACACAGACACAGACACACACATCAGAAACAGCACACAGCCAAGGGAAAACATGCAGTAAGTTGGCCTGTTGCTTTAAAATTGTTAAATCAAGTCAGGCGTTAGGCCTTTGAATTGGAGCCACTGGGAAAAACACAATACATGCTGTTCTCTTGAGAACAATACATTTGATTTTAGTACAAGCGCATCACATCGCTGTGCCTGTCTCAAAGATGATACAAATGGATGCATTGTGTCTATCTATGCTGTGTTAAATCGTGGCCATTATAACAGAAAATCCTATTGCCATATGTACAGCGTGGCACAGATATTGCCCAAGGGGCAGAAGACAATTCTCTCAGGACTAGTCAATGGACAACATAGATGTGGCCAACTATTAGAAAACATAGAAAGCTATCAGAAAACAGGTTGCGGGCAAAGAGAGAGAGGGTCGATATATACAGCCTACAGAAACCAAACCATGCCATCACAGATGAACGATTTCAGCGAAGATGCGCTGAGGGTACACTGCAAATGGTGTCAAGTCTGAGAAAGTGAGAGGGCTAAAAATAGCTCCTAGTGGAAGTCATTTGGGGGGAGAAAGAAGAGAGAGGAAAGGGGGAGATGGATATAATTAAACAGTGAAAGGGAGATGAGAAGGAATGTGTGGAAAGCGTGAGAGAGGGGGAGAGAGCGAGAGAGCGAGAAAGAGAGACACATGGTCAGAGAACCTGCTTGGACTTTCCAATGTTCCTCCAAGCATACTGGCATTACACACCTGGCTAAAATATTACTGTACCTCTGTTGGAATCACGTTTATAGATAACTTTGACACTTTCTGGAAACAGAAGATTCTCTACAGGAATGACAGAGTCCATCAAAATAATCTTGGCTCCTGGACTCCAAGGCAGCGTTGAGACAATGACTTATCAATGACCCAAGATCAGCTCAATTAATCCCTACCATTGTGTCGCTGAGTTGTCATAATGTACATTATCCCAGGGGAGTTGGCAGACACAATGTAAGGAACTTACTTTATGTCCCCCTAACTGCCCTGAATGCCTCTGTTGATCCTACAGATGTTGTATGCAGTAATAATGTGCCTATGAACCAGAGTTATACTGAGGCAGTGTGCCCTAGTAGGAAGTTCACTGTGTGCAGCTCACCCTGCACTATCAGCTCAAATATAAATAACATGAGCATGTCTACTTCTGATAAGCTTCCCAATAAAGCAATAGAAACAATCAAGCATCCCAGAAAAGTGCTAAAAACAGCCCACATTAACATATGTAGCCTAAGAAACAAGGTTCCTGAAATCAATAACTTGCTAGTAACAGATGACATTCCTATACTGACTATCTCTGAAACTAACTTAAATAATACCTTTGATGATACAGGCGGTAGCATCTACAGAAAATACAGAAATGGCAATGGGGGCAGTGTTCAGAACCACATTCCTGTAAAGCTTAGAGAGGATCTCAGGTTAAATACTGTTGAAGTAATATGCCTCACCTAAAGCCCATTTTTGTGGGAAGCTGCTATAGACCACCAAGCACTTACAGTCAGTATCTGGATAATATGTGTGAAATGCTTGATAATGTATATGATATCAACAGAGAGGTATATTTTCTGGGTGATTTCATTATTGACTAGCTTTCATCAAGCTACCCACTCAAGAAAAAGCTTCAAACTGTAACCAGTGCCTGCAACCTGTTTCAGTTATCAGTCAACCTACCAGTGTAGTTACAAACAGCTCAGGAATGAAATCATCAATATGTATTGATCACATCTTTACTAATGCTGCAGAAATTTGCTTTAAAGCAGTATCCAAAGCTATTGGATGTAGAGATCACAATATATTGGCCATATCTAGGAAAACCAAAGTCCTAAAAGCTGGGCCTAATATAGTGCATAAGTGGTCATACAATAAGTTCTGTAGTGATTCTTATGTTGATGATGTAAAGAATATTTGCTGGTCTGTGGTGTGTAATAAGGAGCAACCAGACGCTGCACTTGACACATATATGAAATGCTTATTCCAGTTACTAATAAGCATGCACATTATGAAAATGACTGTAAAAACGGTTAAATCCCCTTGGATTGATGAAGAATTAAAAAATTGTATGGTTGAGAGGGATGAGGCAAAAGGTAGGGCAAATAAGTCTGGCAGCACAACCGATTGGCAAACATACTGCAAATTGAGAAATTAGTGACTAAACTTAATAAAAAGAAGAAGAAACTACAGTGGCTTGCGAAAGTATTCACCCCCCTTGGCATTTTCCCTATTTTGATGCCTTACAACCTGGAATTAAAATAGATTTTTTGGGGGGTTTGTATCATTTGATTTACACAACATGCCTACCAATTTGAAGATGCAAAATATTTTTTATTGTGAAACAAACAAGAAATAAGACAAAAAAACAGAAAACTTCAGTGTGCATATCTATTCACCCTCCCAAAGTCAATACTTTGTAGAGCCACCTTTTGCAGTAATTACAGCTGCAAGTCTCTTAGGGTAGGTCTCTATAAGCTTGGCACATCTAGACACTGGGATTTTTTCCCATTCTTCACGGCAAAACTGCTCCAGCTCCTTCAAGTTGGATGGGTTTCACTGGTGTACAGCAATCTTTAAGTCCTACCACAGATTCTCAATTGGGTTGAGGTCTGGGCTTTGACTAGGCAATTCCAAGACATTTAAATGTGTTGCTTTAGCAGTATGGTTAGGGTCATTGTCCTGCTGGAAGGTGAACCTCTGTCCCAGTCTCAAATCTCTGGAAGACTGAAACAGGTTTCCCTCAAGAATTTCCCTGTATTTAGCGCCATCCATCATTCCTTCAATTCTGACCAGTTTCCTAGTCCCTGCCGATGAAAAATGGGATGGTGTTCTCGGGGTGATGAGAGGTGTTGAGTTTGCGCCAGACAGCGTTTTCCTTGATGGCCAAAAAGCTCAATTTTAGTCTCTTCTGACCAGAGTACCTTCTTACATATGTTTGGGGAGTCTCCCACATGCCTTTTGGCTAACACCAAATGTGTTTGCTTGTTTTTTTTCTTTAAGCAATGGCTTTTTTTCTGGCCACTCTTCCGTAAAGCCCAGCTCTGTGGAGTGTATGGCTTAAAGTGGTCCTATGGACAGATACTCCTATCTCCACTGTGGAGCTTTGAAGCTCCTTCAGGGTTATCTTTGGTCTCTTTGTTGCCTCTCTGATTAATGCCCTCCTTGCCTGGTCAATGAGTTTTGGTGGGCGGCCCTCTCTTGGCAGGTTTGTTGTGATGCCACATTCTTTCCATTTTTTAATAATGGATTTAATGGTGCTCCGTGGGATGTTCAAAGTTTCATAACCCAACCCTGATCTGTACTTCTCCACAACTTTGTCCCTGCCCTGTTTGGAGAGCTCCTTGGTCTTCATGGTGCCGCTTGCTTGGTGGTGCCCCTTGCTTAGTGGTGTTGCAGACTCTGGGGCCTTTCAGAACAGGTGTACATATACTGAGATCATGTGACAGATCATTTGACACTTAGATTACACACAGGTGGACTTTATTTAACTAATTATGTGACTTCTGAAGGTAATTGGTTGCACCATATCTTATTTAGGGGTTTCATAGCAAAGGGGGTGAATACATATGCACACACCACTTTTCCGTTATTTATTTTTTAGAAATCTTTGAAACAAGTTAATTTTTTCATTTCACTTCACCAATTTGGACTATTTTGTGTATGTCCATTACATGAAATCCAAATAAAAATCATTTTAAATTACAGGTTGTAATGCAAACTAAATAGGATGATAATGATATAAATCATGATAGTAAAAAGCTTTTGAGCACCTTAAATGAAATTTTGGGCAAAAAGGCAAACTCAGCTCCATCATTCATTGAATCAGATGTCTCATTCATCAACCCACTGATATTGCCAACTACTTTATTGATTTTTTTCATAGGCAATATTAGCAAATTTAGGCATGAAATGCCAGCAACATACGCCGACACTACACATCCAAGTATAACTGACCAAATTTTCATTCCGTAAAGTGAGTGTGGAAGAGGCAAAAAAAAAGTACTGTTGTCTATCAACAATGACAAGCCACTGGGGTCTGACAACTTGGATGAAAAATTACTGGGGATAATAGCAGACGATATTGCCACTCCTATTCTTCAATCTAAGCCACTAGAAAGTTTGTGCCCTCAGGGCTGGAGGGAAGCAAAAGTCATTCCGCTACCCAAGAATAGTAAAGCCCACTTTATTGGCTCAAATAGCCGACCAATCAGCCTGTTGGTAAACTTAGTAAACTTAAAAATAAATAAATAATTGGGACCAGATACAATGCTATTCTACAGTAAACAAATTGACAACAGACTTTCAGAACGCTTATAGGGAAGGACATTCAACAAGCACAGCACTTACACAAATGTCTGATGATTGGCTGAGAGAAATTGATGATCAAAAGATTGTGTGGGCTGTTTTGTTAGACTTCAGTGCGGCTATTGACATTATCGATCAGTCTGCTACTGATAAAACGTATGTGTTATGGCTTTACACCCCCTGCTTTATTGTGGATAAAGAATTACCTGTCTAACAGAACACAGAGGGTGTTCTTTAATGGAAGCCTCTCCAACATAATCCAGGTAGAATAAGGAATTCCCCAGGGAGGCTGTCTAGGCCCCTTACTTTTTTCAATCTTTACTTTGAGTAAAGCCAGTGTGTCTATGTATACGGATGACTCAACACTATACACGTCAGCTACTACAGCAACTGAAATGACTGCAACACTTAACAAAGAGCTGCAGTTAGTTTCAGAATGTGTGGCAAGGAATAAGTTAGTCCTAAATACTTCAAAAACTAAAAGCATTGTTTTTGGGACAAATAATTCACTATACCCTAAACCTCCAATAAATCTTGTAATAAATAATGTGGAAATTGAGGTGACTAAACTGCTTGGAGTAACCCTGGATTGTAAACTGTCATGGCCAAAACATATTGATACAACAGTAGCTAAGATGGGGAGAAGTCTATCTATAATAAAGCGTTGCTCTGCCTTCTTAACAACACTATCAACAAGTCAGGTCCTACAGGCCCTAGTTTTGTCGCACCTGGACCCCACCAGACATGCCACCAGAGGTCTCTTCACAATCCCCAAGTCCAGAACAGACTATGGGAGGCGCACAGTGCTACATAGAGCCATGACTACATGGAA
This sequence comes from Coregonus clupeaformis, assembly GCF_020615455.1. Lineage (NCBI taxonomy): Eukaryota > Metazoa > Chordata > Actinopteri > Salmoniformes > Salmonidae > Coregonus > Coregonus clupeaformis. Next base: position 42,933,000 of record NC_059194.1, on the reverse strand, counting down.
CTCTATTCCACATCAGGTAACTGATGCAAGCAGTAGAATCAGATTTAAAAAACAGATAAAAATACACCTTATCGAACAGCGGGTACTGTGAATAGACACACACACAGGTACAGACACACGCATACGCACTCAAACGCTAGCACACGCACACATTGTACTATTGTTGTATGGTGGTTGGTATTATACATTTTGTATAATATTATATGATGTACTGTTTTATCTTATTTCTTTTATGTAGGATATATGTGCCTTAATGTGTTTGGACCCCAGGAAGAGTAGCTGCTGTCTTGGATACCTAATAAATACAAATATAAATTAATGTTCCCTAATGTCATGAGTTCAATCACAATCTCTAACCTAATTTCATGAGCTCAAACACATTCTCAAGTTAAGCCACTCCTTTTGTTTTTGTATTTTTTATTGTATGTTTTATTCAACATTTATGTTTGCATTTCTGTTATTCTTTGTTTATCGTTCTAGGACACTTGAAAGAATGTAAATACCAAGGCCATATAACGTGTACATAATTCAAGAATGCGTACAAAGTATATTTTATACAGTATATGTATTAACACATGGCTAAATGTACATGAACGTGTAAGAATCAATTGTTTTTATTATAATTTATTGTCCTACTGTTGTTTTATCTGTGTCTGAAAAAAAAGAAAAAAAGAATAATAATACAAATTACTTACTGTAAGTGATAATGCCCGGGAAGCCGTTGTTTGGAGGATATATGAGCATGGGTGTGCCGAAACCGTGCCAATATATCCTCCAAACACTGGCTTCAAGGGCATTATTTTATACAATGGGTTACCAAACATATTCAAATAATGATTTACGTATTTTCATTAAAAACGTTATTTTGATGAATTTATTCATACTATTTCATCCTTCCACAAGATATAGTCCCGACACAAATCTAGGGTTGCTACCCAAGCTGGCTGGTCATTCGTTCTATCAGTTTGGTTTCCAGAGACGCGACCCAGACGTTAAGTATTTTTGTTCTGTATCTATGGACCAAGTCGTTCATTCCTAAATGTTCTATTGCCATACTGGCTGGCAACGTTCTTCCCTTATTTGTTAGCTAGCCAACTTCGGCTAACTTACAGTCACGTCAAACACTGCAGTCAGAACAACAACAAAGTAGCTGCATTTGATCACACGGACTGGGATATGTTCAAAGTTGCCTCTGAGAATAACATTGATGTATACACGGACACAGTGACTGAGTTAATCAGGAAGTATATAGGGGATGCTGTTCCCATTGTGACTATTAAAACCTACCCAAACCAAAAAACGTGTATATATAGCAGCATTCGCGCAAGACTGAAAGCGCGAACCACCGCATTTAACCACCACGGCAAGGTGGCTGGGAATATGGTTGAATACAAACAGTGCAGTTATGCCCTCCGAAAGGCAATCAAACAGGCAAAACATCAGTACAGAGACAAAGTGGAGTCGCAATTCAAAGGCTCAGACACAAGACGTATGTGGCAGGGACTCCAGACAATCACGGATTACAAAGGGAAAACCAGCCACGTCGCGGACACCAACGTCTTGCTCCCGGACAAGCTAAACACCTTCTTCGCCCACTTTGAGGATAACACAGTGCCACCGATGAGGCCCGTTCCCAAGGACTGTGGGCTCTCGTTCTCTGTGGCCGACATGAGTAAGACATTTATGCGCGTTAACCCTCGCAAGGCTGCCGGCCCAGACGGCATCCCTAGCTGCGTCCTCAGAGCATGCGCAGACTAGCTGGCTGGAGTGTTTACGGACATATTCAGTCTCTCCCTATCCCAGTCTGCTGTTCCCACTTGCTTCAAGATGTCCACCACTATTAATGTACCCAGAAAGCAAAGGTAATTGAAGAGAGAGGCTAGTTAAGGATCATATCACGTCCACCTTACCTGACACCCTAGACCCACTTAAATGTGCATACCGCCCCAATAGATCCACAGATGATGCAATCGCCATCGCACTGCACACTGCCCTATCCCATCTGGACAAGAGGAATACCTATGTAAGAATGCTGTTCATTGACTACAGCTTAGCCTTCAACACTGTAGTACCCTCCAAGCTCATCATTAAGCTCATGGCCCTGGGTCTGAACCCCGCCCTGTGCAACTGGATCCTGGACTTCCTGACGGGCCACCCCCAGGTGGTGAAGGTAGGAAATAACACCTCCACTACGCTGATCCTCAACACAGGGGCCCCACAAGGGTGCGTGCTCAGCACCCTCCTGTACTCCCTGTTCACCCATGACTGCGTGGCCAAGCACGCCTCCAACTCAATCATCAAGTTTGCAGACAACACAACAGTAGCAGGCCTGATTACCAACAATGAAGAGACAGCCTACAGGGAGGAGGTGAGGGCCCTGGCGGAGTGGTGCCAGTGAAATAACCTCTTCCTCAACGTCAACAAAACGAAGGAACTGATTGTGGACTTCAGGAGACAGCAGAGGGATCACGCCCCCACCCACATCGACGGGACCGCAGTGGAGAAGGTGAAAAGCTTCAAGTTCCTCAGCGTACACATCACTGACGATCTGAAATGGTCTACCCACACAGACAGTGTGGTGAAGAAGGCGTAACAGCGCCGCTTCATCCACAGGAGACTGAAGAAATTCGTCTTGGCCCCTAAGACCCTCACAAACTTTTACAGATGCACAATTGAGAGCATCCTGTCGGGCTGTATTACTGCCTGGTACGGCAACTGCACCGCCCGCAACTGCAGTGCTCTCCAGAGGGTGGTGCCCAACGCATCACCGGGGGCACACTGCCTGCCCTTCAGGACACCTACAGCACCCAATGTCACATGAAGGCCAAAAAGATCATCAAGGACATCAACTACCCGAGCCTCGGCCTGTTCAACCCGCTATCATCCAGAAGTCAAGGTCAGTACAGGTGCATCAAAGCTGGGACCGAGAGGCTGAAAACAGTTTCTATTTCAAGACCATCAGACTGTTAAATAGCCATCACTAGCCGGCTACCACCCGGTTACTCAACCCTGCACCTTAGAGGCTGCTGACCTATGTACATAGAGATGGAATCACTGGTCACTTTAATAATGTTTACATACATACATATGATCATTTCATATGTATACACTGTATTCTACTGTATTCTAGTAATATTTATATATTCTTAATTCCATTATTTTACTTTTAGATTTGTGTGTATTGTTGTGAATTGTTAGACACTACTGCACTGTTGGAGCTAGGAACACAAGCCTTTCGCTACACTCACAATAACATCTGCTAAATATGTGTATGTGACCAATACCATTTTATTTGCATTTGTTTAAGCTGTTTTCTAGTGACATTTATTTGATACATCCATAACAATGAGCTAATAATGCGCGATTTCACCTGGCTTTGAAAAGGGCTCCATCATCAGGACACTACTGTTCAGAGGAGCTAGCCATCAACACAGCTAACACAATCACTTCAAACTGAAGCTGGAAAGACTGCAAACTAGATGTTATTGTTTCGTTTTACCTGTTTTTTATTGATATTTATTTGTATATATCCATAAAATGATGCTGATTCATGATTTCGACTGGCTGAGAAAAGCTGCCTGCCTGTCTGTCTCATCCCGACTCCCGACTCCTGACACGTTCATTACTATGCGACAGCTGGAGATCGAATTTGAATATTGAAACAATGTTGCAAATGTCGGAGAGACAGACAGCAAGGTTTATACAAATCTCTACTGTTGAAAACTAAATGTTAGTCTAAAAGAAATGTGAGATAATGTCTAGATGCTTTTTATAGTGGAGATCAAGTTTATAAATTGCCTGGCTGGGCTGATGAGACAGTGGATTGCACAGTCAGATGGGACAGAGTAAATAGGCATTTTAACATCATAGACTTAACTTGTGGAATAGACACTGTCTGGAATGCAGTTTTAACTAATAAGCATTAAGGATTAGACCCACTCGTCGTATAATAAGTCATAACCTTGTTTGGCAAGACAACATCAAAGGGCAGCCAAGTTGTTGTCTTTGCCAAACAGAAACAGAAATGGCACCCTGACTAAGCCATCTGCACATTACAATAAAACAGAACACCCATGGTGAATTGCACTAGAAACATTTTGTCTGTACTGTCACCACCTGAGGTCTGAGACAGTATGTGCTACTTCTGTTCTGAAGTCAATAATAATAATAATATGCCATTTAGCAGACGCTTTTATCCAAAGCGACTTACAGTCATGTGTGCATACATTTTTACGTATGGGTGGTCCCGGGGATCGAACCCACTACCCTGGCGTTACAAGCGCCATGCTCTACCAATTGAGCTACAGAAGTAAAATACCATATAGACAGTAGAATCCTACAGACAGACAGTAATCAGCTGATTTCTATTATGGTTCAGTAGCTTTGAGAGACCATGGTGTAATCGATTGCTATGGTCTAGCTATGGCCATTGTCACAGGTGTTGCTAAGGCCAGACAGGGTCCCCTCTACAGATGTAGGATCTTAATACGATCACCCTATTGCAGGATACATTCCTGAGTGGCGCAGTGGTCTAAGGCAGTGCTAACTGTGCCACTAGATCCTGGTTCGAATCCAGGCTCTGTCGCGACCGGGAGACTCATGGGCGTTGCACAATTGGCCCAGCGTCGTCCAGGGTAGGGGAGGGAATGGCCGGCAGGGATGTAACTCAGTTGATAGAGCATGGCGTTTGCAATGCCAGGGTTGTGGGTTCAATTCCCACGGGGGGCCAGTATAAAAAAATATGTATTCACTAACTGTAAGTTGCTCTGGATAAGAGTGTCTGCTAAATGACTAAAATGTAAATGTAATAACTTTCCTGCAATGCTGCACATTTTTTACTGTATTTAGGGTGAAAAAAGGCTTTTAAAGTTTGTAATTTCAACTTTGAAATATCCAACTTACATTTCCCTTACAAAAAATGTATCAACCCCTACAAAAATGTCCATAAATTATAATCCACATAATAACTCTCATTTCTTGTTGCTGCAGGATTATTTTCCTGCTGTAGCAAACTGGCTCAAGTTTAGATCCTATATACAGTATGTACTCATGTTTTGTTGCCTGTGAGCTAAATTTAACTCTGTCTCATTCCTACTCTCTCTCTCTATCTTGCTATTTCCAGTGTCAGCGTGTCTGCTGACCCCAATTTGAAGAGGGGACACTGTCAGACAGATATTGCTAGGGAAATTTGGGTCGCTTGAAGTTCATGACCTCTAGTTTGTACTAAATAGACTGCATATTCTATCATTTTATAATGTATGCTTCTCTAGGTTTTATAGAATTAACAACATACAGCACAGATAGGCCTACGTCATCTCTCTTACAGTATGATTGCGTTTGCCTGGCAACTGTGACTATTTTAGCTGCATATGTGTGTCTAAATCTCCTCAACATCATATTATATTATATTATATTATAATTTTCTGTTACACAACAAACCACAAGCATGCTATTAGGCTTCTTCATCAACGCACACACACAATGCTTAGCAACACACAAACACACCGTCGGTTTCTCTTTCTTATCCCTCTTAGAGCGACGGTCACGCTTTTTAACAACACGCTCAAACAAGTATGAACTCTTCCTCCTGTGTGAACAGATGGACAACACACAGACAGAGAGGACATGTGATACAGTCAGATGGGATAACTCCATGACATGTACTGAAGATGGAATGCATGTTGTTTAAAGTATAAACTCAGGCCAAGTGAATCAACATCTGATTATCAAGGATATGCATTACAAACTGCACTTGCTTATGTGTGGACATAACAACACCTTTGCTGTTTGGTTTTGACTGGTGTGGTTGATCTATTTCCTTGTTTATGGAGGTGATGGAGGTGGTGCAGTCTACCTACATAAGAAGACCAGTCTTAGACTAACATTCATGGATACATCAATGCAGGCCTGGAGCTAAATAGCCCTATTGCTATGCTATGTGACTAATATGACTGTTACTGGAACTCTGTAATGACTGAACTGATGTCTGTGAACCTTCAAACCTTATCTAGGAGTTCTCCAACTGTAGAGGCATTTGTTGGACAGGTCGCTTGGGTTATTTTGGTCATTGGTAAATGAGAAATAACTAAGGTGGAAGTGCACATGGCAATTTTAGAGCTTTAAAAACAGTTTCCAGCATCCTAAAACCCTCTGAACTGTATATTTGTTGAACGTCACCCACCGTATCATATTTCAAGATGATGTCAGCGCGTTCCTCTGCTATCAACGTCTCAATGTCTTTCTTCATGTCAATATCTGAGAAGGAAAATAAAACAGAAACGATGTCAAATCAGAGATGCTTTGGTTTGCATGGTTGTGGGCAAATGTGTTTGCAAAAATATAACAGACATGCTCTTCATTTTACAGCATGCTAGCAAGCCAATATGTCGGTCTAACTGACTACTGGATACACATCAGTGATGAATTTAAAAAAGCGGCGGTGATGTCTGTATAAAGAGGAGATTATGTTTTTGACCATTCAGTTGGTTAATTAACAGTAATGTTGATCATAAGCCTGTAACCTTCTCCTGGCACTGTGCCTATAGAGCTCTGTCCAGCATGTGTCCACTCCTTAGCTCAGTGTTGACACAGTGTCACACTATGGCTGAATGCACTTCACATGCCTTTAGTAGTGGGATAGTTTTAAACATCTGTGTGTGTCTATTGAGTAACATAATAAAAACAAAGTAAAAACGGCAGATTTGAATGTGTGAAAGCTAAATAGAACACGGGTTTGAGAAGCAGAGCGCTATGTGGATGTACAGTATGTTGGCAGTGTGTGAAGAGGATGTCAGTGTGTCTGTCTGTTCTGTGGACCAGTAATATAAGCCCCCTGGGAACCAAGAGTCCTGCCAGTGTTTGGCTGACAGTACCTGCTAATCCCCACCTTCCTCCTGCCTTCCCCTCTCTCTCTGCACCCTCCTACACAGGAATCTACCTCACGCACACACAATTATGTCATGCTAATCATCCAAAAAGTATGAAGGCAATATTTTCAAGGGTCCTCAACTGTACGTTGTGTATGCCTGTTTGAGAAGATGGATAGCCAGTGTAGGCCTACAGCAGTTTGCTTTTGTTTGAGAGGGGAATATTGATTTCACGGCCCTCCAACCTGTTACAAAGCTTTCTGACCTCACTGAGTTTACCTTTTCACACATGACAGAGTGTAGCATATTTATGCCTATGCCTCTGTGGTGCTACACCCCACAAGCACAGGTTTTCACTCAATCCATCATATGAACAGACCTTATCAGTGGGATCCCTCCAGTACAAGAATGTTTATACTGTACTCTCCAAAACAAAACAGCGGGATAGGCCTAATCCCAGTTAATCCACACTTTCCATGGGCTGCATCATTACCAGTGTCCTGGTTCCAGATCAGTCATAATCTGGACCACAGCAGGACACATCCACCATCTGGATCTTATCACCATCTTTGAGGCCAGGATTACACAACCAATGGTTGTTTTTTCCAACCTGACTGCAAGGCATCTTCAGAACAAAGGATTTTTTTTTTACCTTTATTTAACCAGGTAAGCCAGTTGAGAACAAGTTCTCATTTACAACTGCGACCTGGCCAAGATAAAGCAAAGCAGTGCGATAATGGAAAGGAAGTGTAATTCCATCACTCTGGTATCTCTTAACTGAAGTTATGTGACTGGCTTTCAACCACTGAGTGGAGACGTTTCCATAATGTTGTTTCCAACTACATGCAACATGGGCATGGCACAAGTCTAATGAAAGATAACTGTACTGTTTATGGTACTCATTTTGAGGGGGCACATATTGGACATCAATGTGTCAAGCACAGGCAATCAGGCAAATGCAGCTAGAACAGGGTCAGAGAAAGTGTGGGGAGGCTTTTGTTCCAGCTTTGCTTCAAAACATCCAATGGAGCTAACTGTGGTCTAACCTGAGGATCCCAATTGTTTCAATCCCAATTGTTTCAATCAGGTTTGTTCATGCTGGGCTTGAACAAAACCCTGCACACACACTGGCCAGGAGTAGCCAACTTAAAGGGGCAGTGCAGTTAAAAACGTGATTTTCCTTTTATATATTTCCATGAGGTCGAAATAACACTGAAATTGTGAAAATGATAATAATGGCCTTTTTGTGTAAGAGCTATTTTTAAAAATAACTGGAATTTCAGCCTGTTCAGGTGGGATGGAACTTTTGGCCCACATCATGACATCACAATGTGATCTGATTATAATAGACCAATGACTGTTCATCTGGGTAAGGGGTGAGCTTTAGACGATCCTATCAGCTAATCAGGGCTGTGTATGTAAATATCTTCACATTTGTTTCCTAACGCCCACACGATCAGACTGAATATTTCAAGGCCAAAGGATGGTCAGGGAAATAATTGATAAAAAAATATATTTTGGAGTTCTTTTCATTAATATAAAACACACACAGTGATTTATTAGACATACAGTTATATGATTTCAAAATACAATTACAAAGACTGCATGGATGCTTTAAGGTACCACAGACAGGACTGAATGTCTAGAATGTGAATGTAGGCTAGACCTATTTAATAATTCAGTGAGGTAGAGGACGAAGCACATGTCTGCCAGACACTCATTGGCACAAATAAAACACTGCACGGGAGATGACTGAGACTTCGGCTGAAGTCTACACAGTACAGTACACCTGGTGCTACATGGTCAGCAGATACTGATGTCTGTCCAACCAGTGACTACAAGGAGAAAGACATTTGACCCTCCTGGCCTCCACCTTGTAGCCTAACATTTGTTTGGGTTTCTTAATGGGCAAAAGGAAAAGTGACAACACACCCCTCCTAACCAAAGGAACAGAGGTCTCAGTTCGGGAGACATCAATACCAATATGGTAGGCTACTGATGGTCAGTAACAGCTTCACCTCTTTATCTCTGGTCTTACTTTCAGAACAACAAACTCAGAAGAGGGAACACAGGCGATGGCGATCCTCGCTTTTATAAAGCACTGAATGTGCTGCATACTATTCAAAGCATCTTGCAGAAACTGCCATGTGGTCAGTGGTCTGAAATCATAGCAGGCATACAGAGTTTCTGTTGGCAGGGCAGAGGCCGGAAGAGGGACCAGAGAGGGTTTAAGTAGCCGGTCGTGCCCCAACTGATTGACTTTACATCTGGCCCAGAGGAAGTTGACCCACACACACACAGATGCAAAGGGAATTAGTTACAAACACATGCACATGCACAGGCACAGGAACACACACACACACACACACACACATTCTTTCATTACATAACTAATTGTGCATTACCACAACGATTGATAGTGCATATATAATATTGTAAAACAATAAAGATACTGTTTCTGTGTATTTCACGCTGGCCAACCTATGCAAATCCATCTATTGAATCCTATCCTAAGCAGGAAATCAAGTTACTGTAGTGTTTCTGTTTATAACCATATTCGCCATGCTACAGAGAAAAGCTACATTGATATCAAGGGGATTTTGTCGCTTGTGGATAAAATGTAATGACATTCATAGCTTATAATTCTATGAACAGGGTGAGAAATATACTATTCTGAAAAAGGAGATTAAGGCAAACCTTCCATCATTCATTGGGCAAATTACAAGAAAATATTAACTATAACTAAACCTATTATGTATTTGCTATATGATCATTATGTCAGAGCATAACTGTAAGGTTGTGGAGACGCAAAACTGTAGCCTATAGCAAAAGCAATACAGGCAACACACAAAAGGCTAAACACGACCGCACGAGCGAGTGTTGTGGCATTCATCAGCATTTTCATAGCCTATAATGTAGCGTTATACCAGCAGGGGAATTCTACACGAATGGCGAGACAACAATAAAGGAAATAGATCGATTATTATTTACCTTTTATCGTGGATATCTCTCTGCGCTATCCGTGCAGTAGAAATATTATAATTCCCTCTTCTCATTCTTCCGTCGCTCCTGAAATTTTAGATCCACAGGAGCTGTCACCCAAATCGCGGAATCACAACAATAGCCGCGACGTCAACAGTGGGTCCATACTGGAGCACACGGGCTACCTACTTCTAACGGAATAGTGGTACATTTGTCACTGAACAGTCTGTGGTGCACTGAGCAGGCGCAGCAGCGTGGCATGCGTTCCAGAAATATGTAAGCTGTATGATGATGACTTAAAGGTGCAGTCCTCCTGCATTACAGTCTTTTTTGTTTCTACGGTCCGACTCACCTCATGTACACTACAGTGGTGGCTGATGTGAAGTATATTATGTGCTTTTGGCGCCCTCTCCTGGCTGTGCTGCTGCTTTACACCAGCCAAGGTGTAGTATTGTACTCTGAGCCCTCTAGCAAGTTCTTCAGGGCTACAAAATAAATCAAATATTACATTTGTGTCAATAAAGACTATAACCATACACCCAGAGTATTTATTAGCATCATCGATCAGTGATTGCAATATACCTTGTATTTTAGGCCATGGCATGATATGGCATGATATTCAGCCACCTGAGTACAAAACAAGCAAGTGAGAATAGTTTTCAAATATAAAATCAAACATAAGTGATTATCATTGTACACATTGCAGTGGTACTATATAAGAATTGATCAATGACTGGTAAGGCAACCTGGTCTCAGAGCATTTTGTATTATTCTGTATGTAAATCCGATTCACTCCATTTAGTATGATGTGTATTCATTTGTGGATGTCCATCACCCATTTCATATGATATGTTTTGTATGATATGCACAATCGGCATATCGCGGGCGCCCTGTGAATGAGGCAATGGGCAAAAAAGCTGTTGCACGGCGCGCAACCACTCTGGGGGGATGCCGGACTCCCGATTGCTCATGCTAAATGGGCTGTAGTATTTATTCAGATTGATAAATGTAGTTTATTATTACACTGAACAGAAATATAAACACAACATGTAAAGTGTTGGTCCCATGTTTCATGAGCTGAAATAAAAGATCCCAGAAATTTTCCATACGAACAAAAACCTTATTTCTCTCAAATGTTGTGCCCACATTTGTTTACATTCCTGTTAGTGAGCTTTTCTCCTTTCCCAAGATAATCCATCCACCTGACAGGTGTGGCATATCAAGAAGCTGATTAAACAGCATGATAATTACACAGGTGCACCTTGTGCTGGGGACAATAAAAAGTCACTCTAAAATGTGAAGTTTTGTCACATAACACAATCCCACAGATGTCTCAAATTGAGGGAGCGTGCAATAGGCATGCTGAATGCAGGAATGCCCATCAGAGCTGTTGCCAAAGAACTGAATGCTCTACCATAAGCCACCTCCAACGTCGTTTTAAAGAAATTGGCAGTACGCCTCACAACCACATGTATGGCGTCGTGTGGGCGAGCAGTTTGCTGATGTCAACATTTACATTTTAGTCATTTAGCAGACGCTCTTATCCAGAGCGACTTACAGTTAGTGAGTGCATACATTTTTTCATACTGGCCCCCCGTGGGAAACGAACCCACAACCCTGGCGTTGCAAGCGCCATGCTCTACCAACTGAGCTACACAGGGCCATATGGTGGCAGTAGCGTTATGTTATGGGCAGGCATAAGCTTCGGACTACGAACACAATTGCATTCTATCGATGACAATTTGAATGCACAGAGATACCGTGATGAGATCCTGAGGTTCATTGTCATGCCATTCATCCACCACCATCACCTCATGTTTCAGTGTGATAATGCACGGCCCCATGTCGCAAGGATCTGTACACAATTCCTGGAAGCTGAAAATGTCCCAGTACTTCCATGACCTGCATACTCACCAGACATGACACCCATTGAGCATGTTTGGGATGCTCTGAATCGACGTGTACGACAGCGTGTTCCAGTTCCCAGCCAATATCCAGCAACTTCGCACAGCCATTGAAGAGGAGTGACAGAACATTCCACAGGCCAAAATCAACAGCTTGATGAACTCTATGCAAAGGAGATGTGTTGCGCTGCATGAAGCAAATGGTGGTCACACCAGATACTGACTGGTTTTCTGATCCACGCGCTTACCTTTTTTTAAAGGTATCTGTCACCAACAGATGCATATCTGTATTCCCAGTCGTGTGGAATCCATAGATTACGGCCTAATTTATTTTAATTGACTGATTTCTTTATATGAACTGTAACTCAGTAAAATCTTTGAAATTGTTGCAAGTTGCATTTACCTTTTTATATAATTTCAACATAATGGTTGGATAATTTCCATCTAACTAGTAAATGGTGACCCCATTTACTAGTTGGAGATTTTGCTGCTAAGGTACAGAATCATTAGATCACTTGTTTTGGTACTGCACATATGTAGCTTGTTTTTGGTCACAGGTTCAGGAATGGCTGAAGAAATGCAACATTTACCTGGAACTAACTCTGCAGATAATACTGCTGGGTGATTTGAAAAGTCAAAGTCAATCGATTAATAATTTAATAATACTCTTTGCAAAAAAATATATATTTAATTTGCAATCTGTAGAAACTATGAGAATAGAAAGGTTCAGAACTTTTGTGAAACATCACAGCAGTTGAAAAATATATGGCAAATAGAAAACAAAACTGGATGGTGTTCAGAGATAGATAGGAGGGGTTGAGGGGAGCTAAGGGGTGGAACTAAAATTAACAAAAAAACAAGATAACTAATGTAAAATATATTGTGTCCGTAAAATGTTTATAGTATGCATAATCTGGAAGTAGAAGCCTAAGTATTGTTGTCCATTACTTTACTCCAGTTAGCAGAGGGAACTGTATTTCAGGGGAAAATAATGAAGAAGGAAAATACTGTATATATAAAAATATACACAGTACCAGTCAAAAGTTTGGACACACCTACTCATTCCAGGGTTTTTCTTTATTTTTACTATTTTCTACATTGTAGAATAATAGTGAAGACATCAAAACAATGAAATAACACATATGGAATCATGTAGTAACCAAAAAAGTGTTAAACAAATCAAATATATTTTAAATTTGAGATTCTTCAAAGTAGCCACCCTTTGCCTTGATGACAGCTTTGCACACGCTTGGCATTCTCTCAACCATCTTCATGAGGTATTCACCTGGAATGCATTTCAATTAACAGGTGTGCCTTGTTAAAAGTGAATTTGTGGAATTTCTTTCCTTCTTAATGCGTTTGAGCCAATCAGATGTGTTGTGACAAGGTAGGGGTGGTATACAGAAGATAGCCCTATTTGGTAAAAGACCAAGTCCATATTATGGCAAGAACATCTCAAATAAGCAAAGAGAAACTTTTGACTGGTACTGTATATATTTACCCAAAAATATATGGGGGCTTGGAAATGATGCAGATAATTACATTGATAGAAGCCACAATCTATATGCAATATTAAAGCTGATCTAACCATCAGTCGATGGGGATTTCCACCAAACTACAAAAGTACTAGGCCCTCTCTTTCACTCACTCACCCTCTGTGTTGAAGTGGACGGGGTGCTGTGTCTGTCTTAGTTCTACCATCATGTGAGTTGGACATTCAGGAGAATAAGTATTACACACTACTGTAAAGCCATCTCAGAGAGCTACAGTAGGAAGAGAGCCCCATTTGTATTTGTATTTTATTAGGGATCCCCATTAGTTCCTGCAGCAGCTACTCTTCCTGGGGTCCAGCAAAATTAAGGCAGTTATACAATTTCTAAAACATTACAATACATTCACAACAGATTTCACAACACATTAAGTGTTTGCCCTCAGGCCCCTACTCTACTACCACATATTAAGAACACAAAATCCAAGTGTACGTTTGTGTATAGTGCGTATGTTATCGTGTATGTGTATGCATGTCTTTGTGTCTGTTTGTGTTGCTTCACAGTCCCCGCTGTTCCATAAGGTGTATTTGTATCTGTTTTATAAATCTAATTTTACTGCTTGCATGAGTTACTTGATGTGGAATAGAGTTCAATGTAGTCATGGCTCTATGTAGTACCCAGTTGCCCTACATAGCTGTACACTGGACTTTTTAGGGCCGCTGGGAACACACACACATGAACACATTCAAACAGTATCACTCAGTGTTCACACAGACTCACTTAAGAGACAAGTTCGTTATCATTCACGAGGTACCTTTAGTTTAATAAGTAACTCTAAGTTAGGCCCCGTGTAGCGCAGTTGGTAGAGCATGGCGCTTGCGACGCCAGGGTTCGATTCCCACGGGGGGGCCAGTATGAAAATGTATGCACTCACTAACGGTAAGTTGCTCTGGATAAGAGCGTCTGCTAAATGACTGAAATGTAAGTCATGATCCGGATCTATATAGCTTTAAAAGGCTCTGCATGGTTAATCCATCAACTGCAGTGGCCATACAGCATTTACGGTGATACAGCCTATGCAGAAGTCAGGGCATTCATACTTCTTGCGCTTTGCAGAGCAGCGCTGTTGTGAAGGAAGTTGTCAAGGAAGTGAGTTTGTGTTTATACAAGACCTACCGCCCCCACCTACTGTCAACCAGTCATGTCAATGCTGAGCTATATGGAGCCCTCTGCATTGTTAAAGCCAATTTATGCTTGCTCTGGCAATGCATCCGGAGGCTCCATATGGAGGGTTTGAGCAATTGCGGAGCTTCCGGAGGCTTGCAGAAGCCAAATGGAGCTCCGTACCAAATCGCCATGCGCCTCACACATTTTTTGACATTTTTTATTTTTTATTCTTTTACCTTTATTTAACTAGGCAAGTCAGTTAAGAACAAATTCTTATTTACAATGACGGCCTACACCGGCCAAACCCGGACGACGCAGGGCCAATTGTGCGCCGCTCTATGGGACTCCCAATCACAGCCGGTTGTGATACAGCCTGGAATCAAACCAGGGGGTCTGTAGTGACGCCTCAAGCACTGAGATGCGGTGCCTTAGACCGCTGCGCCACTCGGGAGGTGGGGATGGGAGGTCCTGTCTAAACACAAACTTCCTTGACAACTTCATTCACAACAGCTCTGCTCCGTGAAGCCCAATACGTTTTATTATTTTAAAGTATGAATGCTCTGACTTCTGCAAGCTTCCCGAGCTTCCGCGATTGCATCACACCCTCTGTACGGAGCCTCCGGATGCATTTCTGGAGCAAGCATAAATTGGCTTTAAGAAAGAGGTTTCCATAGCCATGGCCTTTTAAATAAGGGTTGGATACAATGCAAAATCGAGCTTGCTTACACCAATCCAGTCATGTCAGATCAACTTCAAGGAAGAGAGGGAGACAGGCTACGTTTAACAGTAATGGAACAGAGCCCATTATTACTCAGCTGAAGTCAGTCTCCTGCTCTGTGGAAGGGAACATCATCGTAGTCTCCTCCTTTCTCCCACGTTTTTAAGGGAGGGGCGTGGAGAACGTGACCGTCCACCACCAAGCGCACCTTCGTTGGCAGGTCTACAGGGTCATCTGGCCTCCATGACGGTTACTCCTTCCAGGGAATGGCCTGGCAGGGACAGAGAAAGAGAGCAAGATAGTGACAGTTACTCTCTATTCTATTGTTTCAATGTCTGTTGTACTGTGCACAGTTGCCATCTGGGGGCAAGATAATGTCATGAAAAGAATACAGGTAACTTCCTAAATAAAAGAAACACGAGTGAATGGGACACACTGACATTTTCTCAATTAGATTTGCTCAACTCCTGCACCCTCTCTCCTCTGTCCTCTCTCGCCTCCTTTTGAAAAAGGTCAAAGGTAATCGAAGAGAGGTGGCGAGGAGAGTGAATGTCGACAAAAAGGAGCTTGTATAAAATGAGAAGCTCCTTCTCTACTCGCGCATCATCAGGCAAATTACGTTTACAGGGATGGATCCCAAAATAAATGTGTAAAGATTTGATTAAAACAAATTAACTTTTTATAGATAAAAGGATAAGTATCATATCGTTTTTAAATGTGTGCATGCTTTTTTCCTCCGACAATACAACAGCTGATTCAAGGGGGGTGTGGCAGATAGCAAAACTCTTATGCGGTAGGATACACTTGTGCATCCTCACCAAAAGGAGGCTATCGAGGAAGGGAGGACTGTCTTCCGTTTGCCTACTAACGAACTGACACACTTATGGGAGATTCTGGAGTGGCGCATGAGACAGCGGTTTTCACTACTATTAACAAAACACCAAATGATGGAATTTCTCGTGGAAGAATGGTGTCACATCCCTCCAATAGGGTTCCAGACACTTGTAGAACCTATACCAAGGCGCATTAAAGCTGTTCTGGCACCCTATTAAGACACTATGTTAGTGTTTCCTTTATTTTGGCAGTTACCTGGAGGTTGGCACTGTTGACTTTAAAATCACTGTGTAAATCCAGTATACCCATAGTATCTGTCTGGTGGACTGTGTATGTATGCAAGCGTGTGTGTGTGTGTGTGTGTGTGTGTGTGAGAGAGAGTGTGTATATGTGTGTTTACCCGTAGTATCTGACTGAGGGAGAGTTTTCGGAGGCAGGCCTGTTTGTCTGACTCCACCCTCTCCAGTGATGCATTATAGGAGCGACTCATATCTACCACACTGTGGAAGAATAGAGTAGAATAGGATAGAAGTTTATTGGTCCATCTTGTGAAGGAAATTTATACTTTGCTCTGCCCTCAACCCCCCAGATAACACAGAGATGCCACAAAGAAGGACATTTTTGTTACCGACCATAAAAATAGAAATCTCTAAAATGACTTGACTAAACTCTCCATGTCTGTCTCACAGATAAAAGACAATTCTTTAACACCCCACGTTACTTGAGCTCTGCCCAAATATTTTGATCTGATTGGGGTCTCCTCCAAACACATGGATGTTCCTCTGGACCCACTTCAGCGCTGCTATCTGGTCCATGAAGCTGTAGTTTCCTGGGGGACACAAAAAGGCGGGGTACCAATTAGAGATGAGAGAAGCCTGGCTCAATCCCAATCTGACATGGCCTCGTTTTCTATGTTCCATTTCCTTGTTCCTATTTCAGTATCTCCATCTAACCTAGGGTACCTGAAGGCTTGTGCCAATACTCAACACTTTCAGATCAGGATACAGATATAGGACATGGGACAGGGGATTTAGTGCACCTCTTTTGTGTGCGTGTGCGTGCATGCATTTATGGCTTCTTCAAGAATTAAAACTGTTGCACCGTGAAAAAGCTACACCAAAGCTACAACATGAAAAGCTTAATTTGATTTAACGTGTCATATCATATTGGGGTTGAGGTGAGTCTTATAAGAATTTAGGCTCTACATGCTCCCTACACACATAGATGTGTGTGTGTTTGTGTTGTGTGTACAGTATGTGTGTTAGCGTGCAAGATAGAACGGGCTAGCGTGCAAGAAAGAAAACCTTTTCTCCCAGCATCAGTAGCAAGACAAGACACCTCCAGTTAGCCAAATCACATTAAAGAATATTAAATATTCACATCTTAATGGGTAGGTATACACACTATAAAATATTCAGCGTGTCGGAAGTACAAATATAAATACCATTAATATTTTAAAGCTCTGTTAAATGCAGTAAATCGTTCGTAAAATGGCTACATCGCCTCCATTATCATACTTGAACACACCATGAGCTATCTGGTAGAAAACTGCTTTAGACATTGAGAGCTCTGCAATGCTAACTTGGTGCTAACTTAGTTGGGCCAGGAGTTTGCAGTTATGCATGCTCATAACCGTAAACTGTAGTGAGGGTAGGGATGAGGGAATTTGATGAGGAATACAAAATGTATTTGTAGACTAATCATCTTTGTTAATGTCTCAATGACAAGGGTTGTTTGCACATTACCTGCCAGCAAAATACCAAGAAGAAGAGGAACATATTTTTTTCTTCATGCCGATGACGTTTTCACTTTGTCACGTTGGCACATGGGACTAAGAATTTATGGATTGCCATCTTTTGCTATACTGTTGTAGGTTATTATATATTTTATTATTTGACCAGAGTTCATCAAATGGAAGCAAAAGGGCCAAAACGGGGAGGGACTACCGGAACTTATGTTAGTGGGTGAGCCCTCTCTCAGCAGCTCCAGAGCCAGGAAGCCCAGGGAGTTGAGCCTCTAGTTGAAGCTGATGTACACCACCTCAGTCCTGGCTGCCAGCTCCTCTCTCGGGGAGTACCCCTCGTCTCCCCTAGTCAGCATGTGGAGGTAGCCACCATGGATCCACACCATCACGGGTGGCCCAGCCTCAGGCTTCAGGCTGGGGGTCCACACGTTAAGGAACAGGCAGTTCTCCTGGCCTATGACCCGGCCCATGACGGAGAGGGGTCGAACCTGGGGGCACATGCTGTGGAAGCGGGTAGAAACAATCAATCCTATAGAGTACTGCAGACCTCATATTACGCCATATATTACGTCACCCTGATGTAGGTCTTTGACCAAAAAGCAGTTTTTCAACGATGTTATATTACAGACAACATTATGTATGTCTTATGAAAGAGGGTACAAATATAATATACTGTATATAAATAATAATATATGCCATTTAGCAGACACTTTTATCCTATAGGTGGCCCCGGGAATCAAACTCACAACCATGGCATTGCTAGCGCCATGCTCAACAAACTGAGCCATACAGTAATACCAAAATAAGTGTTACTCCAATGCGTACCGACTAGTACCCACCTATCTTCCCCGGAGCGCACCACAATTAGTAGTAACCTCCGCTACACCAGGGGGCAGTGTCTAGGCCATGTAGGCCAGGTATCCGGCCAGGTACCATAAGAGTGTGCACTTATAATGCTAGTTTCCCATGTTGTGTAGTCTCGTGTTGCCATACCTCCAAAATCACATTGTTGTCACGCCTCCCTTGGATGTCTGGACAATTTTGTATTGCAAAAACGGTTTGGCAAGATTTTGATTGTCTGTTACATTTCAAGAACCCTCCCCCTCAAGCCTGTAGAAGGGGAGCTGTGTATTATGTGCATCACGGTTTTCCGTCTGGGTAGTTGTTACCTATGCTAGTTTCAAGTGCTAGTTTTCAAGTTATCAAATGTGGCCGACAGTCTGCAATTTATATTTATTGAAATTGAAAATGGATTACGCTGAAAGTCAAACGTCACAACACGTTCTAAACACACTTTTTTCCTTGTCTCCATTCGACCACCGAAAATATTGTGAAGATTGCCCATTATTTTGTTTTTGTAAGGACATATCACAATCCTGCAATAAAGAAGGGAAGGGGTTCTGTCTGTAATATATCTGTGTTTCTGTGTTGTATTCTCAAATGTACATTTCCTTTTTGTCTAGTTGTAAGATCTCCAATCTGTTTTGTTTGATGGTCACTCTTTCTCAGTTATGTTAATCAATTTCACCTTTTTGCCCTCAGAACAGCCTCGATTCGTCAGGGCATGGACTCTACAAGGTGTCAAAAGCTTTCCACAGGGATGCTGGCCCATGTTGACTCCAATGCTTCCCACAGTTGTATCAAGTTAGCTAGATGTCCTTTGGGTGGTGGACCATTCTTGATACACATGGGAAACTGTTGAGCGTGTAAAACCCAGCAGCGTTGCAGATCTTGACACAAACCAGTGCGCCTGGCACCTACTACCATGCCCCGTTCAAAGGCACTTCAATCTTTTGTCTTGCCCATTCACCATCTGAATGGCACACATACACAATCCATAGCTGTGTTCGATTACCCATACTAACATACTGTATACTACATACTTAATGAGAATATACTACATACTATATACTATTAGTTCCTTTTAGTATACTGTAAACAAACGGTATCCTTTCAGTTGAGTGTACTGGCGCTTCGACTGTCTACCGGAAGTTGATGCTGTTGCTATCCAACTTCTTGCTAGGTTGTTAGCATAACATATTGCTAGCTAGACATCTTACGACTTCATTAACAATGTCCATTGAGAACGCACAATAACTATACAATTTAGCTAAGCTAAGAATGATGTGAATAATGAAGTCATTACACGTTGGGTAGTTAGTTCGATAGCATATAGTTAATATACTGGCAAGTTCGATGTATTAGTAGCCAACAAACTTTAGGTAGCTAGCTAACACACCGGTACATACAAGCAACTGCTGTAATGATATGCTATGCGGTTCGTAAGGCTAGCGTAGCTAACAAATTGTCAGCCAACATAACCTGTAACGTAACTTATTTGAAAAGTCATTACTTGCTCAATATTTTCTTAATATTTGTCAGAATTTGTTAAAGCAATGAATTTGTATCTGCTCTCGTCGGTTTTCAGCGTCATATTTTCTGCCATTTTCTTCAAATCAGAAAATGTTGTGAAGCCACGCCCGTTTTCTAAATAATTTAATTATGGGCCTTAAAAGCACGGAAATAGTGTCCACTGCTTGTATACTTCGTATTTTGGAAAATGTAGTACAACATCTGGGAACTTTTGGCATACTACCTATATCCATACTATGACCAATAAGCATACTACATACTCAATTTACGTCACAAATAGTATGGTTAGTGCGGTTAGTATGAGTATTCGAACACAGCTCATGTCTCAATTGTCTCAAGGCTTGAAAATCCTTCTTTAACCTGTCTCCTCCCCTTCATCTACACTGATCGAAGTGGATTTAACAAGTGACATCAATAAGGGATCATAGCTTTCACCTGGATTCACCTGGTCAGTCTATGTCACGGAAAGAGCATGTGTCCTTAATGTTTTGTACACTCAGTGTATGTTCTCAATTTAAAATGATACCAGTAGACAATGTATATGAGGCAAACCATATACCAGATTTTGTACATGCCTTTTAAGTGCTGACATATAAAACAGTTTAGTGCATATCCAACCCTTGTAATTTAGGTACATTATGAAAATTAGGAGATGACAATTAGGCTACAGGAGATGAGCATTACAGGTAACATTTTATGAGGTTCATTTTATTTTATTTCATTCATTTTGGCAATGTTGCTTGCAAAATGATTGCAGTTGTTCCCATAGATAGACAGTACATGGTTGCTCTATGTAACACTGACCCTGGATAAGCTAGCGACTGGACTAACATGGCTAACCTTTCAGATCAATAATATGCTGTTTTTATTTGTAAAAATGTATTTATAAGCGTGAGAGAAATGTAACTAGCTAGTAGCTAGCTCAGGGATGGGCAACTGGTGTAGGCCCACTGACCATTTTTTTGGGGGGGAACTCAGTCGGGGTTTCAATTTACTGTTGAGAGTTAGAATAATAGAATACACAAGGTGCAATTTCGAAATTTGGTTGTGCATCAGTAGTCATTCAATTAGTCCATGTCAGCTAAATGTATTTAGATTGATAAATTAGTCTAGCGGACAGCTATCTAAGCATGGTCGAATTACTGACCGGGGTGGGACCCATTGATCATCAGTTATCATATTAAAAACTGCAAACATTTGCTTCCATGCTATGGCAAAATATGTAGAATTGCAAGAAATGAGCTGTAAAACTGCAAATCTTTCTCTACACCCCATGGCAAAATGAGAAGAATTGCAAGAAATTAGCTGTAAAACTGCAACATTTTCTCTAAACCCCATGGCAAACTTTGCTGTCATGAGGGGGGCCGCTAAAATGTTTTGCTTGCAAGTGGGGTGGGGGGAGATGTGTGTACGCAGATCATGATGAGTTCTGATTTTTTTGTGGCCCCACCCACATCAAAGTTGCCCATCCCTGCATTAGAATAATTCATACAGGTCAATTCCTATAGGGCACTAATTGATTGATTGGGTTAATTGATTGACTGATAATCCGAGACAGCTGAATTCCTGCACACACAGGCTTTCACAGATTGATCTGCATTGATTGAGAGGGTCGCTTTGGTACATGGAGGGAGGGAATGGTATTCTAGCAAGGAGCTAGGGGTATCCCTATAGGGTAATTGGGTCTAATGAAAAGATAGCAGTAACCTTTTCACAAGGACTCTGAACATAGAGAACACTAGGAAGGGTTGCTCATATTATAGTGAGTGGGACACTGTAGTTGGAGGTGTGGGCCTATTTCCCTCCATCCTTCCCTCCTTCCCTCCATTCTTTCACCCTTCCTTCCCTCCCTCTATCTCTCCACCCAAAGCCAGTGTCCCTCTCAGGGGGTCGAGTCTCTATTTTTAGCATTCTTTTGCCTCCTCGCAAACTATCCATTTAGTACAGCAATAACATTACCCTCCACAGTGCTATGAAACAGAAATGAGAAGGAGGAAAAACACCCAGAAGCCATTGGTTTCAGTTCCAGCTGGCTGGATAATATTAACACAGCCCAGGAATCTTATTTACTCTCAGAGCAGAGACATTCATCTTAACCAGGGAAAGAGCTAGCCCGAATTACACTGTGACTTATGAACGGCTGGGGACTCACGTGTGTGTGTGTGTTTGTGTATTGTTACGTGAAACTTTTGTCTAAATAAACTCCAGGCTACAGTTGATTATTTGAGCAGGATTTTGATGAATCATTCACACACATTATTCTTCCAATAGGACAATAGCTGCATCAGTCTTGATGGTGTGGGGGACAGAGGGGGTGAGGATGGGGTTAAGGGTCAGGTGGAGGACAGAGGGGTACCACAGATGCTCTAACGTTTACTGAAACCCAGCTGATGCCTATCCAGATCCAAAACTGCATGGAAGTGCATTAGTAAGTGCATTAAGAATGCCCAAGGATAGCAGAACACATTTCTGCATGTCCTCTTAAAATCATTGAACCAATCACGTATTACTGAGTAGTGCTGCAAACCCAAGGGAAGGAATAAACAAGCTAAGTCATCAGCCAACTTAAACTGGGTCAGATCTATATAGAGTTGATGTGATGTGAGTGAATCTACTACCAATGTGAATGCAGACAGGGCTACCTGGGTTGTAAAGTATCTTATACAATATTATCAGGACTTGACAGCATCCTTCTTTATTACACAGCCTGGTGGCCCCCATCTTGTCATGGAAGCAAAATCAGGAAAGTCCCGTGCTTGGCTTTGAGGTAGGCCTCGGCCAGGCTCTGTGTGTGTCAATAGAGTGAGATAGAATCAGTAGAAAGCAGGTGTGGCCTATGGAATCAAATCAACTTCCGAATAACTCAGAGAACTTTCAGTTTAGTCTCTTAAAGCCTTTCCACAGAAACCAGAGGCCTATTCACTGGGGCTAATGTTGGCTAGCTCAGTCTTCCTGTTCCCCAAAGCCTGTCAATCTGACTGTATTGCTGCAGTAAAGAGGCAGACAGACAGTGGTCTAAACATGTTAGAGCCTGGCTCTGTCTGCAGCTCTGGGACTGCTAGGTGACGGAGAATGGGACTCAGGAGGAAAAAGATTAAAATAGATTTATCTCCGCAGAAATAAAACAGTAAAAGGTTATCTCTCACCACCAGCGGAAAAGGTCTGGCAGATTTGGGAAGTTATTGTGGGGGGCGATAGCAGTACACACCTACACACAGCATGCAAGCATGTGTGTGCACAAATGCACGTATGCAAGCACGCACACACACACACACACACGCACACACATTGATTTGTGGGCTGTCCAAAGCCAGGATGAAGGGGGTGGGATGTGGGGAGAGACCAGAATCCCTGTCTCACAATCACAAATCATCCACTCTCTGCTGTGTGTGTGTGTTTGTGTTTGTTTGTGTGTGCGTGCGTGCGTGTGTGTGTGTGTGTGTGAGAGAGAGAGAGAGAGCGTGTTTACAACCCACAAACACATTCCAGAATGCCTGAGAAGCGTTTTATGTTTTATTTTTATTTTTTATTGTGTAGATCAGCTTTAATATTGCAGATAGATTGTAACTTCCATCTATGTACAGTAGTTGTCTGCCTCACTTCCAATCCCCCATATATTTTTTTGCAAATATATATATATATATACATATACATACATACACATACAGTACCAGTCAAAAGTTTGGACACACCCACTCACTCCAGGGTTCCCTTCCATTCCCACTATTCTCTACATTTGTCACGGATTCAGCCAAGGCTGCTCCTCCTCCTTGCTCGGGCAGGCTTCGCCGTTCGTCCTCCCCGGAGTACTAGCTGCTACCGATCTATGTTTCTGTGTTCTACTTGTTTTGTCTTCATTGTACACACCTGGTTCCCATTATGTCTATGATTTGTTCCCTATTTAACCCTCTGGCTCCCACTGTGTTGTGTGCGTGTTTGTTCTATGTTTGGTGTTATCGACTGGTGAGCGGGATTGTCCTCCCTGCGTGGAGGTTATGTTCATTTGTTATTTACGAGTAAAGTACGTTGTCTACTAGCTCTGTGTCCTGCGTCCGACTCCGTCCTACCGCTACACACTGACGCCTGACAACATTGTAGAACAATAGCGAAGACACCAAAACCACGAAACAACACATATATGAGCAGCATTTCTTTCTGGTCCTGACAAGGACCAGAAATGTGGAGGAATTAAGATGGAGTGCCACCTTGTTAATGTCCAAAAGCGGAAGTCGCGTCACAGGCTCTCTTTCCATTTCGCCTGAAAACCGGATTAATCCGGTTGTTGTCAAACCCCTCATGGGGTGCCTCTACACTGACATGCCATGCCCTCTGCTGTGATATGACCTATTCTCTATTACACAGCAGGACTTAGTTCAGGGTTGTAGAGTAAACCTCTTTATCGCACTGTGCTTCCATAAGAGGATTTGATAGGAAGATAGCGCAGCTGAGAGGTCATTTATAGAAACAATTTCACCCTTAATCCTTCAAATCTACTTTCATCCAGACCAAATTACATATAGGTTACTGGGATTAGAGATAGTCTATCTACCTCGAGACTATGGTCTGTTTATCCCTCTGGTTTTGTGAGATACCAGTGAATTCTGCAGTAGGTTAGACTAGATAAATGTTTAGTCCAAAATGTACTATTTTCGTGAAGTACATTTTGGTTTTCATTCACTGTAGGATTTATATGAATGTGTGACGATGAGGCTTTGTACCAGCCATGCACATTGCTAGTTTGCTGCAGATCTTCAGGGCTAGAGGAAGGGGTAGACTGCTGATAGTTAGCTACCTGTCTGTCCGTCCACCATTTTCAATGTTATAGAAGATACTTGTTGTGACCGTGAGACACGTTAATTTGTTACATAGTGGTCTATGAAAATGACAAAAATAGAAGATGCTAACAATATTGTAGCGAACACAGGGCAGGGAAGCAAACCCGGGTCTCTGGCGTGAAATGCAAACACCCTACGCATCTCGCCAATAGTGTTAACTTTCTTGGTGGAAATTGTAACATGCCTCAAATAGCAAGGAACGCGGTGGCAAGTCCCCATGCTACTCAGCTCCCTCACACATTCGGACGTTCCAATAGCCCCACGACCAACATCCCACTTCTGACACCAATGTATTCGGGGGTAGCCCTGACCTGGACTCAAACCCTGGTCCAGTGACTTTCAAGCCAACAACTTAACCTCTTGATGTGTTGTTAGGTGTTGGGTTAAGGTTACTACATTACCCCCTTCCTCTAAACAAAGTCCCTCACATATACACATCTCTCTGATGGCCTCAAGGGCACCATCCCACTTCTGACACCAATGTACAGTGAGGGAAAAAAGGATTTGATCCTCTGCTGATTTTGTACGTTTGCCCACTGACAAAGAAATTATCAGTCTATAATTTTAATGGTAGGTTTATTTGAACAGTGAGAGACAGAATAACAACAAAAAAATCCAGAAAAACGCATGTCAAAAATGTTATAAATTGATTTGCATTTTAATGAGGGAAATAAGTATTTGACCCCTCTGCAAAACATGATTTAGTACTTGGTGGCAAAACCCTTGTTGGCAATCACAGAGGTCAGACGTTTCTTGTAGTTGGCCACCAGGTTTGCACACATCTCAGGAGGGATTTTGTCCCACTCCTCTTTGCAGATCTTCTCCAAGTCATTAAATTTCGAGGCTGACGTTTGGCAACTCGAACCTTCAGCTCCCTCCACAGATTTTCTATGGGATTAAGGTCTGGAGACTGGCTAGGCTACTCCAGGACCTTAATGTGCTTCTTCTTGAGCCACTCCTTTGTTGCCTTGCCAGTGTGTTTTGGATCATTGTCATGCTGGAATACCCATCCACGGCCCATTTTCAATGCCCTGGCTGAGGGAAGGAGGTTCTCACCCAAGATTTGACGGTACATGGCCCCGTCCATCGTCCCTTTGATGCGGTGAAGTTGTCTGTCCCCTTAGCAGAAAAACACTCCCAAAGCATAATGTTTCCACCTCCATGTTTGACGGTGGGGATGGTGTTCTTGGGGTCATAGGCAGCATTCCTCCTCCAAACACGGCGAATTGAGTTGATGCCAAAGAGCTCGATTTTGGTCTCATCTGACCACAACACTTTCACCCAGTTCTCCTCTGAATCATTCAGATATTAATTGGCAAACTTCAGATGGTCCTGTATATGTGCTTTCTTGAGCAGGGGGACCTTGCGGGTGCTGCAGGATTTCAGTCCTTCACGGCGTAGTGTGTTACCAGTTGTTTTCTTGGTGACTATGGTCCCAGCTGCCTAGAGATCATTGACAAGATCCTCCCGTGTAGTTCTGGGCTGATTCCTCACCGTTCTCATGATCATTGCAACTCCATGAGGTGAGATCTTGCATGGAGCCCCAGGCCGAGGGAGATTGAGAGTTCTTTTGTGTTTCTTCGATTTGCGAATAATCGCATCAACTGTTGTCACCTTCTCACCAAGCTGCTTGGCGATGGTCTTGTAGCCATTCCAGCCTTGTGTAGGTCTACAATCTTGTCCCTGACATCCTTGGAGAGCTCTTTGGTCTTGGCCATGGTGGAGAGTTTGGAATCTGATTGATTGCTTCTGTGGACAGGTGTCTTTTATACAGGTAACAAGCTGAGATTAGGAGCACTCCCTTTAAGAGTGTGCTCCTAATCTCAGCTCGTTACCTGTATAAAAGACACCTGGGAGCCAAAAATCTTTCTGATTGAGAGGGGGTCAAATACTTATTTGCCTCATTAAAATGCAAATCAATTTATAACATTTTTGACATGCGTTTTTCTGGATTTTTTGTTGTTATTCTGTCTCTCACTGTTCAAATAAACCTACCATTACAATTATAGACTGATCATTTCTTTGTCAGTGGGCAAACGTACAAAATCAGCAGGGGATCAAATACTTTTTTCCCTCACTGTAGCAAACAGCACAGCAGGGAAGTGAAACCAGGTTACTGGCGTGAAAGGCAAACACCCTACACATCACCCTACGCATGAGGGTTAACTCACTTAGTGGGAATTGTAACATGGCTCTTACAGCAAGGATCATTACACTGTATTAATTTGCAATCATAAATACTGTAAAAACACCAGCAAATCAGCTCCAAGTGATTTTAATTTTGAAAATCTGTTCCAAAGTATTCCCATGCATAATACAGAGATATATGTGATCATGCCCATAGGCGGCACAGGGGCACGTGCCCCGTCAGATTTGTCCTGTTATTGTTTCTCTGTAATACTACTAGCCACCTAGCAATTTTATGAAGTTGGCTTTAGCTAGCCCAGATAGGTTCCCAATCTCCCAACCTCATAACTAGCTACCAAGAAAACATTTCAGGCCATCAATTAAGTTAGAGTAGCTAGCTTGTCTAAGTATCTTAGCTGGCATGCCTGCTGGCAAGGTTGGTGGACTTAAAGTTGCACTACGCAGAAATCTCTTAGTAGTAATAATTTGCCTAGTTTCAGTTTAAGTGACAAAATAAGTTTGTATAGTGTAGATAATTATTGTTCCATCTAAACTGATGTTAAATATATTTAAATATATTTTTGTGGTCGGGAGAGGTTGTGTTTTCTCTAGCAGGAGGTAAGCTTGGCTTCTTATATGGTGTTGAGTAAAGCTTAAACCATGTATTTAGATTGTAGGTAGGTATTGTAGTTAGGTATTGTAGGTAGTTTACTTAGGTAGTTATTGTAGGTTATTGTAGGTAATTATTGTAGGTAAGTATTGTATTCGGCGGAGCCCGGCGAAGCACGAGGCTAGCTAACCCACTACCTGGACCAACAAAGCTAGCTAGCTAGCGGGTAGCTACTGGTAACTTTTAGCAACTGTGGATAGTTGTTTCCAATGTTATTTCACGCTTAAGAGTACCTGTAATTAAGCCAGCTAGCTACCTACCATTCAGCTGTTTTTCTAACCTCATTATCCGAGGCATTAACGTTAGGTAGTTGGTAGCTACTGTACTTAATTACAGCTACTGATTGCAGTCTGCCACCCAGACAGCTGGCGTCGGGTAAGTTTTGCTTTATACATAGCTTGGGCTTTGTCGAGTAAGGCTTAAACTATGTATTTAGATTGTAGTTAGGTATTATAGGTAGGCATCGTGGGCTGTATATTATTAGGTATTATAGGTAGGCATCGTGGGCTGTTGTGGGTAGTTATTGTAGGTTAGCATTGTATTCGGCGGTGCCGGGTGTAGCACGGAAGCTAGCTAGCTAGCTAACTCACCTCCTGGACTAGCTGGCGAGTAGCTATTAGCAACGGTAGCAACTAAATACAATATCCTTTTAGCCAGCTACATTTGTTCGCAGCGCCGCCGTTATTCAAACAAAGTCAACACAGCAGCCATTGCTAGCTAGCCAACACGACCAGCTAGTTGTACTGTAGCAGCTAAATACAATATATTTGTGCTAGCTAGCCAACGTTTAATTATTGCTGCGTTATGAAAGGAACTAGACACGGACACGAATTATCTGTTTAGTGTGTTAACACACTATTGGTAGTTTGTTGTAACCAAGTATTGGTGCTAAACTGTGTGTTATTGGATGCTAGCATGCTAGTTAGCTATAGCGTCATAGTTAGCTAGCTGAATAAAGTAAGTTGAGTCTATTCCTTGAAACATTGAACCGCTGTAGTTCACAACAATTCTAATTTCTAAAGTGGAAGTTGGGAGAGTTTTATTCGGGTGGTTCAGTGAAACAATTATAGTTTCTGAGGTGAAGTTGGGAGAGTTATATTTGGGAGTTTTGGTTTTTACTCTCTCCTTTCCCAGATGTTTAGTTCATTTCATTCCGATCTCCTCTGCATTATTGTAGCCATTTGCTACAGCCTGTCAACTATGCCTCTGCCTATCCCTGTTCTCTCCTCTCCGCACAGGCTACACAAACGCCTCACACCGCGTGGCTGCAGCCTCTCTAACCTGGTGGTCCCTGCACGCACCCCACACCTGGAGTTCCAGGTCTCAGGCAGCCTCTGGAACTGCCGTTCTGCTGCCAACAAGGCTGACTTCATCCCAGCCTATGCTACCCTCCAGTCCCTCGACTTCCTGGCGCTGGCGGAAACATGGATTACCACTGAAAACACTGCTACTCCTACTGCTCTCTCCTCGTCTGACCATGTGTTCTCGCATACCCGAGAGCATCTGGTCAGAGGGGTGGTGGCACAGGAATCCTCATCTCTCCCAAGTGGACATTCTCAATTTTTCCCCTAACCCATCTGTCTATCTCCTCATTTGAATTCCATGCTGTCACAGTCACTAGCCCATTTAAGCTTAATATCCTTGTCATCTATCGCCCTCCAGGTTCCCTTGGAGAGTTCATCAATGAGCTTGACGCCTTGATAAGTTCCTTTCCTGAGGATGGCTCACCCCTCACAGTTTTGGGGGATTTCAACCTCCCTACGTCTACATTTGACTAATTTCTCTCTGCCTCCTTCTTTCCACTCCTCTCCTCTTTTGACCTCACCCTCTCACCGTCCCCCCCTACTCACAAGGCAGGCAATACGCTTGACCTCATCTTTACTAGATGCTGCTCTTCTACTAATCTCACTGCAACTCCCCTCCATGTCTCCGACCACTACTTTGTATCCTTTTCTCTCTCGCTCTCCTCCAACACTACTCACTCTGCCCCTACACAGATGGTAATGCGCCGCCGCAACCTTCGCTCTCTCTCTCCCACTACTCTCTCCTCTTCCATCCTATCATCTCTTCCCTCTGCTCAATCCTTCTCCCTCCAATCTCCTGATTCTGCCTCCTCAACCCTCCTCTCCTCCCTTTCTGCATCCTTTGACTCTCTGTGTCCCCTATCCTCCCTGCCGGCTCGGTCCTCCCCTCCAGCTCCGTGGCTTGATGACTCATTGCGAGCTCACAGAACAGAGCTCCGGCAGCGGAGCGGAAATGGAAGAAAACTAAACTCCCTGCCGACCTGGCATCTTTTCACTCCCTCCTCTCTACATTTTCTTCATCTGTTTCTGCTGCTAAGGCCACTTTCTACCACTCTATATTCCAAGCATCTGCCTCTAACCCTAGGAAGCTCTTTGCCACATTCTCCTCCCTGCTGAATCCTCCCCCCCCTCCTCTCTCTGTGGATGACTTCGTCAACCACTTTGAAAAGAAGGTTGACGACATCCGATCCTCGTTTGTTAAGTCTAATGACACTGCTGGTCCTGCTCACACTGCCCTACCCTATGCTTTGACTTCTTTCTCCCCTCTCTCTCCAGATATAATCTTGCGACTTGTGACTGCAGGCCGCCCAACAACCTGCCCGCTTGACCCCATCCCCTCCTCTCTTCTCCAGACCATCTCCGGTGACCTTCTCCCCCTACCTCACCTCGCTGATCAACTCATCCTTGACCGCTGGCTATGTCCCTTCCGTCTTCAAGAGAGCGAGAGTTGCACCCCTTCTCAAAAAACCAACACTCGATCCCACTGATGTCAACAACTACAGACCAGTATCC
The DNA here is from genome assembly GCF_020615455.1 of Coregonus clupeaformis. Taxonomy (NCBI): domain Eukaryota; kingdom Metazoa; phylum Chordata; class Actinopteri; order Salmoniformes; family Salmonidae; genus Coregonus; species Coregonus clupeaformis. The sequence continues at coordinate 42,902,474 of NC_059194.1, read as the reverse complement.
CTTCTTTCTTTTCTTTCCAAAACTATTGAGCGTGCCGTCTTTAGCCAACTCTCTTGCTATCTCTCTCAGAATGACCTTCTTGATCCAAACCAGTCAGGTTTCAGGACTGGTCATTCAACTGAGACTGCTCTTCTCTGTGTCACGGAGGCTCTCCGCAATGCTAAAGCTAACTCTCTCTCCTCTGCTCTTGTCCTTCTAGACCTGTCTGCTGCCTTTGATACTGTGAACCATCAGATCCTCCTCTCCACCCTCTCCGAGCTGGGCATCTCCGGCGCGGCTCACTCCTGGATCGTGTCCTACCTGACCGGTCGCTCCTACCAAGTGGCGTGGCGAGAAGCTGTCTCCGCACCACGTGCTCTCACCACTGGTGTCCCCCAGGGCTCAGTTCTAGGCCCTCTCCTATTCTCCCTATACACCAAGTCACTTGGCTCTGTCATATCCTCACATGGCCTCTCCTATCATTGCTACGCTGACGATACACAACTAATCTTCTCCTTTCCCCCTTCTGATAACCAGGTGGCGAATCGCATCTCTGCATGTCTGGCAGACATATCAGTATGGATGACGGATCACCACCTCAAGCTGAACCTTGGCAAGACGGAGCTGCTCTTCCTCCCGGGGAAGGACTGCCCGTTCCATGATCTCGCCATCACGGTTGACAACTCCGTTGTGTCCTCCTCCCAGAGTGCGAAGAGCCTTGGCGTGACCCTGGACAACACCCTGTCGTTCTCCGCTAACATCAAGGCGGTGACCTGATCCTGCAGGTTCATGCTCTACAACATTCGGAGAGTACGACCCTGCCTTACACAGGAAGCGGCACAGGTCCTAATCCAGGCACTTGTCATCTCCCGTCTGGATTACTGCAACTCGCTGTTGGCTGGGCTCCCTGCCTGTGCCATTAAACCCCTACAACTCATCCAGAATGCCGCAGCCCGTCTGGTGTTCAACCTTCCCAAGTTCTCTCACGTCACCCCGCTCCTCCGCACACTCCACTGGCTTCCAGTTGAGGCTTGCATCTGTTACAAGACCATGGTGCTTGCCTATGGAGCTGTGAGGGGATCGGCACCTCTGTACCTTCAGGCTCTGATCAGTCCCTACATCCAAACGAGGGCATTGCGTTCATCCACCTCTGGCCTGCTGGCTCCCCTTCCTCTGCGGAAGCATAGTTCCCGCTCAGCCCAGTCAAAACTGTTCGCTGCTCTGGCACCCCAATGGTGGAACAAGCTCCCTCACGGCGCCAGGACAGAGGAGTCACTCACCACCTTCCGGAGACATTTGAAACCCCACCTCTTTAAGGAATACCTGGGATAGGATAAAGTAATCCTTCTACCCCCCCTAAAAAAAAAAAAAAAGAAAAGATATTGTAAAGTGGTTATCCCACTGGCTATAGGGTGAATGCACCTATTTGTAAGTCGCTCTGGATAAGAGCGTCTGCTAAATGACGTAAATGTAAATGTAAATATTTGAAGCTGGTGTACAAAACCAAAAGTAAAAAATCGAAAACAAAACTTAAGAATGGGAAGCATAGAATTAGCACACATAGAACATATCTACTGCTTCTTTGACTTGCTTTAAGGAGAATGATAGATCTATAACTCACATTTCTATGTGAATTTGGTCAGGTTGCCCAAAAAGCAATAATGAAATGTACTTAATAAGACTCAATCTTTTACCCAGATTTTAGCAGAGATGCAGAGAAGCATATTTTGTTTCTTTAAAAAAAGAACCACCAGTCAGGAAGATACACACAGCTCAAGAGGTATGCTTAGATATGCAGACAAATATACATATCTTTTTTACATATAATTAGCATGACTCTAGAGTCATCCTTTCAGGCTGTTGGCCTGAAATATTTTACATTTTAGTCATTTAGCAGACGCTCTTATCCAGAGCGACTTACAGTTAGTGAATACATATTATTTTTTTATACTGCCCCCCCGTGGGAATCAAACCCACAACCCTGGCGTTGCAAACGCCATGCTCTATCAACTGAGCTACATCCCTGCCGGCCATTCCCTCCCCTACCCTGGACGACGCTGGGCCAATTGTGCACCGCCCATGAGTCTCCCGGTCGCGGCCGGCTACGACAGAGCCTGGATATATGACTAAATAGATTTAAATAGTGGATTATGGTATTTGTGAGTGTAGTTTTAGATGGTAGGGTATTTGTTGATAGATTCTAGCAAAGTATAAGGGAGTTATACTCCAGAGTACTAGATGGCGGTAATGCAATATTTATTGGATGCCAACAGCCGTTAAACCTCATCAAAGAAGAAGAAGAAGAAGAAGAAGAAGCAGCAGACACTCGGCCCTCCTTGGAATGAGTTTGACACCTGTGGTCGATACTGGGATTGGGCCATAATGTCTGTTGAATTAGCGAACACTAGGGGTTGTAGTGTACTCGCAAATACCCTCCTGTCTCTCAGGGCGCAAGTGAGTGAAAGGCTCGCAGTGAGATGATAGTCACTGGTTGAAAGCGAACAGCTGTCTTCCCGTGGCACTGTGCATCGATGTCGACCGGCAGATAGAACAGGTAAAGAAGTTATAGGGGCCAATAATAGGGGATTGAATCAACCCAATCATTTGTTCACAGCGATCGATCAAGTCCCGCCAAGGGGATAATCGTCCTCCGGATTTTGGAAGATACATCAACGGAAATCCATCGCAACAGTTCTGTCATCTGAGGATAGAGCAAGAGGTATGCAGGTTAGTGATATGATTTTGAGGTAGCCTATTCGCTAGCAAATAATGAGCGCAGTGTTATTGACGAGAATGTTCTGATGGTTGCACTCATGCATAGAAACTTTAAGAGAGCCGATTTTGTATGAATATCTAGATGTTACGTATGTTACCCAAAATAACCTCATACCTTAGGTAGGTTACCCTATAGAATCAGCAACTCTAGCCTAACCCAGAGCCATCCATAGAGCTGGAGCACATGGGAACTGAAAGGAGACACTTTGACTTATTTTATACTGTGCAAATAATTTTAGGCTGTGACTTGTTTGAAGCTTTCTCTGTGTTTCTATAGGCCTATGGTATAGAAGCTGTTCATATTATTGGTGATGTTCAGTGTTTGCATTTCATTGGATTGCAGAGTCAGAGATCTACCAGAATAATAAAGCCTTATATAGTAGATATAGAAGGTTATAAAATATAAATACATACTTAAGAAGGAACAGTCATAGGCTTATTATTGTGCCTTCCAGAGAGTTGGAACTGACAATTTGTGGGCAAATCCAATACTTAAATCTAAATCCTCTGTTTTGTGTGACCTCTTTTTCTGAATCTCAAGCCTTACATCCCTGTCCCCTTCCTGACCCCTAAAGCAGATTTGGCTCCTTTTTGGTACCCCCTCTACCTCCCATCCTTTGTAGGCTACTCCCCTCTCCTCCACTCTCCTACTATTCCTCTCCTCCACTTGTGCATTGGTATGTGGATTTATGGCTGGGCTCTAAGCCGCACAATCAATTTACTGGATCTCTGTCTTTACCCATTTCAACACTTTTCAACAAGGAGAGATAGAGAGAGGTGAGCTGGGTTCAGAATTGTCATTATTTGTTGTGTTGAGGTGTGTGTGTGTGCTTGCTTGTTTGTACGCATGTGAATGTGTGTGTGTGTGTTTTATTTTTCTGCAGATGTTTGTGTGGGTGTATTGGACATAAGCCAGTGTAGATATTAGTTTAGAGTTCTGCTGAGCCAATGTCAACCATTCTGTTTGTCATCACCGCATATAAAAAGCGGACCTGCTCTTTTTAGATGATCACAACAGTCACTACCTGCTGCAATACTTCTACTGTTATTCCTGGAATGAATACCAACTGTCTTGCTGGAAAGGGTTTAGGCAGATATGATAAAAAAAGATTTTCGCCAAAGATTACACAAGGGAAAAATGTACTTTGTTTCCAATTTTGTGAGTTTTATCAGCTGTGTGTGTGTGTGAGAAGAGTAGAGGCTGTGATGGGGTGGTTAGGAGATTTAAAGTTGAGCTATGGTTGTGGGTCTGAGAAAGCAGTCAATTTAAGGATCAAGGATATCATTTTTTGATGGGGGAGGGGAGGTTTGATGGACCTCAGTGTTTTTATGATGTCTTAGTCCTGCGGTCTCCAAGGGTTCTCTGACTGATGCATATGATCAGAGGGAAGTGTGCTTTAGCTATCACTCTTCTTTACTGACAGACATGAGGAAAATTGACTTTCTCATCTCTCTCGTTTCTCTAAGTGTTGCTGTATCTACCTTTTCCCTTTTACCTTTTTCTCTCTCCATCTCTCTTTCTTCCCTCTGCTCTTGTCCCAGAGTGGGCAGATTTCCTTTCTCTGTCTCTGACTGCACGCGTGCACACACACACAGACAGATTTGAGTGTGCGGTATGTCTGTGTGTATCCCCTCTCTTTCTCTGCCATAGCCATCACTGACTATGACCCCTGACCTCCTTAACCCTAGCTCCCTCGCTTGTCTGTCAGATGGAGAACACGCACATACAGGTCATTGCCAAAATAAAGGAAACCCCAACATAAAGTGTCTTAATAGGGCGTTGGGACACGATGAGCTAGAACAATTTCAATGCACCTTGGCATAGATTCTACAAGTGTCTGGAACTCTATTGGAGGGATGCGACACCATTCTTTCACAATAAATTCCATTATTTGGTGTTTTGTTGATGGTGGTGGAAAGCGCTGTCTCAGGCGCCGCTCCAGAATCTCCCATAAGTGTTCAATTGGGTTGAGATCTGTTGACTGAGACGGCCATGGCATATGATTTACACAGTTTTCATGCTCATCAAATTATTCAGTGACGACTCGTGCCCTGTGGATGGGGGCATTGTCATCCTATGGGGACAGCCATGGTAGCCAAAATAATGGCCTGCCCAGCATTTTAATACATTACCCTAAGCATGATGGGATATGAATTGCTTAATTAACTCAGGAACCACACCTGTGTGGAATCACCTGCTTTCAATACACTTTGTATCCCTCATTTACTCAAGTGTTTCCATTATTTTGGCAGCTACCTGTATGTGGTACTGTATAGACAGGTTGATTGTTTAGCAACAAAACCGATGCGTGTACAACTTTGGGGCAAAACAGACAGGGTTGGCTTAGATTGCTGACAACATGTAGACTATATTTTGTCTCAATGTTTATTGAAAACATAAATACATTTGCACAATGAACACTTGTTGTCTCTCAAATACATTGTTACAGTTGTTGGTTAGCTAGCTAGCGAATTCTAGCCATATTAGCATAGACATGACATCAGCTAAAACACCTAAAAACAAGACATGGCATCAATAACAAGATACAGTACAACGAGCTGAAACGAGCCACCTACGATTCCCCACAAGGCAGCTTCTTGTCATTGTTGCTAGTTTTCTGACCATTCATTTACATTTTAGTAATTTAGCAGACACTCTTATCCAGAGCGACTTACAGTTATAGTGAATGCATACATTATTTTTTTCATTCAGAATCATAACAACCCATGCCTTCCTGCCACATCGATGTGATGTTTTCAGCCAACCTGTCTATAAAATCCAAGCATATTCTGATGTATTATTCAACTCGAGAAAGAATCTAAATGCCCACAGAGAAAATTCTGTGAAAGTTCCTTCATATTCTGTACATTGTATCCATAAGGTATGTCATGTATTTTGCATGCTGTGCATTAGGTTTGATTATCACTTTTTAATGAAGCTCTCATCACTACGACATAATTAAAGGGCCAGATGTGTCATTAAAACAGCCACAGGGGCCTCAAAGGACACAGGCACATACAGTGCATTCGGAAAGTAATCAGACCCCTTGACTTTTTCCAAATGTTGTTACGTTACAGCCTTATTCTAAAATGGATTTTCCTCCTCAATCTACACACAATACCCCATAATGACAAAGCGAAAACAGGTTTTTAGAAATGTTTGCAAATTTATAAAAAATAAAGAACAGAAATATCTTATTTACAGAAGTATTCAGACCCTTTGCTATGAGACTCGAAATTGAGCTCAGGTGCATCCTGTTTCCATTGATCATCCTTGAGATGTTTCTACAACTTGATTAGAGTCCACCTGTGGTAAATTCAATTGATTGGACATGATTTGGAAAGGCACACACCTGTCTATATAAGGTCCCACAGTTGACAGTGCATTTAAGAGCAAAGACCAAGCCATGAGGTCAAAATAATTGTCCGTAGAGCTCCGAGACAGGATTGTGTCGTGGCACAGATCTGGGGAAGGGTACCAAAACAATTCTGCAGCATTGAAGGTCCCCAAGAACACAGTGGCTTCCATCATTCTTAAATGGAAGAAGTTTGGAACCACCAAGACTCTTCCTAGAGCTGGCCGCCCGGCCAAACTGAGCAATTGGGGGAGAAGATCCTTGGTCAGGGAGGTGACCAAGAACCCGATGGTCACTCTGACAGAGCTCCAGAGTTCCTCTGTGGCGATGGGAGAACCTTCCAGAAGGACAACCATCTCTGCAGCACTCCACCAATCAGGCCTTTATGGTAGAGTGGCCGGGCGAAAGCCACTCCTCAGTAAAAGGCACATGACAGCCCGCTTAGAGTTTGGCAAAAGGCACCTAAATACTCTCAGACCATGAGAAACAAGGTTCTCTGGTCGGATGAAACCAAGATTGAACTCTTTGGCCTGAATGCCAAGCATCACGTCTGGAGGAAACCTGGCACCATCCCTACGGTGAAGCATGGTGGTGGCAGCATCATGCTGTGGGGATGTTTTTCAGCGGCAGGGACTGGGAGACTAGTCAGGATCGAGGCAAAGATGAACGGAGCAAAGTACAGAGAGATCCTTGAATCCGATCGAACATCTCTGGAGAGACCTGTAAATAACTTTGCAGCAACACTCCCCATCTAACCTGACAGAGCTTGAGATCTGCAGAAAAGAATGGAAGAAACTCCCCAAATAAAGGTCTACCAAGTTTCTAGCGTCATACCCAAGAAGACTTGATGCTGTAATCGCTGCCAAAGGTGCTTCAATAAAGTACTGAGTAAAGTGTCTGAATACATAACTTAATACATTTTTAATAAATTAGCTACAATTTATATAAACCCGTTTTTCCTTTGTCATTATGGGGTATTGTGTGTAGATTAATGAGAAAAACATGTTTTAATAAATTTTAGAATAAGGCTGTAACGTCTGAATACTTTTCGAAGGCACTGTACGCATGAACGCACACTTAAGGTGTCAGCATGCTTCAGTTCGGCTGGCGCCTACCTGAACTCGGCTTAAAGGACCCCCCCCACACACACACACACCCCATACTGAATGACACCATGGCACACCCCTCCCCCAACTCGTTTACATACTGCCGCCATCTGCTAAATGAACGGAGGTGTGAACTCATCCAAGATCCTTTCTCTTCTCCTCCAAAACCCCAATTTTTTTCCAGACCTCTGCTATGGTTAGAGTTGGGCGATATGGACAAAAATCCATATCTCGATAAATTGCCTGAATTGATGCGATAACAATAAATAGAACGATACGTTTATAACATTAATGTGCACCATAGTCTTTTTTATTACCCTTAAACTACTACTATATTTTATTTGTCCTTTATTTAACCAGAGAAGTAACATTGAGATTTACAAGTGAACCATGGCCAAGAAAGCAGCATACATAGTTAACAAAACATAACAATGAATGGAAGTTAAAATGGTGCAAATTGCATAGATTGATTGTTGTCGCCATCAAAGGACCCATGAGCACCAACATGTTCATAGGAGCATGTTAAATTGGGTGTCAAATGAAGCTACTGTCTATATTTTTGAGAAATTAAGGCATATATACATTTTTCGACCATTTTCCATCCTACAAATTTGTAATAAGCAAAGACTTAGATTTTTGGTCAAACAGAAAAAGTAATAAGGTATTAGAAATGCATCAAAACACAATAATGTTTAAGACCCCTGCCAACTAATATCTAAACTTATATTTGGTTTTGGAGAAATTATTCACCTTCTGTAAATTTAAGAAACATTGCCTTTTAATTCCGTTACCAAAAACGCACATATCTTTAAGATATTTTCAAATTTCTCTCCTTCATGAGGAGGGAGAATAATGAAAGTTCACAGAAGTAACAAGTAAAGGAAGACCTACAGTAACCGTTACTTATAGTGTTTTTACTGATATTAAGTTTGTTTATGATTCTGTTACCAAATCGGTAATGGAATTACCAAAAAATCGTAATCACTGCAATTGAATTGGCTACAATGAGAAATTGTAGTAGTCATAAACTACAGTTGGGTTACCTGCTGTAACGTAGACGCAGGGAGTCAGGAAGCAAGTGCAGTTAGTGAATTTAATGATGAAGAACATGAATGATACAAAACAAGAAAAGCATCTAAACATGGAAACATAAACAATATTGCCTGGTGGGTGATAACAACGGAGTGCTATATAAAGGGGAGGTGATGAAGTCCAGGTGTGCCTAATGAGGCACAGGTGTGTGTGTGATGAAGGTTGCCAGGTGAGTGTAAGGATGGGTTGCCAGGACCGGAAGTTAGTAGACCAGCGACGTCGAACGCCAGGGAGTGGGAGTGGACGTGACACCTGCTACTGTCCTCCCTTCCACTGACATACTGTTATGTTCAGCTCATAACTGTTTTGTTTCTCTTTCTGCCGTCTGGTGGTCAAAGCAAGACTGTGAAAACAGTCTGGACAACCCCTACCTCTCACTCTCCCTCTCTCTGCCACTCTCTCTGTCTCTCCTCCCTCTCTCCAGTTAATGTCACCTCTCCCGGTTCTTACTGACACCTACCATGACACCTACCACCTACCCTATTTCTATTTACCGTAACAAGTATCCTCACCCACTGAGCACTGACCGACACCAGACATCCATGAACGTTGAAAAGTAGTTGAAATTTGGTCAGACCAAATCTGAACTTATCATAGATGTCTGTTTCACAAGTTTGGACAGTACAGTAGAGTACAGTACAGCAGAGCAGAGTTCAGTACAGTCCAGTCCAGTACAGTAGATATGTTCAGTACAGTGGAGTACAGTATTATACATAATACTGTACTTTACTCTGGTGTACTCTACTGTACTGTACTGAACTCTACTGTACTCTGCTCTGCTGTACTGTACTGTGCTCTACTGTGATGTCCAAACTTGTGAAACATAGACGTCTATGATTGGTTCAGATTTGGTCTGGTCCGGACCAAATGTGGTCTTTTTTGGGGGCGGAGCTACTTAGAATAATGGCCAATATGTAGAATAATAGCCAAATATGCAAAAGAAGGATATTGCATATTTCTACCTTTGTGTACCTATTCAGGATACATCACCATGAAGAGAATTATATTCATATCCATAATTGTGCATTTCTGTATAGTACAGATCAGGGACCGTGATTCCGTTACCAAATGTAAATCCACTTCACCCACTGTAGTTCAATAACCCAAATAAAAATGTCTAATTCAATGTGTCATGTCTGCAATGGGGTGTCAGCTATGACATCTTTGAATCTTATTTCGGAGCAGATATTTAAGAGGTTTTGGAAAACGTGGTCGAAGAAAAAAACGGAGGGACATTTTACCGTATTTCTGTTACCAAATTTAGCATCTGTGTAAATTGTTCAAAGTAGTCCTTGTGCATAGAGTTTGTTAAACTTTGAAATCAATGGTTTTTGTTTGGCATACATTTAAAAGTGAAAAATCTGTTACTGTGGAATTGCCCCACCCCCATTAACAATCACCCATATTAGCAAACGTATTTCATTTCAAACTTCACATTTCTCTATTATAGGCTACTTATCGTAATGAATGATATCAGCAAAGTGCCTGTGATAAGTGGTCGGTGTCGATCATTTTCGGATTATCGTCCCAGCTCTAGCTGTGGTGGTGTAAAATGAGATTCCTCTCGACGCCGGAATCCCACGAGGCAGCCTTGATTGGCAGAGCTTTTAATTGTAAACGCCTCTATCTGAATAATTGATGCTCATCTAAGTGGAGTAATAAAATATTAACCGAGCGAGCCGAGCATTCGCTTGATGTCTATTTTCAAAGTGTACGTTTGTTTGGCCATTGAAGCGACAGTCTTTGAGAGAAAGGCACACACACACACACACACACACAGACCCCGAATCAGGCCTGTTTGGGTGGTCCTCTGTAGCTCAATTGGTAGAGCATGGCGCTTGTAACGCCAGGGTAGTGGGTTCAATCCCCGGGACCACCCATACGTAAAAATGTATGCACACATGACTGTAAGTCGCTTTGGATAAAAGCGTCTGCTAAATGGCATATTATTATTATATTATAAAGGGGAAATGTCACACATTTTTTTGTATTTTCTTGGTGTGAAGCTTTGTATCTTGGCTCGTGGCTGTAGGCCTGGCATGGCTGTTGTGTTTCTGTGGTGGAATTCACTGATATAAAGCTGTCTTTGTCTCTCTCTGTGTTACGCTATGGATATGGTTGGCTCCATTGAGGGATGTTTCTCCTCCACTTTCTCACTGGTACCAGCGTTGAAGCCTCCACTCTCCTTGTTCTCTTTTCAAGCCCAGTATAATCAGAGCTGCAAATGAGAATGGAAATGGATACAGATACGGAAGGGCCTGGGGCCAACACACCTACTCATTCCTTCTGTGTGTATGTGTGTGATAGAGTGTAAGTATGAATGCATACATTTGTCTGTATGTGTTTGCGTGAGTGCGTGCGTGCCCATCTGTTTGCCTCTGTGTGTGTGCAACTTTTTCGAGTGTGTTTCTGAATAAGTGTGTGATTCTGTATAAGTGTGTGTGTTTGCAGTGCATCTCCGTAAACCAATTCCACAGTATTGCTCTCCTCTCTCCACACCTGGCCCAGGACCGAAATAGATGTGCTGAAGCTGAGTGTGTGTAACAGGCCTGATTCGGGGTCTCTGTGTGTGTGTGTGTGTGTGTGTGTGTGTGCCTTAAATTGTGTGTCTCCTAATTGAGTAGATAGAGCTGGAAACCCCCACGCAAGTGCTGACTTTGATGAGTGTAGTGTATTAAGCTGACTGGCAGCCTGTTGAAAACATGGTAAATTGGTAGTGTGTTTGATTAAGGTGTGCTTGTCAGCCTGCTTGACAAATGAACCCTCTCTGATTAAATGATCCTCAGATAGTTTAGTTTCTAGTGGCTTTACGTGCTAGGCTTTGTTCCTAAGGCACAGGAAACTCTGAGGTAATAACTTTATAGGAAAGTCATATTTCCGTCTTTTTATATATAGTGGTCCAAAGGTTTAAGAAAAAAAAAAGGTTTTCAGCTGTCCCTCTTAAATTCTAAAGTCATGTAAGGACACATGCTCTGAAGTCCACCAGTAATTTACCTTTTGCTAACAGAGGGAAGACAAAAGGGAAGACAAAACAAGAATCTGAATTGTCAATGAGGCTCCCTGCATGAAAAACATATTAAGGAACAATCATTTATATTTTAACCACCAGCGGCAGAACAGGAACGCTCTTGTTCCTACGGGGAGAGGCTTTCTCAGAAATAACTCACTCTCTCTATCCCCTCACCGAATCCCCAGAAAAATATGAGCATTTCTCTGATTCTGTGGAAAGCCCTCCGTCGATGTTCATATAGATGTCCAATTAGTCTGAACACAGTGCCGTAGCAACAGGGAAACACACATCACTGTTAGGATCTAGGGGCCTGTGGCAAGTATTCAGGATCAGTGCCGTACATTGTAATCATCATAATATATGAACAGTAAGGGGACCAGAACCAAACTCTGGGGGACACCCTGTGTTATTGTAATGCGAGTGGTGTCCAAAAGTGTTTTCCAAATGGTAGGGTGGGACCAACTAATGGGTCATGGCTAGAGTATAGAGTCCTGACCATATTGCAGGGTTGGGATCAATTCAATTTTTGATTTTCTTTCAATCGATTGAGGAAGTGAACTAAAATGTAATTCATAGAGAAATAATCTTAGATTAACGATACACAACTCTCAGAGCAGCAGCCATAAGTCTCCTGGACCAGTTTGGAAGTGTAGAGTGAACAGTGTTTCAGGTTTGATGTTAAAGTAGTAAATATTATAAAGAGTAAAACATTTCAGTGCTAAAGTATGAGGAGTAAACATTCTAAACAGATTCTCCCCCTGGCCTCCTGCAGTCCATCAGTGGAACAGCTTTTTAATCAACAGCAGCGTTAAAGGTTATGCTCGCTCTGCTGCGTTTATCTGACAGCCTGCTGACTAATTGTCCCGCGCAAATAGCCATGCCACTAATATTGGCCAAATAAATAATACTTGTCCATAGGGGAAAGAAAAATATTTATTTTGGCTATTTGATGAATTCGACCACCCTCCAGCCAGAATATCAATATGATATAAGGGCGTGTGTGTGTGTGTGTGTGTATGCGTGCATGCATGCATGTGTGCTCAACCTGGCTCTGTAAATGGACTCTGATCTTTCGCAGATTGAGTCAGACATTATGTGCTAAATGTCCACCAACCTAAAATGACCAGTAGCACGGCAATGAACCACGTCTGTTGTGTGTTACCATGGCGTCAGCCGGGCATCTGTGCTTTTTCCACTGGCCACCTGGAGTAACAACAGGACACCCATCCTGCTACCAGCATACAAGCTGTGTGTCTGTATGTTTCTCAGACTGTTATTGTGACGGTGTGACAGATGAAGGGTCACTGTGAGGAGCCCACACTGCTGCCTTCACACACTCTCATCCTTCACACTCCTCCTCAACACACCGAAAGGTGCCAACCATGGCCAGTGTTAAAATGCCGACTTGGCTATGCCAACCTAACCATGCCAATGTGACTTTGCCAGCCAACTCTTGGTGGTTTACCGGTGTGTGTGTGTGTGTGTGTGTGTGTGTGTGTGTGTGTATGTGCCAGCTATTGCCAGGGCTTATCTGCCAGCCCAGCCCTCTCTGAGTGTATGAGCTTCCCTGTGTGTGTGTGTCATGTCCCGTGAGCAGCATTTCTCTGATGCTGTAGAGACGTCCCACTGTGGTCGATCGACACTGTCACTCTTCCTCACGGGAAATAAGACGCATTGGACAAATACGCACGCACTATTCTGCTGTCAATACTTTAATAAATGCTTTGCTTCCTGTAATGACCGCAGACGACACAAATTAGCCACGCCAGAGACACAGCGTTGATACTCTGCGTTACAAATAAATATACATGTATATCCGACAGATCTGCTCTGTGCTACTGGGCTACAGGAGCCTTGAGACTGCCTGGAGATCTTGAGGGTGCTCATAAAAAAAAAAACCTTCTTATCATATATCATATCACAACCGAATGAAAATACAGGTCTGAGATTGACCTGGTGAGAGGCATCATGAGCCCAGCTGTAATTGGCTGATCTACCCTTTCCCTTCCAGGGGAACCTGCTGTTCTTGAATCAATAGAATCATAAAAACTGTATGGGGGATCATAAATCGGGAGGAGAGAATCATTCAGAGATTGATCTCTCGTGGACAGGATGGCATCGTAGCATCTGTCAACAGACAGTGGGATGCGACAAGATTTTATTTTCCTCACTGATCATTTGGACAAATCACTATTTTGCAGGTGTTCGCATCTTTAGAATTTCGGAAGGAGAGGGGAAAATTGGCCCATGCTTTGGCTGAGAGTTTATGTTTAGGGGAGTGGATACTTCGCTGGTCTCATTAGTATCTTTTCTCATACATCTCCCCCCAGAACCTAATCGACTATTTGACACAATTAAGCAATATTTTAGTTTTGGGTTTCCGAGATTATTCCGAGATTTGCTGTCAGTGTGAGGGGTTTATCCAGAGGCTGGTTGTTTGTTAGTTGTATCCAAACTGTTTAGCGTGTTTGATAGTTCTTTCTGGCTTGGTGTCCTTTACACAAACACATGATCATTGGTAAATCCAGATGATGTGTAGTTGTCCCAGATTGTCCATATTAAGACAAATGTTCAATCCAGATGACATATATTACAGTGTAGTTCTGTGAGCACTGTGTTGAATGGTCCATCCAGATGATGTGTAGTGTGTGTGTGTGTGTGTCTCACCCCGACCTGGCCCTAGCTCAAGTTAATTATCTGGGTGCTTCCGAGGTGAATGGCCGGTGGCCATTTTGAGTGACAGTGTCTTGCTCCTGACCTAAAATGGCACTTTGGGGAGTGAGAGGAGCTAATTATTTCATGAGTCCCTGACCGGGAGGACTTTCTGCTTTCTGCTGCAGTTCTCTCCCCCGCAAAGGCACATCTCTATTCCCACTCTCTCTTTCTACAAATACAACTCTCTTTTTGGTGGATAACTTTCTCTCACCAGCATTTCCTCTCTTATTTTATATCTCATTGTTTCTCACAAGCACTCTTGTCCATGTCTCTTTCACAGGTAGATACCATAGCTCCATGTAGGTTTAATCAGCTGTCCATGTTTCAGTTTAGCCGTTCTTGCCTTCACCATCCTTGGTCCAGGGCTTATCATTCTGCTCTGCTGGGCATATCTTCTCCCCCATTCAAATCAAATCAAATCAAAATCAAATCAAATTTTATTGGTCACATGCGCCGAATACAACAAGTGCAGACATTACAGTGAAATGCTTACTTACAGCCCTTAACCAACAGTGCGTTTATTTTAAACAAAAAAAGTAAGAATAAAACAACAACAAAAAAAAAAAGTGTTGAGAAAAACAAAGAGCAGAAGTAAAATAAAGTGACAGTAGGGAGGCTATATATACAGGGGGGTAACGGTGCAGAGTCAATGTGCGGGGGCACCGGCTAGTTGAGGTAGTTGAGGTAATATGTACATGTGGGTAGAGTTAAAGTGACTATGCATAAATACTTAACAGAGTAGCAGCAGCGTAAAAAGGATGGGGTGGGGGGCAGTGCAAATAGTCCGGGTAGCCATGATTAGCTGTTCAGGAGTCTTATGGCTTGTGGGTAGAAGCTGTTGAGAAGTCTTTTGGACCTAGACTTGGCACTCCGGTACCGCTTGCCGTGCGGTAGCAGAGAGAACAGTCTATGACTAGGGTGGCTGGAGTCTTTGACAATTTTGAGGGCCTTCCTCTGACACCGCCTGGTATAGAGGTCTTGGATGGCAGGGAGCTTTGCCCCAGTGATGTACTGGGCCGTACGCACTACCCTCTGTAGTGCCTTGCGGTCAGAGGCCAAGCAGTTGCCATACCAGGCGGTGATGCAACCAGTCAGGATGCTCTCGATGGTGCAGCTGTAGAATTTTTTGAGGATCTGAGGACCCATGCCAAATCTTTTTAGTCTCCTGAGGGGGAATAGGCTTTGTCGTGCCCTCTTCACGACTGTCTTGGTGTGCTTGGACCATGATAGTTCGTTGGTGATGTGGACACCAAGGAACTTGAAGCTCTCAACCTGTTCCACTACAGCCCCGTCGATGAGAATGGGGCGTGCTCAGTCCTCTTTTTTTTCCTGTAGTCCACAATCATCTCCTTTGTCTTGGTCACGTTGAGGGAGAGGTTGTTGTCCTGGCACCACACGGCCAGATCTCTGACCTCCTCCCTATAGGCTGTCTCATCGTTGTCGGTGATCAGGCCTACCACTGTTGTGTCGTCGGCAAACTTAATGATGGTGTTGGAGTCGTGCCTGGCCATGCAGTCATGGGTGAACAGAGAGTACAGGAGGGGACTGAGCACGCACCCCCTGAGGGGCCCCCGTGTTGAGGATCAGTGTGGCAGATGTGTTGTTACCTACCCTTACCACCTGGGGGCGGCCCGTCAGGAAGTCCAGGATCCAGTTGCAGAGGGAGGTGTTTAGTCCCAGGATCCTTAGCTTAGTGATGAGCTTAGAGGGCACTATGGTGTTGAATGCTGAGCTGTAGTCAATGAATAGCATTCTCACGTAGGTGTTCCTCTTGTCCAGGTGGGACATTGCCATGGTTATGCCAGCAGAATCCAACCACTGAACCATATGGGCACTGATCTATGACACTCCATAGCTCCATATCGTCCTACACCAAGGTACTACTACACCATGGTGTAGCCAGTACCGTGCTCCTACCGTCTGGTCTGTGAGGCACCAAACATGCATAGCTCTATATCCAGCGAACATAGACCCAATGCGGGCTAAAATATTGGCCCCATCTAGGCTGCCAACATTAGGCCAATGCGCCTTTGCTCATCGTCCCAACGTTTAACCCCCAAGGCATTTGCCCAGGGTGCCCCATTGTGGGTAGCGCATATCTGGTGAGGGCAGCCCTCACTTTGCCTCAAATAAGCCCATATTTTCCCAGCAAACATGCCCACAATGGCACGATTTGGGCCCAATGTGGGCTAAAATATTGGGCAGATGCACCTTTGCTAAACTGTTCATTTTTTTTATGTCACATGCACTTATTAAGGTCTTATATAAGTCTTCATTATTGGCAGTGTACAAGATCAACAAAATGTGGGCATCACACAATAAAACACTTAAAGCTGCAATATGTACATTTTTGGTTGACTCGACCAAATTCACATATGTAGAAATC
Organism: Coregonus clupeaformis; assembly: GCF_020615455.1. NCBI lineage: Eukaryota > Metazoa > Chordata > Actinopteri > Salmoniformes > Salmonidae > Coregonus > Coregonus clupeaformis. The sequence goes on along the minus strand of NC_059194.1, from coordinate 42,886,055 downwards.
TGAGATATAAATAGATTGAAAGCAAGTATAAGAAGCGGTAGATCTGTTCTATGTGTGCTATATTTCTGTGTCTTTTACTTTCGGTTTTGTACACCAGCTTCAAACAGCTGAAAATACAATATTTTTGTTTATGGAAAATATATTTCACAGTGGTTTAGATGGTACAATGATTCTCTACATGATACTTGCTTGAAATTAGGCGAACTATTAGAATTTTAGCAACCAGGAAATGGCGGCGCGATTTCTGCATAGTACACCTTTAAGCTGGAATTACACTCTCAGTAACTGTTTCACAAAAATAACTGTGTTCAAACCACGCCACCAAATATTTGAATGAGCCTGTGCTGGGCTTGGCATGGGCTGGCCCATGTTGGGCTGGTGTTGGCTAGCCTGTGTTGGGCTTGGTGTGGGTCGGCCCATGTTGGGGTGGTGTGGGTTAGCCCATGTTGGGTTGATGTGGGATTGGTGTAGGCTAGCTTCTGCTGGGCTAGCCCGTGTTGCTCAATCTGATTGGGTGGGCCTGGGGAGGACTGATCATAATAATGGTTGGAATGGAGTGAATGGAATGGTATCAATCACATTCAAACCATGTGTTTGATGCCATTCCATTTATTCCGTTCCGACCATTAATATGAGCCCGTCCTCCCTAATTAAGGTGCCACCGGCCGCCTGTGCTGTAGAGAGATTGAATGCAAGGTCACGCTTCTGATGAATAGGTGAAGTACCATACTAGTTGGATATTAAATTGTGCATTAGTTGAATCAACTCTATGGTTGTATGTAGATTTGGACCTTTCAGATATTTTTTGACTAGTTGTATTTATTCCAAAGCTTTTATCCAAAGCATTCAGTTTGTGGCCCTTGCGGGAATCAAACCCATAAGTGCAATATTCAACCCACTGAGCAATCACAGGGTTTGTTGCAGATGCATTTTGACGGGTGTTTATCAGGACATAAAGGGGGTACAGCTGTCTGTAACAGATCTGAGGTCTAACTGCTCCATTATAATACGTCTGCCAGGATGTTCAAATAGTAATCTCCTCCGGCAAAGCTCAAATCACACTACTTTATTCACATCTGTCCCAGAGACTCAGGGAGACAATTTCAAGTAAATGTTCACACTGCCGTGTTTCCCTCCCCTCACGTTCTCTCTCTCTCTGTTCATCTTTCTTGTTCTCGTTCTTTCTCTCCCTCTCTATCTCTCTGTGTTTCTCTCTCGTACTAGTTTTCTCGTTCTCTCCTTCACTCCTTCATTCCATCCCTCTCTTGCATGCTCCATCCCTCCCTCCTTCTCCCACCATCGTTCCTTCCCTCCCTCCCTCCCTCCCTCTCACAGTGTGTGTGTGTTTATTTAACCAGAGCGGTGTATGACATTTGTTCATTCGGGGAAATAACTTACTTGATTCACCCGTGTTTTTGATTCCCTGTAATTTGAATAGTAATGTCTGAGCCATGGTAGTCGGCCTGTGCTGATATGGGTGAGCGGGTGGTTTGTGTGTGTGTGTGTGTTGTATTGTGAATGAAACATGCATAGGAGATGCAGAGCATTTACAATTCAGAGGATTCAGTGCTGTCAGAAGAAATCTATTTAACCTGTATGTACCCAGGCAAGTTATTCAGAACAAACTCTCTTGTACAAAAACCTCCCGACCTGATTGATGATGTTCTGATGGTTAACCCCTCCTCTTTGTGTTGAGGTTTATGCTAATGTAGTCAGATGGTGTTATATAGGTGGTTGTAAGGTATTCAATGCCTGATCTCTGGTGACTGTGGTTGGTTTGTTCACAGCCCGATCCGTAGCAGTCAATTTTGTCTACATACATGAAATTCCGTAATGTTTTTATGTTGTGACTAACCTAAACCCATTAACATTTTCTTACCACCCTTCAGTTAATCAAAACAGTGTTTCAGCAAGCCATAGGCCCAGTAGGAATTAGCTGTGAGTGATACACCAGTGGGTCCCGACCAGGGGTTTGGGAAACAGCTCCAGTGTGATTCATCCACTCAGTGTGTCTCAGTTCCTCAGCCCCACTGAGTCGGACATGTTAATAAACTGTGATGTTGACACATTAGCGGGACGGGACGGGCCGGGGAGGGGGGGCAGGGGTGAGGTCGTCATCATGGATACCAGGCGTGTCACACACACTGGGTTGAATTTTGGCACAGGCTCAGTGAAGTCAAAGAGTTGGAGACAACAGTGCAGAAAGGGTCATGACAGCTTATGGGGTATGCCTCCTTACCACAGTGGGGTGCAGACACATATCTTGGCGGGGTGCAGCGCAGACACATTTAAAGCTACATTCAGGGCTGTACATTCAATTGAAACCAAAAGTGGTAAAACTTTCCTGAAAGGGGTAACATTTTCCCAATAGGGGTCAGATTGTCCTTCCTAAGGATACCATGCAAGGTTAAACAATGCTGTAGCAAGCCAACAGTATGAGGACAGCGTTAAGTCAGTTGTCAAAGCTGTAATGACCAGAGGAGGCTGGTGGGAGGAGATGTAGGAGGATGGGCTCATTGTAATGCCTGCAATGGAATTCATGGAACGGGGTTTGATGTTTTTGACTCCGTTCCATTTATTCCAGCCATTACAATGAGCCCATCCTCCTATAACTCCTCCCACCAGCCTCCTCTGGTTATGACACTTGTTATATTGCAATCCCATTCTCATTATGTTGGTCTCGTTAGGTATCAGCTGGTGCATTTTCCATTGTAGGGTTTCTCATTGTAGCTTAGCCTGTTGTGTTGGGTTATGTAAGGTTCCCAGATAACCCTAGTTAGGTCAATTAACCTATATTAGAAAGATAATAAGAAAATGAGAAAATATCAGATCGTGTAGTTGAATAGTTTTATGTCATAGCCTTTGTCAGGCCTGTTATTCAAAGGCCTTGGTCTGAGTGCCTGTATCTATATTCGAGAGCCTGTAGTTTGAGTATATAGATCTTGTTTGTAAGTGCCATCCATGCTTGACATGATTATTCATTCCTGGAACTCTGACTGTATAACGAGCGATGGAAAAATTGAAAAATTAAGTGATGGTGATGGTTCACAACAAGCTGTTGTGGATCAAAAACCTTGAGACAGAGCAGAAATCAAATAAACTCTACAAGCATTTGCGTTTGTCCAGAGGGCTGTCCCAGTGTCTATTAATAACTGACATTAAACTGAGTGGCTGAACTCGTTGTCTATGAGAGGAACAAGTCTACCCGGCTGCCCGCACTCTGTTTTAATGTTTTTAAATGCCTTCAAGTAACCATTCAAACCATTAAAAAATATGTTCCAAAACTGATGGGTCCATTAGTGTGCAGCTGGTTTGGGTATCTGGTCTAGTTTTGTGGTTTAGCCTGATTCTGTGTCAAGCATAGGGTGTGTGTATGTGTTTTCTTGTTTTGTGGTCTAGTTGTTTCCGAACCATCATTACACTCACACACAGGCAAGTGCACGTGCACAGGCTCGTGAACACACACACACACACACCCACCCACCCATCAGGCTTGCCCTGTGAGTCACTCTCTGTTGTTTAGGTAGACCACCTTTCCATCTCTTTGTTCCATGCTGAGTCACCCAGCCTGTTTGGTAAAATTGGTCCAATTTGGGCTTTGGTCTAGCCTTTCCTTGATGTGCGTCACTCCCAGACTGCTGCTGTCCGTTCCCCTGCTGTGTTGGCCGCTTAACCCCGAGCAGCATTTTACCTCTGCTTGTTGCCAGGACACTGTTGATCCTTAAAACAGACAGGTAGTTCCACATTCATTCTCTGTGTCCGTCCCATTCTGAAGTCTCGGTCTGCATTCTAAGCATAAACAAAGTGTCTTATTTGGTCTGGGCTTTAGGGGTGATTGGGAGTTCCTGTCCCACACTGAAGTCTTTTTTCTAATGGCACAAGATTGAATTGAACCACAATTTTAAGGTGACACAGCGGTTTACGGGAGATGTCTGTCCCAATAATTTATGCCCAGAACCGCCTGAACTACTTTTAAATGGATACTTCGGGATTATATATTTCCCCAGAGTCAGATGAACTCATGGATACCATTTTTATGTCTCTGCATCAAGTATGAAGGAAGTTAGAGGTAGGTTTGCGAGCCAATGCTAACTAGCATTAGCGCAATGACTGGAAGTCTATTGTATCTACTAGCATGAACCCTCTTGTAAGAGAACAAGGCTGGAAAGAACCCCGATTTTTAAGGGGACACTGGACAGGGCTGAATTAGCTGAAGTTTGTGAACCGCTGTCTTAGAGAGTCCATTCTAAGGGCACAAGGCTTAAGTGAACTCCACTCTTAAAGCGACCGCACTTCTATCAAGCCCACTTTTAGGTGACAAGCACTTCTATGGAGTCTCAAACCCCACTCTAAGTGCTGGGAAAAAACAGGCATATAGACAACAGCCTATATACGTTACAGTCCATAAACTGGGATTGTTTAATGCCTCCTTTAAACTGAATGATAGGCATGCACCGAACGGAATGCTAGCTCTTCTGCTGTTGCCATGGCGACTGATGAATCAGAGCTTTCATCAAAACAATTAAATAATGTAGAGGCCTAAAAACTGCTTCTCCAATAGAAATCACCAATCGTAGTTGTAGATCATGGCGACGTTAGCTAGCTAAGCTCATGCACAGAAACACGTCATCGGGTCTAACGGTCGTTTCGCGCCGAATTGTGCATGTGCAGACAGTCAAATCAAAGGCACTCCTTCGATAGGCCTATACATTTTTTTTATGTTTTTACAAAAATGAAAACGTGTCAGTTTGTCACTTTCACGAGGTTGTGGTAATGACAGTTGCAGCTGCTTAAGACATTGGATCGAATCTAGGTTTTGCTTTTAGATTTCGAGAAAGTTGAATGAAATCTTCACTTCTCCCATTGACTTGCCAAACCCCAAACCCTGGTCTGGTCTGTCGAGTCATTTCCAAAAGGATCGGCCTGTTGGGCCTCTGGGTTTGAAAAGTCTTTGCTTTCATTTTGATAAGTAGGCTAGGATAAATGTTTTTGCCAAACTGTTTAAAAAAAACATTGTTCCAATGACCTCAAATGGATGGTCTCATCTGTGAACGTCCAAAAAGCTCTTAGAATAGCATCTTGAAAAGGAACAGCGATGAAATACATTTTTTTATAATCTAATTTGTTGCTAATTCAGGTCATAGTTGGTTATGTGATAAATAATAGAGAGCTTCCACTTCCATTAGCCTCTGGCTCGATGTAGAGAGCGGGAGGGAGGGGGGAGGAGGAAGGGAGGAAGAACAACAGGGAGTGTGGAGGTAGAGAGGGTGGCGAGAGATGGGGAGAGAGGATGGGAGGGATATAGAGAGACAGATGAGCTACAGAGACAAGGTTAAACACTTCTCAAGAGGAAAAGCCGACTGTTACCTACTGGTTCTTCTTAACTATAGCCGTTAGCTACAGTACATCTCTCTTTGCACATCAACTTCTGACATATACAAGACAAACAACTTCATATGATTTCATAAGAACACATAAATAGACATCATACACCAGGCAACTTTATTGAACTTTATTGGATGTTGTGACTCGGGTCGGATGTTAAAGGGAATGTTTGTAGGTGGAAGGATCAGAAGATGGCTTTATGAGAATAGATTGGCAGTAGAACACACAAACACACTGCAGTGTACTGTGATCTGTGCCGTTGTCCAGGCTTGACCTTGTTTTCAGTTCAGAGCTGACAGTAGTAACCTTATTTTATAGAAAAAAGCTTTCTGCCATCCCGGATCTGCAGTAGCGACCCCAGATGGTCTGGTCACTGGACCAAGCCCCTGGGGTGTGTGTTTGGTGTGTGTGTGTGTGTTTGTCCATCCATCTGCCACTCAGTCTGACCACTATAACCCCTGCCTTGTCATGGCAGCCAGCCGCCCACATTGCAACACAGAGACATGACCCCTCACCTGTACCCACAACACAGTGCGAGGTAAGAGGGAGCTGAAAAAACACTGAGAAAGACTTGAGCACAAATAGGAAATGGAAGAGGGTATGGAGGAAGCTTTAGTCCTCTCTCTCTCTCTCTGTGTGTGTGTGTGTGTGTGTGTGTGTGTGTGTGTGTGTGTGTGTGTGTGTGTGTGTGTGTGTGTGTGTGTGTGTGTGTGTGTGTGTGTGTGTGTGTGTGTGTGTGTGTGTGTGTGTGTGTGTGTGTGTGTGTGTGTGTGTGTGTGTGTGTGTGTGTGTGTGCCATGGGCTTAGTCAAAAGGGTCCATAGTGCATTTCAAGATGACAGGGATGTGCTTGTGTGTGCGGGAGGAAGGGAAGAGATGGTTAATGTTCTCATCATAAATGTGCATGATTAGATGATATATTATGGAAATGTGTGCGCGCGTACGCATCTCTCGCAGTAGGCATTCTTTCTCTCCTTTGGTGTTTAAATGCTATTGTGGTAAGTGACATCACTATATTCACCTCTAGATTGTGTGTGTGTAATATGTGGATGTACTGTATGTGTTGACATTTTGTACTGAATGTGTTGACACTGACTGACATTTGGGCTGCGGATTTATAGTAAAAAAAAAAAAAGATATTATCTTTCTGATACGAGTGCGTGTGTGTTGATAACATGTTGTCATGAGTGCTAATAGGAGTTGATGGGTTGACGTGGTAGTTATTCCTGATGAGTTGTGTGGGTGTCGACCCATAATGAATATCACACGCCTACACACAGTTCACGTCTGTCTTCCATCTGGTTCCATCCGTCTATTTCTCCCCCACTTTCATTCCTTTCCTATTCCTTTGTTTCCTCATTCTCTCTTCCTCTGTTTCTCCCTCCCCACTGCACGTTAATTGAGTCTTTCCCTTTCACTCCCTAAAATACCTCCATCGCTCCCTCTCTCCTCTCTTCCTCCCTGCTTTTGTCTCTCTCCTCTCATCCCGATGTATGTGCTGAGCAGATGTGCTATAATTACGGGGCGTGACATGACACGTACAGTATGTGTGCCATGTATTCCCTTACAAACACAGCTGTACACACACGCACACACACTCACACACATGCATGCAGACAGGCACTTGCACACACGCACACACACACACAGGCTACATACACTGAGTGCACAAACCATTATGAACACCTGCTCTTTCCATGACATAGACTGGCCAGGTGAATCCAGGTGAAAGCTATGATCCCTTATTGATGTCACTTGTTAAATCCACTTCAATCGGTGTAGATGAAGGGGAGGAGACAGGTTAAATAATGATTTTTAAGCCTTGAGACAATGGAGACATGGATTTTTTTATGTGTGCCATTCAGAGGGGGAATGGGCAAGACAAAATATGTAAGTGCCTTTAAACGGGGTATGGTAGAAGGTGCCAGGTGCACCGGTTTGTGTCAAGAACTGCAACGCTGCTGGGTTTTTACATGCTCAACAGTTTCCCGTGTGTATCAAGAATGGTCCACCACCCAAAGGACATCCAGCCAACTTGACACAACTGTAGGAAGAATTGGAGTCGACATGGGCCAGCATCCCTGTGGAACGTTTTCGACACCTTGTAGAGTCCATGCCCCGACTAATTGAAGCTGTTCTGAGGGCAAAAGGGGACAGCTTAGAGGGAACATTGGCTGCAACTCAGTATTAGGAAGATGTTCTTTATGTTGTGTACACTCATTGTAGATCAAAACACTTGGATTGATTATTGATTATTCTATTTCCATGGTTGTGTTTGGCATGACAACAAATGAAAAGCAATGCTGGATGTTCTTTGGGTGGTGGAACAGCCTTCTTGCATATCATTCGCTCCTAAAAGAGACGAGCTGTAGAACAAAGTATTTATTTTCTCTTGCCTGATAACTAAATAAAGATTAGAGAGCTCTGTTTGACAGTTTAACAGATGTCTATATGTGCTGTTTGTGTGTGTGCATACATTTGTCAAAGTGAACTTAGTAGGTGTTTAAAAAAGAAGTCCACCACTGCACTCTCACCAACAGGTGGGGCTAAAAGCTCTGCCTCCCGAGCAGGCCTTCAATTGCGTGCACACGCACACACACATTTACATTTTACATTTAAGTCATTTCGCAGACGCTCTTATCCAAAGACACACTAACCTCACCTTCCCACACACACCACACACAATCAAACTTTATCTTCATAAATCTCTCTTTCTTCCTTTCTCTCTCTATAAAGCTATAATTTCCATCTCACAACGGCATCACACCTCGTCTGTGTGGAGTAGCTAAATGTAGAGTGTACAGGGATGCACCCTGGCATTTACCAGAGGAAGGTATCCTGACTGACTCCTTTCCATAGACTGTATCTAGATCAGTGACTCAGATAACAACAGGTATAACACAGAAATAGATAGAAAATCATTTCTGTAGCGGGAGAGTGTTAGATTGGCAAGAGTCAGGAAAAGTGAAGCTTGAATTGGAGATGGGAGACATACTTAACTTTTCGCTGATCTTAGTTCTTTGTGGTTCAAAGAACAGCCTTCTTGCAGCAAGGCAACCCTTTTTATTAGGGGTTCAAACAGCGAAGCGGGGTGAAACCGTATTGTATTTGTTGCAGTTCTTATTCTTCCATAAGGGAAAATTCAGATGGTAAGAGTTACAAGGTTGAGACTTTGCTAAAAGGTTAAGAGCCAAGGGTCACACCCTCTCAAGCGATGCCATGTCAATTGGCCACATGGTGGCGCTATAACAAGCAATTGAAGATTAACATTTTGAAAAGCTCACCCCGTCAGACCTAGAGTCCTGAAATTCAGTACATAGGTCCCTCTTCTCACAAGGAACAAATTTGCTTTAAAGACTCATTGTCCGCCATGATGGATTTTATGCCATTTTTAATATTGTTAAAAACACTTAAAACTCTACCCTCTCTGGCACCAAATGACCGATCTGCATGAAACTTAATATGTGACATCTATGGATGAATATTTTCCAGGCTAGTAACTCAAACAACACACTACTGACCAATCACCTCTCACGTGGGCATGGTCTGGCACATGAATCCATATAAATCAGACATGGATATTCATATTGTATCAACTTGATACCCATGTTCCAAGCACTGTCAAAACTCAACAAATGCAAGCACTTTGAGATCGGCCACAAGGTGGTGCTATAACGGGCACATATTTATACCTGTTAATCTGTTTGACATTTGGCACACATGCTCAGGGATGTGAGTATAACTAACCTGTAGAGTATAGTTTCCTTTGGCCCCATGGTGGCGCTGTTGGACAGGGAAAAAACATGAATGCAAGCTCATTGGCTCATATTTGGCAAGCGTGGTAAGTACAGAAGTAGCTCATCCTATGGCAATGTGTGCGATTTGTTCTGATGTTGGCCCTATGGGGCCAGAGCTTGAACCCCGGCACATAGTTATGAGTGTGTGTCTGTGTGTTTTATTTTGTGTGTGTGCATCCATGCATGTGTCCGTGTGTGTGCTTCAGAATAATAACCTGGCTGTCAGACATCTCCTGCATTCAACAGTGTTGAATGACGACAACAACAACAACAACGTTGGCTTAAGCAGAAGCAGGCTGATATTCAGGCTATGGAGTAATGCTCTTGTTGTCAGAGTTATGAGAATGTAATAAAACCAATCCCCATTCGATATAACTAAAGCAGCCCCCGAGTTCAGATCCCTACTCGGGAATAGCTTCCATCTGCAGAACTCCCACACAGCAATCTGGAGACCATGCTAGATGCCAGATAATGCCACTGTGCCACGTCATAAACCCAGGCTCATGGAGAGTCACAGGGGATTCTGTATGTAGCTAATACTCCCTTTGGTTTCTCTTCATTTCAGTGGCATTCCTCCCTTAGCTTTGATCACACCGGCATTGTCTGTGACCTTATTGTACCCCCTATCACACAGGCGAGTACACTACACATGCTATGTGCGAGCACCCCCGAACACACACACACACACACACACACACCCCACCACTTGCTTCCCACCATGGCATGATGAACTCTGAGATTAGAGGTTAATGGATTTTACCATATTGAGACACTGCCTTAATCGGCTTCTAATTAGTGTTCATTCATATCTGCCCTTCAGTCCCTCTCTTCACAATTGGCCTCTTGCTTTTCCTGTCCATTGGCCTCTTGCTTTTCCTGTCCACTGGCTCTTTTCACAGGGTCCACATGGGATTGTAAAGTAGAGCAGCGGTCAGGCCCTAGAGCACGTATCCTTCCACACAGTCAGGACCTAACTCTTGTAACTGTGGAGTATGAAAAATGTATGCACTCACTAACTGTAAGTCGCTCTGGATAAGAGTGTCTGCTAAATGACTAAAATGTAAATGTAAATGAGTCATTCTATAACGGGTGTTAGTGCTTTGTGGGAAGGGAATCGAGTGGGACTCTAGGGTGAGTTCTGTGGGTTGGATTTCTAAGCTTCCTGTTGAACTTGCGCTAGATGAGAACACAGTAGAGCCAAAAGTAGGATCTGGGGACTTGCCAACAGGCTGGCTCCAGAATAAAGAGTTGTTTCACACCCTATTTTCAGTCGCTCTGTCTGTCGACGTCCCTCTCTCGTGCTCTCTTTCCTGTGTTCACAATATCAATAATTGACATGGTTAGAAGACGTACACATCTCGGTAGTTTCCACCTTTTCTTTCGCCATAGATGTTATCAGCTTAGTTACAGACTGTAGAAGATTAGCTGGAGCGAAGTTGGAGTTCAGTGCTATTGCCCTGTTCCCTATCCTCTGACATTTGAATTTTGACCGAGCACTGAGCTAATTCAATCTAATGATTGCACAATTTGCCCCTCCCTATCTGCCAGACATTGTAAGTGTGTGTATGACCTGATATGTGTAGACATTTTGAGCTTGTGTCTCTCTCTCTCTGTGAGTGTGTGTGTGTGTGTGTGTGTGGCATGTTATTATAAGATCTCTAAAGGGAATTATGAGACTTAATGTGAGAGCAGAATAGCCGGAGGAGGAGCATGAGAGCCTGAGGGAGAGACGGAGAGATGGAGCGAGAGAAGGATGTGGGATAGATGAAAGAACACATTAGCATGCTTAATTTACCCCGCTCTTTCGTTCCTCAACCACCCTCTCCCCTATACCCACACACCCTTCGCTGTCTCCTAAAGTTCCTTGGAGACGTGCACGTTGCTTCTTCGACATCACACCCCTCTTACCTTCTATCCACCCCCACCGAACACCGCAAGCGTAGTGTAAGGGAGGGACAACACAATGGAATAACTTCACCAATGACATTAGCTTTGGGGGTGTAGTGATTGTGTGTGCGTGTACGCATGTGTGTGTGTGTGTTTGCTTCTGTGAGGGAAGTGCTCTAGATCTGAAACTAACAAAAAGCTTTTCCAATAACACAACTAAAAACACACATGTTAACTACCATCATTAATGCAGTTGTGAGTCTATAGTTATTTTAGATACTTTTCAAACGTGTAAGCCCAAGCCCAGGCTCGGTATCTGTAAGACGGGGTCCTTGGCACTGCTTAATGTTTTAGGATCAAATCAACTATTCATAATGTGTGTATGCTGAGGAGAGAGCTGGGTTGTAGAGGCTTAAAGGCAACAAGCACATCCATCACAAACATCCTCACCAGAGGAGAAAGAGAATGAACTGAGAATATACGTTTTAGAGGGCCGTTCTGTGCTCCTGTACTCTTCTGACAACCCATCTTCATAACTTTCTTTGTTTGACTATGCCGGAGTTTCACTCTCTTTTTTTACTGTCTCAGATGTCTGTCTGCCTGTAAAATAATGGACTCTACGGTCTTGTCAGGGGGTTACGGAGCATCAGGAGCCGGGCAGGAATCATGTACAAAATGGTTGTGTTTATTTACCGGTGCAGAAGGTGAATAAAGCTGGATCCAAAATATACAGGATGTTGATGAACACTGACATAGACATAGACTTCACAAATATAACAAACAATAATTTAAATGGCCAATTTACGAAGCTACAACTGGCTTTGGAGGCAGAGCGCCTTCAAACTAGGCAGAATGCCTATAACTTGGACAAAGCGTCAATGATTCCTCACACAGCTAGGTTAAAGAGAGCCCTGGGACAACATGTCACTCCAGCCTAAACCCTCCTGAAATCAACCACCTGGACAGGTTAAATGCCCAGCCCTTAACTCTGGAATAATCCAAAATGCACCTAAATAGATATTTAATAAATGTATACATTGATATGTCACTTTATAACTATTAATCTTCAATAGTTTAAATACCAGTACGTAATTCATATCAGGGACAGAATATTACGAACATTTAACAAATAAAGATATTAGGAAAACCCCCATCAACATAGAACATTCCAATTCCTATTGAGCGTGTGCACCTGCTAGATACTGTAACTATGTGGACTTGACCAGTGCACGCTCTCGTAATCAATACTCAAACAATCCTCTGTGGTGAGTAGACTAGGCCTACAGGTTGGTCATACAATGTAACTTTAAACTCTAAACAATGTTATAATTTATATGATATATGTTGTGATATTTTATATTATAACTGTGGGAACATGTTTAGTGATAGAGTTAAATGATAGTAACATTGTCACGCCCTGACTCTGGGGACTCTTATTTGTTGAGTCAGGGTGTGATTTTCTATGTTGTGATTGTCTATGTTGTATATTCTGGTATGTGTATTTCTATGTTGGCCGGTGTGGTTCCCAATCAGAGGCAGCTGTCGCTCGTTGTCTCTGATTGGGGACCATACTTAGGCAGCCTATTGGCACTAGTGGGTTGTGGGATCTTGTTCCGTGTGAGGTATGTTGTTTGTGTACCTTGGACTTCACGGTTCTTGTTTTGTTGTTGTGTTTATAAGTCAAATAAACATGTATGCATATCACGCTGCGCCTTGGTCTGACCCGTTCATGAACGAACGTGACAAACATAAACCAACTTTAGCAAACATTTGCAATATCAGTTTGGTACCAAATGAGAGGATATAGCAGTGTCAGAGGCGGAGTGATGAGAGAGCGAGAGAGAGCGAGAGAAAAGTGAGGAATAGGGCTTGTGAGACAGACAGCTATCCCAATTCTATCAGCATCAATACAAGTTGTTTACGGTTTCCACCAAATGTTATCTAGATTGTCATATCAAATGACAGGGCTCAGGATAGGAGTTATGACACGTTTGTGATAGCATCATGGGAGCATTAGAAACAGACAGGTTTTCTGCAGTGGTGTAAAGTACTTAAGTATCTGTACTTTACTTTACTATTTATATTTTTGAGAACTTTTACTCCACTACATTCCTAGAGAAAATCATGTACTTTTTACTACGTACATTTTCCCTGACACCCAAAAGTACTTGTTACATTTCGAATGCTTAGCAGGACAAAATAGGGTCAAATTCACACACTTATCAAGAGAACTTCCCTGGTCATCTACTAAACACATGCTTAGTTTGTAAATGATGTCTGAGTGTTGGAATGTACACCTGGCTATCCATAAATTAAAAAACAAGAAAATGGTGCCGTCTGGTTTGCTTAACATAAGGAATTTACAAATGATTTATACTTTTACTTTTAATACTTAAGTATATTTTAAACCAAATACTTTCAGACTTTTACTCAAGTAGTATTTTACTGGGTGACTTTCACTTTTACTTGAGTCATTGTCTATTAAGGTATCTTTACTTTCACTCAAGTATGACAATTGGCTACTTTTTCCACCACTGGTTTTCTGTCATAACCTCAACAGAATATTCCGGAGAATGCAGCTCACTGTCTATTCTAAGTAAGTGGCAATACGTTTGCAATCCTTCAGCTAGGGATTGCATAGTGTGAAAGGCATTTTCCTGCTGTTTACATTACGTCCACGTAAAACAATTGTCATTTTCTTTTTGACATTGTAAAGAAAGATTTCCACAACAACAGTAAGTTGTTTTTGCGGTGTTGAATGCAGTTTTGCCGACAGAAAATTGCCCATAGTATGAAAGCAGACTTTGTATAATTTTTTTAGGTTGCAATTGACACTATCTAGTCAATTTACTAAGAGAAAATAGAGGTTCCAGCACACACTTGCCCACTTTCCATTTCAGAGGCAGAGACAGTAGTAATTAGCAGAGTTAAGAGGCGAAAGCCCTGTGGTGGTTGAGTGGTTCACTGGCCAGCTGACACGCTGGGATAAATACACAGTCGGTGAGAGAGATGGTAAATAGAAAGACCAGGTCCTGTGGGTCGTCTTTTGTTAGGGAAACACTGGCTTTGAACAGCTACACTCACGCACACTGGGTTCCAATTGAAGAGGACCAATTCAATGAAGTGTGTGTGTGAGGAGATTAAGAGAGAATCACCTTTTTAAAAACTCCCCATTCATGTTTTATTGAAAGGCCAATTCCACTTGGTAACAATAACAGTATGGATTTTCCCCCTGATTCATGTAATGACAACGGCTTCAGAAATCAATCTGCATCTAATCTCCAGCCTCATTCATGATAGTTTAAAAAATCAGTTCTTAACACTCTCACTTGTTCTCCGGCATGGCCGTGCAGAACGAGGGAAGATAGGAGGAGGAACAATAATTAACTCCCCTCTCTCTTTCTCTCTCCATCTTTCACTCTTCTTTTTTCTCTCTCCATCCTGCCCCTCCATTCTCTCTCTCTCTCTCTCTCTCTCTCTCTCTCTCTCTCTAGCCTCTCTCTCTCTCTCTCTCTCAGCCTCTCTCTCTCTCTCTCTCAGCCTCTCTCTCTCTCTCTCAGCCTCTCTCTCTCTCTCTCTCTCTCTCAGCCTCTCTCTCTCTCTCTCTCTCTCTCTCTCTCTCTCTCTCTCTCTCTCTCTCCCTGCCTCTCTCCCACATGGGTTAGGCTGGTCAAGTGATGAAGACTAGATTGATTAAGTGTCTCACTCTGCCCATCTTTAGCTTACAGTGTTCATCGCCTTATCAGTCTATAATCCTCATGTATTGAGTGTAAATCGTACAATCCTTCAGCGTGGTCGATAGGTGTTATTTCTGTTGTAGACCCACATCACATTGTTGGCATTTGAGTATCAACATATCCAATAGTAAATTATATGAGTACGTACTGTAGTCACTGCCAGTTTGGAAGCCTTTGTTAAGGCCTCTAGAAGTGCAAGTGATATAAAACAACAAATATTCATTGATATGCTGTAATGTGTAAACCAACCTACTCGCACCACTCCCATGTAATTGCTGTAAAATACTGTGAAATACAATTCCCATCTCCTCTGAATTAATTTAATTAATTAATCAATTTATTAATTCATTAATTCATTATGATTACAGTAGAATGTACTTTTTACAGTATAATACAGTCAATTCTACGGTATTGTACTGTGTCATTACACAGTACTTGCTTTGATACTGTATTTAGATTATATTAGGTGTACTCAATATGAAATACAGTAACTTACTTGCCAATGCTGCCTGTAAGTTACTGTCAAATTCATGGCAACCCCTTTACAGTGCAGTGTTTTCATGAATATTGCATTTTTTATGTATCTACAGTATATGGGCATTGTGTTACCATGGATATCAGATCTTCTATTTAACTGAGGGGAACAATATAGCTAGTATGTTGCAATGAATCATATTCTAAGTAGCCTATATCTACTATGTGTTTTCATGAATATATGTTTTATGCAACAATAAAGATTATGGTGACCAACAAGCATGACCTTTATCATATGATCATTTGTGTTATGGATAAAGGGCTCTTAACACTGTAAGTTCTCCTTCAGCAACCGTAGGGCATGCAAAGCGTCTTAGAGTAGGAGTGCTGATCTAGGACCAGTTTAGCCTTTTAGATACTAATGAATATGATTATATGGACAGGGAAAGGAACTAATCCTAGATTGGCACTCCTACTCTGAGACTTTACGAATACGGGCCCAGGTGTATTCTTGTGTATCTTGCCTTCATCTGTGGACAGAGCTTAGTGATTAAAGCCTTGTTGTTGTTGTCTTCTCTCTGGTCTTCCTGAACCATCTGATGTTTATGACCTGTCTGGGTTTCTCTTTGTCTGCTCTTTATGACACGGTGGGCGTGCCATTACACTCTTTGTGTTCCTCCTAAGGCTCCTTCTCCTGCTGCGCTGACTGTGCGTGAGTGTGCGTTATTGTATGCTCTTAGCAAAGACGTTATGAAGATGGGCAGAAACTGCTTCTCCAATAGAAATCCCCGGTCACACTTGTAGGCTAGGTCATGGCGATGTTGGCTAGCTAAGCTTATGCGTAGAAACACGTCATCGGGTCTGTTAGCGGTTGATGTTATTCTTCAATAACACAGACCCCAAAGCAAATCAGGGGGAGAAAAATATATTTATTCAAAGAGAACAAATCATAGTTGTTATGCTGGAAAGTACAGTGAGGGAAAAAAGTATTTGATCCCCTGCTGATTTTGTACGTTTGCCCACTGACAAAGACATGATCAGTCTATCATTTTAATGGTAGGTTTATTTGAACAGTGAGAGACAGAATAACAACAAAAAAATCCAGAAAAACGCATGTCAAAAATTGTATAAATTGATTTGCATTTTAATGAGGGAAATAAGTATTTGACCCCTCTGCAAAACTTAGTACTTGGTGGCAAAACCCTTGTTGGCAATCACAGAGGTCAGACGTTTCTTGTAGTTGACCACCAGGTCAGGAGGGATTTTGTTCCACTCCTCTTTGCAGATCTTCTCCAAGTCATTAAGGTTTTGAGGCTGACGTTTGGCAACTCTAACCTTCAGCTCCCTCCACAGATTTTCTATGGGATTAAGGTCTGGAGACTGGCTAGGCCACTTCAGGACCTTAATGTGCTTCTTCTTGAGCCACTCCTTTGTTGCCTTGGCCGTGTGTTTTGGGTCATTGTCATGCTGGAATACCCATCCACGACCCATTTTCAATGCCCTGGCTGAGGGAAGGAGGTTCTCACTCAAGATTTGACGGTACATGGCCCCGTCCATCGTCCCTTTGATGCGGTGAAGTTGTCCAGTCCCCTTAGCAGAAAAACACCCCCAAAGCATAATGTTTCCACCTCCATGTTTGACGGTGGGGATGGTGTTCTTGGGGTCATAGGCAGCATTCCTCCTCCTCCAAACACGGCGAGTTGAGTTGATGCCAAAGAGCTCCATTTTGGTCTCATCTGACCACAACACTTTCACCCAGTTCTCCTCTGAATCATTCAGATGTTCATTGGCAAACTTCATACGGGCCTGTATATGTGCTTTCTTGAGCAGGGGGACCTTGCGGGCGCTGCAGGATTTCAGTCCTTCACGGCGTAGTGTGTTACCAATTGTTTTCTTGGTGACTATGGTCCCAGCTGCCTTGAGATCATTGACAAGATCCTCCTGTGTAGTTCTGGGCTGATTCCTCACCGTTCTCATGATCATTGCAACTCCACGAGGTGAGATCTTGCATGGAGCCCCAGGCCGAGGGAGATTGACAGTTGTTTTGTGTTTCTTCCATTTGCGAATAATCACACCAACTGTTGTCACCTTCTCACCAAGCTGCTTGGCGATGGTCTTGTAGCCCATTCCAGCCTTGTGTAGGTCTACAATCTTGTCCCTGACATCCTTGGAGAGCTCTTTGGTCTTGGCCATGGTGGAGAGTTTGGAATCTGATTGATTGATTGATTGCTTCTGTGGACAGGTGTCTTTTATACAGGTAACAAACTGAGATTAGGAGCACTCCCTTTAAGAGAGTGCTTCTAATCTCAGCTCGTTACCTGTATAAAAGACACCTGGTAGCCAGAAATCTTTCTGATTGAGAGGGGGTCAAATACTTATTTCCCTCATTAAAATGCAAATCAATTTATTACATTTTTGACATGCGTTTTTCTGGATTTTTTTGTTGTTATTCTGTCTCTCACTGTTCAAATAAACCTACCATAAAAATTATAGACTGATCATTTCTTTGTCAGTGGGCAAACGTACAAAATCAGCAGGGGATCAAATACTTTTTTCCCTCACTGTAGATGGTAGATGTTCATTCTTCCCTGTTCTCAATGTTTCTCCACTGAACAAAGATACGTGACCAATTAGAATTCCTTGCAATAAAATTGGGCTACTGGCCAAACCCCCAAGTATCCTGTTTCAGGCTTAATGTATAGACCATTTGGACCAATGAAAACTTGCCACATGTAGCTATGAATAAAAACAACTTTTCCACTGATCGTTAATTCCCTCTTGACCTCTAGTCCTCTATTGACCACTAGTCCTCTTGACCACTAGTCCTCTGCGTTGTGTATATTTATCTTTGAATATTCTTACAGGTCTAACGGTCGTCACGTGCCGAACTGTGCATGTGTAGGCCATCAAATCAAAGTTGTTTTTCACTAAAATTAAAATGTGTCAGTTTGTCACTTTCACGAGGTTGAAGTAATAACATTTTCAACTACTTAAGACATTGGCTCGAATCTAGGTAGTGCCTTTAGATTTCATGAAAATGAACTACGGAATACTTTTTCACTTCTCTCATTGACTTCTCAAACCCCAAACACCGACCTGGTCTGCTTGGTCTGTTTTGCAGCTTTCCCAGAAGTCTCGCCATGTTGTGCCTTTAGGTTTAGAAACTCTGTGCTCTTAGGCTCCTGTCTGTGTGTGCTCGGATGCTAATGGAGATGAAGGGCCATTACCACACACTCAGCACAAGCATATAGACATGCATGTTAAATGGATGTTATCAGTGGCTGAGTGTTTACCATTAAAAAGTATATTTGCATGATGAGCGTAGGAGCGATGAACCATGGCACTTTACTGTGATGGAAGCTCCAATCACACTGAAGACTGAGCTTGAATAGAAAGAAGGGTTAACGGAATGTACACACATGCACAAACACCCATGCACACACGAACAAATGCACACACATGGTTGTGGGCAGACAGGCAGGTAAGCACACACACACATACACACACACACACACATACACTGACCACTCTTATGTCCACGCCTCTAGAACAGACTTAGGAAGTCCATTATTAACACCTCATGAGTCACTCATCAACAGGACATGTCTCATGACACCTGTCATAACACATTCATTACAGCTAATGTCGCTCTATTTATACCGTAAATGACAGGTCATAGTAATGACTGTCATCGAATAATGCCTTGTTTTAGCATGTTTGCCGACTTGACACGTTACGTTATTATTGTAAGCAGAGAAGCTTCACACACTGTGTAGGCTAAAAGTCCAACTGTGTAGAGTCTCTCTCTCTTTCTCAGGGATGTGATCACTATCCATGACTGCAGGAGGACTGATGCATTGAAGGCAAAACATTCAACCTTCAACCGTCCATTCAACTGATCTATCAATCAAGTCTGTCGATCAACCAAGTTGGGTTTTTCATTGTTTCTGTCTGTACAGCACTCCGTTGACTAATACCCAATCTACAAAGTGTTGTGTTCCCCTGTGATGTATTTTGCGCCATTATTAAGTGAGAATCTATTGGTATTCAGGCACTGCTCCTATGCACAGAAAACCATAACACTTCTAAATCCCTGAGCTTTTACTGTAGATTGAGAAGTTAGAATTCCAGGAACCAGGAAATACACACCTTCAAGATCTTTCAAGGTGAACTGAAATAAAGGAAAATATGGAATATGACAGACACACACATGCACGTACACACACGGTCTAGGTGACCTTGATGATGAGGCAAGATGAGCTTAGAGAGACAGGTGCACATGAACAGATTTCATAAATCCTTACAAAGCACAAACTCTCCAACCCCTCATTTTTCCTTCCACTAATCTCTCTCTCTCTCTCTCTCTCTCTACCTCTCTCTCTCTCTCTCTCTCTTTCTCTCTCTCTCTCTCAACCTCTCTCAACCTCTCTACCTCTCTCTCTCTACCTCTCTCCCTCTCTCTCTCTCTATACCTCTCTCTCTCTCTACCTCTCTTTCTCTCTCTCTCTTTTTATATTCTTCCTCTTTATTTCACAATTGTTCCTCATTGTTTGTTTGTGCATGTGAATGCCTGTGTACATGTTTGAATGCATTAATCTCACATTGTAGAACAACTCAGCTCCTCACATTGTTACAGTGGATCAGTTTCTCTGTCAGCATGATAGATCACTCTCCTCTCCCTCTGATGTTTTCAAACTAATGCTTCCCAGGGGATTCAGTGGGATATAACTAATTTAGTTAACAAATCACAGCGATTACCACACAGATTGCTGCTGAAGTGACTCTCCGTCATCACAAGTGCTGGAAACACAATGTGCATTTTAATGACATCGCCATACACCTGAGCTTGTCAAAAAAACATATCCCTCTGTGCTTCTTTCTCTCTCCTTTCCTCCCGCTGCCTCTCTCCTCCGACTCATCACCCCCTCTCTCCTTTTATTGACATCACCTGAGCGTTTCAAAAACCACCTCCTTTCCCTCTCCCTCCATTTCCTCCTCTTCGCTCTATCCAGTTAATTTCCTTGTGTTTAGCTGACGCCACATAACACCTTAATTAGTGAGCTCACACAGAAATATCACTTCCCTCTCTCCAGTGGGCCTCTTCAGTCACTTTTCCCCTTCATCTGCACTATACAAAAAACCTCTTTAGGTGGGGGTTACAGCTGTTGTGTTGTAGTAGACTGGGAGGGACCTCTTTTGACGTCTTTCCCACGCAATCCCAGATTACTGCTCATAATCCAGCTCGGAAAACCAATTTTGGGAACGCCTTTAGGTCTGTGGACAAACAACAGCTGGTATTCTGAGTGGTCTGCCATATAGCTTGAATGCGTTCTAAAGGAGAATGTAGGGAGTTCTAAATTCTATCCCATTCTAGAATAGGAGAAATGCGCTATAGAACTTAAATAAGGGTTAGCCATAGCTAATTACCGGTAGCGTTCTATGGCTAATTGCATGTGTTAGCAGCTAATTAGCCATTAGCCTGCACTGAATTGGTGCTCACATTTGTTCAGTGCTAATATGTGGCTAATTCATCATGTACACTCTCCACATTTGGCAATAGTTGGTGATTGGGGACTAGTTAGGTCTTAATAGCTATAGCTATTGTTTGGTGCCCTGTCTTAAATGCTGTCCAAAAGCCCCTTAATTGACCATAATACTAGGTTAATATGCAAGTGACCTGATATGCATCCTACAGTCGTGGTCAAAAGTTTTGAGAATGACACAAATACTAATTTTCACAAAGTCTGCCGCCTCAGTTTTGATGATGGCAATTTGCATATACTCCAGAATGTCATGAAAAGTGATCAGATGAGTTGCAATGAATTGCAAAGTCCCCCTTTTCCATGAAAATGAACTTAATCCCAAAAAAACATTTCCACTGCCCTGCCACAAGAGGACCAGCTGCCATCATGTCAGTGATTCTCTCATTAACACAGGTGAGAGTGTTGACGAGGACAAGGCAGGAGATCACTCTGTCATGCTGATTGAGTTAGAATAACAGACTGGAAGCTTTAAAAGGAGGGTGGTGCTTGAAATCATTGTTCTTCCTCTGTTAACCATGGTTACCTGCAAGGAAACACGTGCCGTCATCATTGCTTTGCACAAAAAGGGCTTCACAGGCAAGGATATTGCTGCTAGTAAGATTGCACCTAAATCAACCATTTATCGGATCATCAAGAACTTCAAGGAGAGCGGTTCAATTGTTGTGAAGAAGGCATCAAGGCGCCCAAGAAAGTCCTGCAAGCGCCAGGACCGTCTCCTAAAGTTGATTCAGCGCGGGATCGGGGCACCACCAGTGCAGAGCTTGCACAGGAATGGCAGCAGGCAGGTGTGAGTGCATCTGCACGCACAGTGAGGCGAAGACTTTTGGAGGATTGCCTGGTGTCAAGAAGGGCAGCAAAGAAGCCACTTCTCTCCAGGAAAAGCATCAGGGACAGACTGATATTATGCAAAAGGTACAGGGATTGGACTGCTGAGGACTGGGGTAAAGTCATTTTCTCTGATGAATCCTCTTTCCGATTGTTTGGGGCATCTGGAAAAAAGCTTGTCCGGAGAAGACAAGGTGAGCTCTACCATCAGTCCTGTGTCATGCCAACAGTAAAGCATCCTGAGACCATTCATGTGTGTGGTTGCTTCTCAGCCAAGGGAGTGGGCTCACTCACAATTTTGCCTAAGAACACAGCTATGAATAAAGAATGGTACCAACACATCCTCCGAGAGCAACTTCTCCCAACCATCCAAGAACAGTTTGGTGACGACCAATGCCTTTTCCAGCATGATGGAGCACCTTGCCATAAGGCAAAAGTGATAACTAAGTGGCTCGGGGAACAAAACATCAACATTTTGGGTCCATGGCCAGGAAACTCCCCACACCTTAATCCCATTGAGAACTTGTTGTCGATCCTCAAGAGGCGGGTGGACAAACAAAAACCCACAAACTCCAAGCATTGATTATGCAAGAATGGGCTGCCATCAGTCAGGATGTGGCCCAGAAGTTAATTGACAGCATGCCAGGGCAGAGGTCTTGAAAAAGAAGGGTCAACACTGCAAATATTGACTCTTTGCATAAACTTAATGTAATTGTCAATAAAAGCCTTTGACACTTATGGAATGCTTGTAATTATACGTCAGTATACCATAGTAATATCTGACAAAAATATCTAAAAACACTGAAGCAGCGGACTTTGTGAAGACCAATACTTGTGTCATTCTCAAAACTTTTGACCACGACTGTATATGAAAACGTTAAAATTGATGAATGGAGGTGTATTCAAATAAATGCCTTCAACTCTATGGATGAAGTGGTCATCATGTGCAGTCATTCACTTTCTTTTATACATTGTTAAGGTATGAATTGTTAGTATGAATTGCTATACAAAATACCTTGGTAGAGCCATGGAATTAAAACGCAGTATTATTTATTGGATAATAAAAAGTAGTAGGCTTCTCCAGTGGGAGACAACATTATATACACTACCGTTCAAAAGTTTGGGGTCACTTAGAAATGTCCTTGTTTTCGGAAGAAAATCAATTCAGCCGTTTCCAGCTACAATAGCCATTTACAACTTTAACAATGTCTACACTGTATTTCGGATCAATTTGATGTTATTTTAATGGACAAAAAAATTGCTTTTCTTTCGAAACAAGGACATTTCTAAGTGACCCCAAACTTTTGAACGGTAGTGTACATAAACGTTTTTGAGAATAAAAGCCCGGAGGCTTGTTTCCATTGTGGTCCTCATGCTCTGTGGGCAGACCTTTAGGATAGTTATGGTTTCAGTTTTACTCCCTTATCTAATAGTTTTGACTCGTCTCTGTGTGTGTGTATGCGTAGGCGCGTGCACTTGTGTATTCTAATTTCTTTATTTGTGTGTGTGTTTCCTGTGTGCGTCATCATTCAACAATTATGCAATCTCACCCTTAATTACATTCCCCTGTATTGTTGCATCCGTTTGAGACTGCTTAGTGACCCCACAGGACCTAGCATTAGACGCCCAGCTCTCCAGCTCAGCCGAGGCACTCGCACCCCAATTTGTCCTCATTATAATGAACAGAAAACACTATCAAAATGAATCCCATTTGGTGCGGCTGCAGCTACTTCTCCTTGCTGACAGATCCTGCTGGGGAGGGAGGGCAGATATTGTGTGGTGTGGTAATTAAAAACAATGTCTTTGAACATGGCTGGGGCCATCTCCATCCGGATGCTGTCGACCGTCGAAACAGACGCATCGCTCCGCTCTCTCAGGCAATGAAATGAAATTATATAAATGAGCTATGGCATCAGCAGTGTCGTCTGTGAGTTACACACACAGTATTATCAAAAGAGGGATGTTGGAGAGAGGTTTCTCTCACGTTCCCTATTTCTCTCGATCTACAGTGTCGCTCTCCTCCTTCTTATGGCTCCACCCCCATTCTCTCTCTATCCTCTCCTTCTGTCTCTTCTCTCTCTCTCTCTCTCTCTCTCTCTCTCTCTCTCTCTCTCTCTCTCTCTCTCTCTCTCTCTCTCTCTCTCTCTCTCTCTCTCTCTCTCTCTCTCTCTCTCTCTCTCTCTCTCTCTCTCTCTCTCTCTCTCTCTCTCTCTCTCTCTCTCTCTCTCTCTCTCTCTCTCTCTCTCTCTCTCTCTCTCTTTCCCACCCTAGGCAGTAAGCTTTACTTGAGGAGAGTGTGGTGGAGGGCAGCTAGCTATTTGTGTTGAAGGGCAGCAGAGCTATTGCCATAACTTACTGGAACCAGTGACGTCATCGGCCAGCACTGGCAGAACTCAAGTGTTTCATTCATTTCTTTTTCATCATGTTAAAAGAGATTACTTTCGATCATGAACGGTGTATTGCTCTTTCCTCAATGGAAATAATAGTTTTGTTTATCAACAATTTGTATAGGCTATTTTGAATAGGCTATTTGATGGTACAGTTTAAACAGAACCATAATGGTTAAGCATAATCATAACAATATTTATCAGTCTCCAGCAGTGTCTGTTGGTGAGTTTACTTCACGTATGATTTCTGGGAAACAGCCTACCATCTCTGCTCTAGTTTTAGCATGTCACTGACCTGAATGGTGAATGAGAGCGGGTTGAAGGAAACAATATTTCAATCAAAGTGGCATTGTTTATCATAATGAGTGGGCGGACAACATTATCATTTTGACAAGATGTCCTATTTTCAATATGAGGGTCATATTGTGGCCAGGCCTTGAAGTGCAAATGAGGACGAACCTCAACACAATAACGTCATTCAGTTTGGAGGGATGGAAAAGCTATTTCCATATTATCCAGCAAAGTTGTTAAGAGACTAGTTCTCTGCTATGATCAGAATTTAGATTTGAATGGTCAGTGACTTATCTCTTTCATTTACATTTTAGTCATTTAGCAGACGCTCTTATCCAGAGCGACTTACAGTTAGTGAGTGCATACATTACAGTGGGGAAAAAAAGTATTTAGTCAGCCACCAATTGTGCAAGTTCTCCCACTTAAAAAGATGAGAGAGGCCTGTAATTTTCATCATAGGTACACGTCAATTATGACAGACAAAATGAGAATTTTTTTTCCAGAAAATCACATTGTAGGATTTTTTTTATGAATTTATATGCAAATTATGGTGGAAAATAAGTATTTGGTCAATAACAAAAGTTTCTCAATACTTTGTTATATACCCTTTGTTGGCAATGACACAGGTCAAACGTTTTCTGTAAGTCTTCACAAGGTTTTTACACACTGTTGCTGGTATTTTGGCCCATTCCTCCATGCAGATCTCCTCTAGAGCAGTGATGTTTTGGGGCTGTCGCTGGGCAACACAGACTTTCAACTCCCTCCAAAGATTTTCTATGGGGTTGAGATCTGGAGACTGGCTAGGCCACTCCAGGACCTTGAAATGCTTCTCACGAAGCCACTCCTTCGTTGCCCGGGCGGTATGTTTGGGATCATTGTCATGCTGAAAGACCCAGCCACGTTTCATCTTCAATGCCCTTGCTGATGGAAGGAGGTTTTCACTCAAAATCTCACGATACATGGCCCCATTCATTCTTTCCTTTTACACGGATCAGTCAGTCCTGGTCCCTTTGCAGAAAAACAGCCCCAAAGCATGATGTTTCCACCCCCATGCTTCACAGTAGGTATGGTGTTCTTTGGATGCAACTCAGCATTATTTGTCCTCCAAACACGACGAGTTGAGTTTTTACCAAAATGTTATATTTTGGTTTCATCTGACCATATGACATTCTCCCAATCCTCTTCTGGATCATCCAAATGCACTCTAGCAAACTTCAGACGGGGCTGGACATGTACTGGCTTAAGCAGGGGGACACGTCTGGCACTGCAGGATTTGAGTCCCTGGCGGCGTAGTGTGTTACTGATGGTAGGCTTTGTTACTTTGGTCCCAGCTCTCTGCAGGTCATTCACTAGGTCCCCCCCGTGTGGTTCTGGGATTTTTGCTCACCGTTCTTGTGATCATTTTGACCCCACGGGGTGAGATCTTGCGTGGAGCCCCAGATCGAGGGAGATTATCAGTGGTCTTGTATGTCTTCCTTTTCCTAATAATTGCTCCCACAGTTGATTTCTTCAAACCAAGCTGCTTACCTATTGCAGATTCAGTCTTCCCAGCCTGGTGCAGGTCTACAATTTTGTTTCTGGTGTCCTTTGACAGCTCTTTGGTCTTGGCCATAGTGGAGTTTGGAGTGTGACTGTTTGAGGTTGTGGACAGGTGTCTTTTATACTGATAACAAGTTCAAACAGGTGCCATTAATACAGGTAACGAGTGGAGGACAGAGGAGCCTCTTAAAGAAGAAGTTACAGGTCTGTGAGAGCCAGAAATCTTGCTTGTTTGTAGGTGACCAAATACTTATTTTCCACCACAATTTGCAAATAAATTCATAAAAAATCCTACAATGTGATTTTCTGGAAAAAAATGTCTCAATTTGTCTGTCATAGTTGACGTGTACCTATGATGAAAAGTACAAGCCTCTCTCATCTTTTTAAGTGGGAGAACTTGCACAATTGGTGGCTGACTAAATACTTCCCCCCCCCCCCACTGTATATATATGTATGTATATGTATTTATATGTATGTACAGTTGAAGTCGGAAGTTTACATACACCTTAGCCAAATACATTTAAACTCAGTTTTTCACAATTCCTGACATTTAATCGTAGTAAAAATTCCCTGTCTTAGGTCAGTTAGGATCACCACTTTATTTTAGGGAAAATCGTAAGTGACTTGTTTCAGATAGTTTCTTCTTGTTCTTGATACCACATCCTGTTTTGATTGATTTTATGTCAATTCTAATATGGCTAAAACTCGCTAGCTAGCTTACCAACAACTGTAACGATGTATTTGAAAACATGTTGTCAACAATGTAAGCCAACCCAGTCTAATATGCCCAATAGTTGCTCACATGTTGGTTTTGTTGCTAAACAAACAACCCATCTATGGCAGCACCCAAGGGGGCTTGAATTGCCTAGCTCTCCCGTAGATTCTGCGGTGACATAGTGTCCCAACCAGAGAAGATTAACATAGTGGCCCTCCACCACAGAAAACACTAGGCTGAAACAGCTGCATTTTGGAACTGCCTTACTCAAAGAAAGAGACCGAGTTTGTATTGTGCTTTATTAATTCAAGGATACATTGTTTGCTATACTGATATGTGACACAAATTAATGCTCAAAACAGTACCCTGAATGACAGGTCGCCACTGGCTATTTCCAACAATTGTTGGAAAAATTACTTGTATCATGCACAAAGTAGATGTCCTAACCGACTTGCCAAAACTATAGTTTGTTAACAATAAATTTGTGGCTAGCTGTGCCACTAGAGATCCTGGTTCGAATCCAGGCTCTGTCGTAGCAGGCCGCGACTGGGAGACCCATGGGGCGGTGCACAATTGGCCCAGTGTCGTCTAGGGTAGGGGAGGGAATGGCCGGCAGGGGATGAAGCTCAGATCGTAGAGCATGGCGTTTGCAACACCAGGGTTGTGGGTTCGATTCCCACGGGGGGTATGAAAAAAATATAAAATAATAATGTATGCACTAACTGTAAGTCGCTCTGGATAAGAGCGTCTGCTAAATGACTAAAAATGTAAATGTAAAATGTGGAGTGGTTGAAAAACAAGTTTTAATGACTCCAACCTAAGTGTATGTAAACTTCCGACTTCAACTGTATGTTGAATTTCTTGATAACAAACTATAGTTTACAAAGTAGAAGTCAGTTAGGACATCTACTTTGTGCGTGACACAAGTCATTTTTCCAACAATTGTTTACAGACAGATTATTTCTTTAGAAGCTTCTATTAGGCTAATTGACATCATTTGAGTCAATTGGAGGTGTACCTGTGGATGTATTTCAAGGCCTACCTTCAAACTCAGTGCCTTTTTGATTGACATCATGGGAAATTCAAAAGAAATCAGCCAAGACCTCAGGAAAAAAAATGTGTAGACCTCCACATGTCTGGTTCATCTTTGGGAGCAATTTCCAAATGCCTGAAGGTACCACATTCATCTGTATAAACAATAGTACGCAAGTATAAACACAATGGGACCACACAGCCGTTCAGGAAGGAGACGCGTTCTGTCTCCTAGAGATTAACGTACTTTGGTGCGAAAAGTGCAAATCAATCCCAGAACAACAGCAAAGGACCTTGTGAAGATGCTGGAGCAAACAGGTAAAAAAGTATCTATATCCACAGTAAAACGAGTCCTATATCAACATAACCTGAAAAGCCGCTCAGCAAGGAAGAAGCCACTGCTCCAAAACCGCCATAAAAAAGCCAGACTACGGTTTGCAACTGCACATGGGGACAAAGATCGTACTGTTTGGAGAAATGTCTTCTGGTCTGATAAAACAAAAATTATAACTGTTTGGCCATAATGACCATCGTTATCTTTGGAGGAAAAGCGGGGGCTTGCAAGCCGAAGAACACCATCCCAACTGTGAAAAACGGGGGTGGCAGCATCTTGCTGTGGGGGTGCTTTGCTGCAGGAGGGACTGGTGCACTTCACAAAATAGATGGCATCATGAGGAAGGAAAATTATGTGAAGATATTGAAGCAATATCTCAAGACATCAGTCAGGAAGTTAAAGCTTTGTCGCAAATGGATCTTCCAAATGGACAATGACTCCAAGCATACTTCCAAAGTTGTGGCAAAATGGCATAAGGACAACAAAGTCAAGGTATTGGAGTGGCCATCACAAAGCCCTGACCTGAATCCTATAGAAAATGTGTGGACAGAACTGAAAAAGTGTGTGCGAGCAAGGAGGCCTACAAACCTGACTCAGTTACACCAGCTCTGTCTGGAGGAATGGGCCAAAATTCACCCAACTTATTGTGGGAAGCTTGTGGAAGGCTACCCAAAACGTTTGACCCAAGTTAAACAATTGAAAGGCAATGCTACCTAATACTAATTGAGTATATGTTAACTTCTGACCCACTGGGAATGTGATGAAAGAAATAAAAACTGAAATAAATCATTCTCTCTGCTATTATTCTGACATTTCACATTCTTAAAATATAGTGGTGATCCTAACTGACCTAAGACAGGGAATTTTTACTAGGATCAAATGTCAGGAATTGGGAAAACTGAGTTTAAATGTATTTGGCTAAGGTGTATGTAAACTTCCGACTTCAACTGTATACGTGCGTACATAAGTGTGTGTTCATGAGCCTGCGTCATAGTCCCCTCGTTCCCCTACTCTGTACTCCAGTTAATGGAAACTCTGTTTAATCAATCTCTCAAGTCCTATCACGTATAGGCTTACTCATACCTCATTTAATCTTCTCTAGCTTTCAGATAAACCAGCCAGAGATATGGGGGGGGTGTTCTTTCCTCTGATTGTCAAGTGTTTTAAGCCTCAGCTGCTTTCTCCGTCTCAGTACGGTAATGTCCGTTTGGAGGATGGCGAGGAGGTCCTTGGGGAACATTGCAATTCCTAATATGTCCTATGTTTACTGGGTTTCACATTAGCAGCAGATTGCATCTGTAGTTCCCCGCTGTGTGGGTGAGGGTGTGTGTGCGTGCCTGCATGTGTGCGTCCATGTGTTAAATGTTCGAAAGTTCTGTCTGTGTTATTTACAGTATATAGGGTCAACCAGCCTTTGCTTGGAATGTTTCTTTCCAATACATTTAAGGTTTTTGTTTCAATCTTGTTTAGATTGATCCAATTTCCACAAATCAGCACTGAACAGAGAACAGTTATCAATTGAAACACTATCAACCAGTCTTTTGGCCTAATGCTCACCTTTCAAAGGCGGATGAGGAAGTGTCTAGTCTCCAGTGTCCATATCATTATCATTATCATTATCAGTCATTTGGTCAGCTCAATTAGAGGGCTAGAGCTACTGTATAACAGTCCTTTTATAGATTCACCAGCCATGTTTATATGACCCATTATCCTGCATGTGATTTCCTGGAAAGCTAGCCGCCATGCATGCTCGAGTTAGAATCAATGCTAATTTTTACTGATGTATTTGTGTGCTGGGGGGCAACAGCAGGCTAATTGTAGCTAGGCTATTTCCAGTGGTGTTGGCTAGCGCTGGGGCCTCACATCTCCTGCATCATAACCTGGGTATAATATCTGTGTGTGTGTGTGTCAGGGGCCCCAAGGAATGGTACGTCACTGTATGACTGAGGGAGAGGGCTCAGAATAGCCCAAACGAGTTGGCTGCCCCTGTTTTTATAGCCGCTCACAGGGAGTCCTTTACTACTGTCTTCGTGCTCATTTTGCTCATCGCGAGCAAGTTAGCTTTGCCTCTTGCTACTAGTTGGGGTGGTTGAGGTGCCACAAGGAGATAGGATTGTAGTCCTTTAGTCCCATAAATATAAGAAGAATACTCCTGTAAGTACTTTTATTATGTGTGTCTCTCTCTTTTCTCTCTTTCCTTCCCTATGTCTTCTCTCAATTCTCGCTCTCCGCCTCCTAGCTCTCTGGCTCTCTCCTCTCTTTGTTTCTTTCCTCCTTGTCGTCCTTACATGACTTCTGTAGCAACTTCTGTAAGCAGTAACCTTGGACATGCATTCAGTAGGTGCGTCTCTGTGGTATGTGTTTATGTGTAGCTGTGTACAATATATGCATTTTTCTATTTGTTTGCCCTATAACCTTTGGATTTCTATAGAGTCTTTGTTACATGAATTGTTGCTAGCTTTGTTGGCAGATCTCTTTCTCCTATAGCCAAGTTGTTTCGTTGTCAATGCCAGACAATAACTCTTTGGCATACAGAGAGAAAGTAATTGGCTATAGCAGTAGCAAGTCTGTCTACCAGGATGGCTAGCTAGGTGTCACAACTTTCGCCTCCTGAGAATAACAGTGTCATGCACAGGTCATGACCTTCCCTCTCCCCCCATTGATTGCTGAGTGGATCTTGTCCAATCATAGAGGGTTATGACGGCTATTGTCAAACAACCATGACGGATGTGTTACTCAGAGCCACAGCTTTTTATGACCTACTGTCTCCTTGGAGCCTGTGTGTGTGTGTGTGAGACTAAGCCATTTGGCTGGGCAGGGCCCTGTCTCTCTAATGTTCCCTATCTCTATGGTAATAAGTGAAGAGGCGGATGGAAGGGGGAATAAAAAGGAGGAGAGGAAGGTAATTGGATGAGTGCAGAGTGGACCCCTGTCTGTCCTCGTCCTCAGTGGGTGTTTTGATGCCAGCGAAGAACACACACACACACACACACACCAGGGTTTCCGTTAGGAAAATGTGGTGCCGGCAATGTGACCGGGAAGATTTTAATTTACCAGCCATTTGAGAAATTTACCGGACCCATATGCATTGGCTGCATAACCCATTAAGGCGTCCACCCACGGTGCTCAGAATGACAGAAATCACATTTTAGATTATGCTAATGAAACTAGGATGGGCTGCTAATAAGACTAGGATTGTGCCTTTGGCTTCTGGACAAAAAAAGAATGTTGATATGAAAACCAATAGAACAGAAGAGAAATGGCTTAGTGGTGCGTCCAATAGGGAAGTTGTAAATGGAAATAAAAAATGACATACTGTAATTATACTGTAATTCTTATATAATCATTCAAAATACTTCACCAGAAGACTTAGCCATAGAGGATCATTATCTTCTTTAAAAACATAGCTGTGGATTGTTTCAAATCACAAGATCGTAGGGCTGTGCCTATTTGGGAAGCCTGCAATTTGGGCAGCGCGCGTGGCAATAGGCCTAACTGATGGAGTTGCGGCTGTCAGTGAAAAGCATCTCAAATATGTGTGAAGATAATGTCTTGAATATAATAAAAACATTTGAGACAAGAAGAAAGGGAGGGGTGTGTGGCAAAAATATAGCTGAGTCTCTCTCCAGAATGGCTCAGCTGTCTCCCGGCAATTCTTGAGAATTAATTGTTTCATTGTGTGAATTGTTTGCGCTTTTATTTTTATTTTTTATCAACTCCCCATCACCTATGTCATCAGTAGTAAATGTACCGTTAATCCGCGTCATTTGGTTACATTAATTTATTTTAATGCATGTATTAATTACAGTCATTAACCGTTATCATTCTCGGAGTGGAAATGTTGTTTGCTGAGTTCACAACCTGCTACACTTATGAGAAGCAAGTTTTGGTTTATTTCATAACCAGATTTGTACATTTCTTCATTGTCTTTTGTTTGGAGTGCTCCATGTGAGCAATGAGGATTTCTGGTTTCTCTGTCCCGATAATGTTGATGGAGCGCGCGTGCTTGAGCATGCATAGAAATACCTGGCCTGCCGCGTGGAAATTTAGGAAAGTGTTTTTTTAACATCCATTGTGAATGATAATATATTAAAACTATAGTTCCTCACAGTAAGCTATTTGAAAAATCTTTCCAACAATCTCCCCCTCAATAATCACCAATCCTCGGTGTGAAAGAGCAATGGCCTACTGCTGCATTGGCCTATAGGCTGAGTTCCATGCACTCATTTCTTTAGCCGCCAATGGATCATGGTGTATTAATGTGTCTATATGGCAGAGGCTGGTGATCTCACATTAGTTTACTTTTAACTTTGAGATTTTTATAATTTTAATTCAGATTTTTTATGATTAACCTCCTGACAATATTTTTTTTTCTATTAAATAGTGAATATTTAGGCTACCTCTAACTTCCACCATGTGCACATTCAGATAGTCGTGTCCAACTAGGCCTACTATCCCCTTGTATAACTTAGCTGGCAACATTGATATTGTGGCAGATTGTAACCAATGCCATTCATAATTAACCATATAGGCTATAAAGCCTTGGCTACAGGTTTAACAATTTACAGCTTTGATTTTGTCTCCATCATAACTGTCAAGGGGGTAAATAACAGCGGTTTCCTTGAAAAGGGTAGAATTTGAGCTTTCCAAAAATGCCAGAAGTATTATTGTACTCCTAATATTTAACATATAGCATTAGTTTTTCTCATAGGAAAAAACGCGGTGCGAGAGCGGCAGCACAGATGAATGAATAACAGCGCACATGGGAAAATAGAGCTTCTGATGTGATCAAAGCAAAAATAGCCTACATGAAAGTAAGAGAGAGTAAACATTGTTTCTAGTTGAGGTTACTTACAAGTCAAGTGTCCTGGCTTCGCATCAGTTCAAAAGATTGACTAATGACTGAAGTGACCGCCTGGGAGCTGTGTGGGAGAGCCGGGCAGATCAGCTCAAACAGACCGGGCAACTGAAAGATGTCAATTCTGCCAATGAGAGGATTGCATGAACTAAAAAGTAATTTGTAATAGTTGTCGTTTTTTCCAGGGCATCTCGTCTTGTTATAGTCATCGTTTTACTCAGGAAAAATCGGTCGTTGACGGGTATTGACATAGTTCGCGTAGTTACTATTGACGGAATTAACACTGTGTTATAGAGGTCATATGATGGGAATGTGAAAGGTCAGAGTTCGGAGGGTTCCTAAACTAACACACATGCACGAACACACACACACACACGGCAGTGTGATGAAATGTCCTGTTAGCTCATTGTCACTGTAAAGGGCTTCAGCTCCTACAGGGGTAAACCATACCCAATATGTTACGTGTGTGTGTGTTTACGATAAAGAGAGGTGGAGAGAGATAAAGAAATAGACGGAGACCCTCAGTATGTTAGTGGCAGACGAAGCTCTATCTTTCCAGGGCTGTTATGCTCTTATACAGGGCAGACACACAAACACGCACACACACACACACACACACACACACACAAATGCACACATGCCAGAACTAACACACACACACACACAACCAAAGTAGAGGGAGTAAGCGTTGACTTTATGATCTTAGCCATATGGCATTTACACTGGCTGTTTGAACCCTACTCTGTCCTCACTTTTATCTCTCACTCTCACTCAATCTGTCTCTCCCTCTCTCTTTCAATCAGTCTCTCCATTACATGATTATGTGACAAATGGCTGTGACTAAAACTAAACTAAAATTGTCCAGAGTTTTAGTCGACCGATAATAACTCAAACTAACAAAGGATGAAATTACTAAAATGTGACAAAGACTTAAAGGTATTTTAAGACTAAAACGAAGGGAAACTAAGTCTAAAATAGCTGCCAAAATTAACATGCTATCCAC
The DNA here is from genome assembly GCF_020615455.1 of Coregonus clupeaformis. Taxonomy (NCBI): domain Eukaryota; kingdom Metazoa; phylum Chordata; class Actinopteri; order Salmoniformes; family Salmonidae; genus Coregonus; species Coregonus clupeaformis. Next base: position 42,852,249 of record NC_059194.1, on the reverse strand, counting down.
CAAATTTTCGAACGCTTTTAAAACACGGAAGCCAAACGCAGAAACTATGGATACAACTTCCTCTGCTCTCACACATTATCATTATTCATATGCGTCCCACTAGAAATATCCGCATTAGCATGTTTCTATTAGCTGATACATCATGACAAAATACACCATATTACTGTCCTGATAATGTGCCTGGACGTAATGTGCCTGGACTGCGGAGAAAACCCCCATAACTGATCCAAATGGTTACCCAATCAGGCAGGCTAGTTGCAGTTATTTCGAAATGAATATGCATTCAAAACGCCTGGTGTTTGAGCGGTTATTCAAATGACATAGGCTATTCACTGCAGTTACAGCCTAAACAATAATAACATTCTTCATTACATTGTGTTGTTGTAGCCTAGGTAGGATACGTTTTTAGTGAAACAATAGGGTAGCTTTTCGAGCTGCGTACCCGGGGACTGGGAGAGAGACTACCTATGATTTCGTTATCTGTGGAAATTGACTGGATATAGTCACTGCAGTATTAAGCTTAACATTGAGCTTATGAATTATGGGCTAATATGCATACGCTTCTAATTTAGGCTATAGGCTACATCTCGAGCCTGTCTGTCTTCATTGTTCTGCTGCGCATTTACGCACCTGGCCTCTCTGCTGCCACAGCTATTCCTTTTAAATCTTGTGGAGTCCCAGGAAAAGCCAGACTACAAAAGCTTGTTGGACACTTATTTCCACTTAATTTCATAAGCCTACTAATAGCATATTAGAGGAGAAATGCACACTTGCTTGCTGAATGTAAAATAGGCTACAGCATTAACAGGCGGGAAGTTGGAAAGGAGAAGCCCATATTTCCTATAGTAGGCCTATCTTAACACCGGGCTACATCCTGACAAAACAGGCCTACGCCATATGAGTGGCCTGCTAATGTACCTTTCTGGACCTTCGAAACCGTCAAGAATAGACCCAAACTGATCCAAATGGTTGCATAATCAGGTCTAGGCTGTTGGCCTATGCAGTTATTTAGGCATGAAACAAAACAGGATCACATCACTGTAGTTTACAGCCTATGGACAATAATTGTGTATTCACTTGATAACATGAATAAATGCCTCATTGCACTTTGTTGTTGTAGCCCAGGTATAATAATGTTCATGTCTAAAAACGTAGGCCTAATCAATAGTGGAGCTTTGCGTACCCGGGGACCACGGAGCACAGCCTGGAGGAACGCACTACATACAGTGGGGAAAAAAAGTATTTAGTCAGCCACCAATTGTGCAAGTTCTCCCACTTAAAAAGATGAGAGAGGCCTGTAATTTTCATCATAGGTACACGTCAACTATGACAGACAAATTGAGAAAAAGAAATCCAGAAAATCACATTGTAGGATTTTTAATGAATTTATTTGCAAATTATGGTGGAAAATAAGTATTTGGTCACCTACAAACAAGCAAGATTTCTGGCTCTCACAGACCTGTAACTTCTTCTTTAAGTGGCTCCTCTGTCCTCCACTCGTTACCTGTATTAATGGCACCTGTTTGAACTTGTTATCAGTATAAAAGACACCTGTCCACAACCTCAAACAGTCACACTCTAAACTCCACTATGGCCAAGACCAAAGAGCTGTCAAAGGACACCAGAAACAGAATTGTAGACCTGCACCAGGCTGGGAAGACTTAATCTGCAATAGGTAAGCAGCTTGGTTTGAAGAAATCAACTGTGGGAGCAATTATTAGGAAATGGAAGACATACAAGACCACTGATAATCTCCCTCGATCTGCAAGATCTCACCCCGTGGGGTCAAAATGATCACAAGAACGGTGAGCAAAAATCCCAGAACCACACGGGGGGACCTAGTGAATGACCTGCAGAGAGCTGGGACCAAAGTAACAAAGCCTACCATCAGTAACACACTACGCCGCCAGGGACTCAAATCCTGCAGTGCCAGACGTGTCCCCCTGCTTAAGCCAGTACATGTCCAGGCCCGTCTGAAGTTTGCTAGAGTGCATTTGGATGATCCAGAAGAGGATTGGGAGAATGTCATATGGTCAGATGAAACCAAAATAGAACTTTTTTGGTAAAAAAAGTTTGGAGGACAAAGAATGCTGAGTTGCATCCAAAGAACACCATACCTACTGTGAAGCATGGGGGTGGAAACATCATGCTTTGGGGCTGTTTTTCTGCAAAGGGACCAGGACGACTGATCCGTGTAAAGGAAAGAATGAATGGGGCCATGTATCGTGAGATTTTGAGTGAAAACCTCCTTCCATCAGCAAGGGCATTGAAGATTAAACGTGGCTGGGTCTTTCAGCATGACAATGATCCCAAACACACCGCCCGGGCAACGAAGGAGTGGCTTCGTAAGAAGCATTTCAAGGTCCTGGAGTGGCCTAGCCAGTCTCCAGATCTCAACCCCATAGAAAAACTTTGGAAGGAGTTGAAAGTCTGTGTTGCCCAGCGACAGCCCCAAAACATCACTGCTCTAGAGGAGATCTGCATGGAGGAATGGGCCAAAATACCAGCAACAGTGTGTGAAAACCTTGTGAAGACTTACAGAAAACGTTTGACCTGTGTCATTGCCAACAAAGGGTATATAACAAAGTATTGAGAAACTTTTGTTATTGACCAAATACTTATTTTCCACCATAATTTGCAAATAAATTCATTAAAAATCCTACAATGTGATTTTCAGGAATTTTTTTTCTCATTTTGTCTGTCATAGTTGACGTGTACCTATGATGAAAATTACAGGCCTCTCTCATCTTTTTAAGTGGGAGAACTTGCACAATTGGTGGCTGACTAAATACTTTTTTCCCCCACTGTATCTGCCATTTCATAATGTGTTAATATTTAGCTAATGAATGGCCTAATATCTAGCTAATATTTAGCTTCTTACTTTGGCTACACATCACTAGCCTCTCTCTTCCAGCTGTTCCCATGCGCAACAGGCTAGAGGCTACGCAAGCTTCTCCACAATAGGCCGTTCCTCTGCTCGTGAAATCCCCCTGTGTAGTTCAGTTGGTAGAGCATGGCGCTTGCAACGCCAGGGTTGTGGGTTCGATTCCCACGGGGGGCCAGTATGAAATGTATGCACTCACTAACTGTAAGTCGCTCTGGATAAGAGCGTCTGCTAAATTACTAAAATGTAAATGAAAAGCTATAGGCTGCAAAAGCTATAGGACATTTATTTTGATAATGGTTTATACTAGGCCTAATGGCTTATTCAGGGAAAGAAGCAGGCTTGCTCTTGCTAATTGCTGAATGTAAAACAGGCTTACACCATAGAAAATGCATGTTGGGGAAAGTTGAGAAGAGAGTGCATTGGTGTGATCACTTTTGGCCGGTTATGATAACATTGTTACACTGATGCATTGCAAATAGTTGCACAAGACATACAGAGATGAGCACAGTGAATAATAAGACCCAAAGGAATTGACAACCATTAGAAAAATGGAAATCACTCGCAAACCACTTCAGCAATGAGGCAATGACATACTGTAAAAGATGTGCAGGCTAAACGACATTTGTTGTTGAATTGCTACAGTTAAATACAAGGTACTATATTATTTTTCATTAGGCCTACATGTACATTTAATTATTATTTGCAGTTGTCACTATGACAATGAACACACCCTGAAAGCACTGAATGGTCTGAACCAGTATCCGTGTGTTAGAGACCTCATGAATGGTCGTGTTACCACCTAATTAAAAAGACAACGTGTAGTAGGATAGGTTGATCAGTTTATTGACAGGTGTAGGACTGTAGAACGATAAAAAATCAACTTTCTTCTAGTGTGGATGCTCACCAACGGTTTATAGTTATGTAGCCTTTAGTTTATCATTATAGTTATCGTTATAGTTATTGGCTTGGTGGATGGCCCGGGCCTTAACTCTGACACAACACAACTAATGTTATTCTCACAACAGAACTACCCTACTTGTAAGTCTAGCTAACGTTAGCAAACTTTAATGAAATAAAAATAAAATCACACGTATACTTGTTTACTTGACTTTTATACTCTATAAATTCACTCTTTCAAATAATTTACTCTGGAAAGTTTGCCACAAGTTGAATCCATCACTTCCGTTGTTTGGCTGTGCCCATAGCAATGTTCGAAAATGATGGAGAACATAATTGATTTTAGAACATGTCTTCCTATTTCACCACCCTCAATGGAACTGCCTCTGTCTAACTCAATTCCACCCTGTCTCAGATCCCTCCACCCCAGGCTGACTGGACAGGACTTTGGAGTAGGATTAGCCCGTCTCTGCTCATTAAAACTTCAGATAAGATAAATGACTTTGCCTGCCTATGTGGAGTAGACTTGAAGATAGATGTGTCTGTGTGGAGATTCACCAACACACAACCCAATTTGACACAAATCCACTGAGCTTTCCATCAAAGCAGGAAGCTATTTTCAAACAGTTTCCCTTCAAAGTGCCCTAAATAGAAGGGGGAGGGGGGAGAGGGGAGAAATAGACAGACAGACCTTACCATTATCTCCCTACAGTGTTTCCCAAACGCTGTCCTCAGGACCCCAAGGGGAGCACGCTTTGGTTTCTGATTCAATTAATCAACTAATCATCAAGCTTTGATTATTTCAATCAGCTGTGTAGTACTAGTGCAAAAACCAAAACGTGCACCCCTTGGGGTCCCCAGGACTGAGTCCGGGATGCTGCACTACAGTATGGTGTAGTAAGTTTCTTCAAATGTACTCCAGGGAATACAGTCAGGGAAGGGCAAAATAAACACTCAACAAAACATGTGCGTACGTATAGAGTTAATGCAGTGCACCTGTTACCAGGTGTGTAACGAGAAGCTTTTTGAGATTGATTACATCCTAACCTGTTCATGAGTCCTTATGGGGCCTGCTGATTATATTATGATTATGATTATGATTATGATTATTATTAATATTATTATTCTCATAGCCATTTACTTTGCAAGTTATAGCTACAGTGAGGGAAACAAGTATTTGATCCCCTGCTGATTTTGTACGTTTGCCCACTGACAAAGACATGATCAGTCTATAATTTTAATGGTAGGTTTATTTGTTATCAATTGATTTGCATTTTAATGAGGGAAATAAGTATTTGACCCCCTCTCAATCAGAAAGATTTCTGGCTCCCAGGTGTCTTTTATACAGGTAACGAGCTGAGATTAGGAACCCACTCTTAAAGGGAGTGCTCCTAATCTCAGTTTGTTACCTGTATAAAAGACACCTGTCCACAGAAGCAATCAATCAATCAGATTCCAAACTCTCCACCATGGCCGAGACCAAAGAGCTCTCCAAGGATGTCAGGGACAAGATTGTAGACCTACACAAGGCTGGAATGGGCTACAAGACCATCGCTAAGCAGCTTGGTGAGAAGGTGACAACAGTTGGTGCGATTATTCGCAAATGGAAGAAACACAAAATAACTGTCAATCTCCCTCGGCCTGGGGCTCCATGCAAAATCTCACCTCGTGGAGTTGCAATGATCATGAGAACGGTGAGGAATCAAACCAGAACTACACGGGAGGATCTTGATAATGATCTCAAGGCAGCTGGGACCATAGTCTCCATGAAAACAATTGGTAACACACTACGCCGTGAAGGACTGAAATCCTGCAGCGCCCGCAAGGTACCCCTGCTCAAGAAAGCACATATACATGCCCGTCTGAAGTTTGCCAATGAACATCTGAATGATTCAGAGGAGAACTGGGTGAAAGTGTTGTGGTCAGATGAGACCAAAATGGAGCTCTTTGGCATCAACTCAACTCGCCGTGTTTGGAGGAGGAGGAATGCTGCCTATGACCCCAAGAACACCATCCCCACCGTCAAACATGGAGGTGGGAACATTATGCTTTGGGGGTGTTTTTCTGCTAAGGGGACAAGACAACTTCACCGCATTAAAGGGACGATGGACAGGGCCATGTACCGTCAAATCTTGGGTGAGAACCTCCTTCCCTCAGCCAGGGCATTGAAAATGGGTAGTGGATGGGTATTCCAGCATGACAATGACCCAAAACGCACGGCCAAGGCAACAAAGGAGTGGCTCAAGAAGAAGCACATTAAGGTCCTGGAGTGGCCTAGCCAGTCTCCAGACCTTAATCCCATTGAAAATATGTGGAGGGAGCTGAAGGTTCAAGTTGCCAAATGTCAGCCTCGAAACCTTAATGACTTGGAGAAGATCTGCAAAGAGGAGTGGGACAAAATCCCTCCTGAGATGTGTGCAAACCTGGTGGCCAACTACAAGAAATGTCTGACCTCTGATTGCCAACAAGGGTTTTGCCACCAAGTACTAAATCATGTTTTGCAGAGGGGTCAAATACTTATTTCCCTCATTAAAATGCAAATCAATTTATAACATTTTTGACATGTGTTTTTCTGGATTTTTTTGTTGTTATTCTATCTCTCACTGTTCAAATAAACCCACCATTAAAATTATAGACTGATCATTTCTTTGTCAGTGGGCAAACGTACAAAATCAGCAGGGGATCAAATACTTTTTTCCCTCACTGTAGCTAACATTGAACCTAGTTGGTTAGCTACCTGCAGATTCATGCAGGGTAGTAACGTCATGAGTTGGGATCATGGTTCATTGTTCAGCTAGCTAGCTAGCTACATATCTTAACAAAAGACTCCACTGTTCAAGTAACCATTTCAATAGAATGTTCATGATGTCAATGCGACAACTGTTGATAGACGTAGCTGGTAAATTTGCTCTGGCTATCTACTCCAATTTCAGAGCACTCTCATCTGAGTGTGCCAGAGCGCAGAATAACTGACGAATTCACGAACGCTCAACACCTGTTGAATAAACGTTGGCAAAAAAGCATCATTCAATTGTTGCCAGCAGCACAGTTGCAGTCACCAACGCTCTGGATAACATAAAAACAGCCTAACCAGCTCTGCTAGGGCGAGTAAAATGGTCAGAGTGAGGTGTTCTCTCATGTGTGTCTGGAAGTAGCTAGCCAATGTTAGCCAGTTAGCTTTGGTGCGTGACTGCTGTTGTTAGGACAGAACGTTCGGATCAACCCTACTCCTCGGCCAGAGCGTCCATTGTGCGCTCTGAACGCTCCGAGAGCGAAACGCTCTGAATTTACAAACGGACAATCTGACAACGCTCTGAGTTTACGGGCGGGGCTATAGCTTAAGAGGGTGTGAACGATGCTGAATGTGTATAGACAAAGAAGAGCTCTCCAGTGGGTGTACCAAAACATTCAAAGGCCATTTTCTCAAAAGTGAGGTTACAAGTTTATCAACTTTAAAAGCAGAATTACTTTCCCATTGTTCCTCAACTGTAGTGTATGATATACAATTTTCTAGCTCTGAGTCTCTCCTTTTATCCAATGTAAACACCCTTTCAAATCTTGCTACATAAGACCGGTCGGTCACATATGGCAGAAGGTGTGTTGATGTGTAGGGCCTCCTTGCTCGCACACGCTTTTTCAGTTCTGCCCACAGATTTTCTATAGGATTGAGGTCAGGGCTTTGTGATGGGCACTCCAATACCTTGACTTTGTTGTCCTTAAGCCATTTTGCCACAACTTTGGAAGTATGCTTGGGGTCATTGTCCATTTGGAAGACCCATTTGCAACCAAGCTTTAACTTCCTGACTGATGTCTTGACTAAAATGTAAAATGTTGAGATGTTATATCCACATAATTTCCCTTCCTCATGATGCCATCCATTTTGTGAAGTGCACCAGGCCCTCCTGCAGCAAAGCACCCCCACAGCATGATGCTGCCACCCCTGTGCTTCACGGTTGGGATGGTGTTCTTCGGCTTGCAAGCATTCCCCCTTTTTCCTCCAAACATAACGATGGTCATTATGGCCAAACAGTTCTATTTTTGTTTCATCAGACCAGAGGATATTTCTCCAAAAAGTACGATCTTTGTCCCCATGTGCAGTTGCAAACCGTAGTCTGGTGGTTTTGGAGCAGTGGCTTCTTCCTTGCTGAGCGGCCTTTCAGGTTATGTTGATATAGGACTCGTTTTACTGTGGATATAGATACTTTTGTACCTGTTCCTCCAGCATCTTCACAAGGTCCTTTGCTGTTGTTCTGGGATTGATTTGCACGTTTCGCACCAAAGTACATTCATCACTAGGAGACAGAACACGTCTCCTTCCTGAGCGGAATGACGGCTGCGTGGTCCCATGGTGTTGCATAATATTGTTTGTATAGATGAACGTGGTACCTTCAGGCTTTTGGAAATTGCTCCCAAGGATGAACCAGACTTGTGGAGGTCTACAAAAAATGTTCAGAGGTCTTGGCTGATTTCTTTTGATTTTCCCATGATGTCAAGCAAAGAGGCACTGAATTTGAAGGTAGGCCCTGAAATATATCAACAGGTACACCTTCAATTGACTCAAATGATGTCAATTAGCCTATCAGAAGCTTCTAAAGCCATGACATCATTTTGTGGAATTTTCCAAGCTGTTTAAAGGCACAGTCAACTTAGTGGATGTAAACTTCTGACCCACTGGAATTGTGATACAGTGAATTATAAGTGAAATAATCTGTCTGTTTTCGTTGGAAAAATGACTTGTGTCATGCACAAAGTAGATGTCCTAACCGACTTGCCAAAACTATAGTTTGTTAACAAGAAATGTGTGCAGTGGTTGAAAAACAAGTTTTAATGACTCCAGAAAAAATCCAGAAAATCACATTGTAGGATTTTTAATGAATTGATTTGCAAATTATGGTGGAAAATAAGTATTTGGTCAATAACAAAAGTTTCTCAATACTTTGTTATATACCCTTTGTTGGCAATGACACAGGTAAAACGTTTTCTGTAAGTCTTCACAAGGTTTTCACACACTGTTGCTGGTATTTTGGCCCATTCCTCCATGCAGATCTCCTCTAGAGCAGTGATGTTTTGGGGCTGTCGCTGGGCAACACGGACTTTCAACTCCCTCCAAAGATTTTCTATGGGGTTGAGATCTGGAGACTGGCTAGGCCACTCCAGGACCTTGAAATGCTTCTTACGAAGCCACTCCTTCGTTGCCCGGGCGGTGTGTTTGGGATCATTGTCATGCTGAAAGACCCAGCCACGTTTTATCTTCAATGCCCTTGCTGATGGAAGGAGGTTTTCACTCAAAATCTCACGATACATGGCCCCATTCATTCTTTCCTTTACACGGATCAGTTGTCCTGGTCCCTTTGCAGAAAAACAGCCCCAAAGCATGATGTTTCCACCCCCATGCTTCACAGTAGGTATGGTGTTCTTTGGATGCAACTCAGCATTTACCAAAAAGTTCTATTTTGGTTTCATCTGACCATATGACATTCTCCCAATCCTCTTCTGGATCATCCAAATGCACTCTAGCAAACTTCAGACGGGCCTGGACATGTACTGGCTTAAGCAGGGGGACACGTCTGGCACTGCAGGATTTGAGTCCCTGGCGGCGTAGTGTGTTACTGATGGTAGGCAGAATGTCATTGTATGCTGTAGCATTAAGATTTCCCTTCACTGGAATTAAGTGGACTAGCCCGAACCATGAAAAATTGCCACAGACCATTATTCCTCCTCCACCAAACTTTACAGTTGGTACTATGCATTGGGGCAGGTAGCGTTCTCCTGGCATACGCCAAACCCAGATTAGTCCGTCGGATTTCCAGATGGTGAAGTGTGATTCATTAACGCATTTCCACTGCTCCAGAGTCCAATGGTGGCGAGCTTTACACCACTCCAGCCGACCCTTGGCATTGCGCATGGTGATCTTAGGCTTGTGTGCGGCTGCTCGGCCATGGAAACCCATTTCATGAAGCTCCCGACGAACAGTTATTGTGCTGACGTTGCTTCCAGAGGCAGTTTGGAATTCGGTAGAGAATTTTGCTACGCGCTTCAGCACTTGGCGTTCCCGTTCTGTGAGCTTGTGTGGCCTACCACTTCGCAGCTGAGCCGTTGTTGCTCCTAGACGTTTCCACTTCACAGTAACAGCACTTACAGTTGACCGGGGCAGCTCTAGTAGTGCAGAAATTTGACAAACTGACTTGTTGGAAAGGTGGCGTCCTATGACGGTGCCACGTTGAAAGTCACTGAGCTCTTAAGTAAGGTCATTCTACTGCCAATGTTTGTATATAGAGATTGCAAGGCTGTGTGCTCGATTTTATACCCGTCAGCAATGGGTGTGACTGAAATAGCCAAATCCACTAATTTGAAGGGGTGTCCACATACTTTTGTATATATAGTGTATATAAACAGTTAGATACCTTGCTTTGAAGTAGCCTATGTTATCTATTTCATCCCTGATTAATTGAATGAGGGAATAATTGTATAAAGACAAACGTATTTGGTTGTAATGTAGCAATATTTTATGTCAAGGGTGGCACCCATCCTCCAGGATAGCTACTGGGTGTGCAGGCTTTTGTTCAAGCCCTGGTCTAACCACATTTTAGCCTAAACATCAGCTGCTCAACAGGATCTTGATAAGCAGACTAGGGTGTTTCAGGGCTGGATCAAAAGCCAAGCCTGCACAACCAGGAGCTCTCCAGATGGCGTGTTGACCACATGCTGACAAGTTCTGCAGTTCTACTTTGTGGGAGGTTAGGTGCCTTGATCAAGGGCACAACAGCAGGAGATGGTAGGCCTACATGGGATCAGACACCGCAGCCTTCGAGTGTCAATAATGGTACATTTTTTATGTAGGCTATAATAATAGTCCTGAAAATGTGGTTAAATCATGGAGAAGTCATGGAAAATGTGACTGAACCCTTAACAGTGAATAATCAGAAGTTTCTATAGCATAATATAATTTGTGAATTTTGGTCAACATAGTCTAATGGACCGACTTGGAAAAAGACGGCTCCTTTACTTCTTTCATCCCAAGTCAAGCACTGTCTGAAACCAAGTTACATGTTTCTCAGTACACAAACATGCACATATCAATATAACAAGCCATGCTGTGGGGTGCTGGTCCCAGTCAGGTCTTTGACACATTCTCCCGCTGAAAAATCAGCCAGAAAATGTTGGCACCGTTGTAAAGAAGACCTAGGCTCCAGCATGGGAACAGAAGAGGAATACCTGGTGTGGTAGTCTCAGGTACACACACGCAAGCTTTGCAGTTCCATGAACCTATCTAAATACCTCTCACACCCTACAGAAACCTGTGGATCATACGAACCTTCATAAATCGTCAGAACATTTATAACCTGTTCATTGACACTTTATGTAGTGTCCTGTAATACTTTGTTTGAAATTATACACATTTGGTCATACACACATACATAAATGCCTTATATCATATGACGCTGTACTTATTATAAAGTCATACACCTTTTGGTCATTCATAACACACACATAAAGGCTTTTTGATGAAAACACAAATGTATTACCTGTAACGGATATTATCACTAACAGCTAAAACAAATAAACCATAACTTTCCTTTTTATTTATACATTTTTAAAACAATACAAATGCATTACGTTTTTAAAAGTCCAGCAATGCAGTTACATTAAACATTACACTGGGCTATGAATATTGTCACTTGTCCCTGAGCTGGCGGACGAATGGTTCTTTCCTCTCTGCCTGCTGGAGGTACTGCTTGTTGGTTCTAACCTTAAAAGTAACAACAAAGAAAGTTATCAAGTCTGTTAGCTAGGTAGCAATTGCTGTAAAGTCAACACAATCATTTAAAATAACGATTGAGGTACACTATATATACAAAAGTATGTGGACATCCCTCAAATTAGTGGATTCGGCTATTGCAGCCACACCCGTTGCTGACAGGTGTATAAGTTCGAGCACACAGCCTTGCAATCTCCATAGACAAACATTGGTAGTAGAATGGCCTTACTGAAGAGCTCAGTGACTTTCAATGTGGCACCACCATAGGATGCTACCTTTCCAACAAGTCAGTTCATCAAATTTCTGCCCTGCTAGAGCTGCCCTGGTCAACTGTAAGTGCTGTTATTGTGAAGTGGAAAAGTCAAGGAACAACAACGGCTCAGCTCGAAGTGGTAGGCCACACAAGTTCACAGAACGGGACCTCCGAGTGCTGAAGCGCATAGTGCGTAAAATCGTCTGTCCTCGGTTGCAACACTCACTACCGAGTTCCAAACTGCCTCTGGAAGCAACGTCAGCACAATAACTGTTCCTCGGGAGCTTCATGAAATGTGTTTCCATGGCCGAGCAGCTGCACACAAGCCTAAGATCACCATGCGCAATGCCAAGCGTCGGCTGGAGTGGTGTAAAGCTCGCCACCATTGGACTCTGGAGCAGTGGAAACGCATTCTATTTAGTGATGAATCACGTTTCACCATCTGGCAGTTCGACAAACTAATCTGGGTTTGGCGGATCCCAGGAGAACGCTACCTGCCAATACATAGTGCCAACTGTAAAATTTGGTGGAGGGGAAATAATGGTCTGGGGCTGTTTTTCATGGTTCGGGCTTGGCCCCTTAGTTCTGTGTAGCTCAGTTGGTAGAGCATGGCACTTGCAACGCCAGGGTTGTGGGTTCGATTACCACGGGGGGCCAGTGTGAAAATGTATGCACTCACTAACTGTAAGTCGCTCTGGATAATAGCGTCTGCTAAATTACTAAAATGTAAAATGTAAAGGAAATCTTAATGCTACAGCATACAATTACATTCTAGACGATTCTGTGCTTCCAACATTGTGGCAACAGTTTGGGGAAGGCCCTTTCCTGTATCAGCATGACAATGCCCCCGTGGACAAAGCGAGGTCCATACAGAAATGGTTTGTCGAGATCGGTGTGCAACAACTTGACTGGCCTGCACAGAGCCCTGACCTCAACCCCATCGAACACCTTTGGAATGAATTGGAACACCGACTGCGAGCCAGGCCTAATCGCCCAACGTCAGTGCTCGACCTCACTAATGCTCTTGTGGCGAATGGAAGCAAGTTCCCGCAGCAATATTCCAACATCTAGTGGAAAGCCTTCCCAGAAGAGTGGAGGCTGTTATAGCAACAAAGTGAGGACCAACTCCATATTAATGCCCATGATTTTGGATTGAAATGTTCGACGAGCCGGTGTCCACATACTTTTGGTCATGTAGTGTAGCTATGTAATCTAACTCCACACTATATAACGACTACAAACTAATTTTAAATGACAATAAATAAATAAAGGGTAACTTGCTTGTTTTTCGCTGTCCAGTGTAACCACAGTGGGCATTACATTTCCATCACATGCATGCTTACTGTGCTACAGAAACACAGCAAACCAAACAGTGCATGCCCGCTGAATTACAGTGCATTTTGAAAGTATTCAGACCCCTTGACTTTTTCCACATTTTGTTACGTTACAGCCTTATTCTAAAATTGGTAAAAAAAACTAAACACGTCTCATCAATCTAAACGCAATACCCCATAATGACAAAGCAAAAACAGGTTTTTATCAATTTTAGCAAATTTATAATAAAAATTTACTGAAATATCAGTTTTTGCTTTGTTGAAACACCTTAGGCAGCGATTACAGCCTTGAGTCTTCTTGAGTATGACGCTACAAGCTTGGCACACCTGTATGTGGGGAATTTCTCCCATTCTTCTCTGCAGATCCTCTCAAGCTCTGTCTGGTTGGATGAGGAGCGTCGATGCACAGTTATTTTCAGGTCTCTCCAGAGATGTTCGATCAGGTTCAAGTCTGGGCTCTGGCTGGGCCACTCAAGGACATTCAGAGACTTGTCCCGAAGCCACTCCTGCGTTGTCTTGGCTGTATGCTTAGGGTCGTTGTCCTGTTGGAAGGTGAACCTTCGCCCCAGTCTGAGGTCCTGAGCGCTCTGGAGAAGGTTTTCATCAAGGATCTCTCTGTACTTTGCTCCGTTCATCTTTCCCTCAATCCTGACTAGTCTCCCAGTCCCTGCCGCTGAAAAACATCCCCACAGCATGATGCTGCCACTAACATGCTTTACCGTAGGTATGCTGTCACGTTTCCTCCAATGTGACACTTGGCATTCAGGCAAAATAGTTCAATCTTGGTTTCATCAGACCAGAGAATATTGTTTCTCATGGTCTGAGAACCCTTTATGTGCCTTTTGGCAAACTCCAAGCGGGCTGTCGTGCCTTTTACTGAGGAGTGGCTTCTGTTTGGCCACTACCATAAAGGCCTGATTTGTGGAGTGCTGCAGAGGTGGTTGTCCTACTGTAAGGTTCTCTCATCTCCCCAGAGGAACTCTGGAGCTCTGTCAGAGTGACCATTGGGTTTTTGATCACCTCCCTGACCAAGGCGCTTCTACCCTGATTGCTCAGTTTGGCCGGGCGGCCAGCTCTAGGAAGAGTCTTGGTGGTTCCAAACTACTTCCATTTAAGAATGATGGAGGCCACTGTGCTCTAGGGGACCTTCAATGCTGCAGAAATTTTTTGGTACTCAGATCTGTGCCTCGACATAATCCTGTCTCGGAGCTCTATGGACAATTCCTTCGACCTCATGGCTTGGTTTTTGCTCTGACGTGCACTGTCAACTGTGGGACCTTATATACAGTGGCTTGCGAAAGTATTCACCCCCCTTGCATCTTTCCTATTTTGTTGCCTTACAACCTGGAATTTAAATCTCTGGAAGACTGAAACAGGTTTCCCTCAAGAATTTCCCTGTACTTAGCGCCATCCATCATTCCTTCAATTCTGACCAGTTTCCCAGTCCCTGCCGATGGTGTTCTTGGGGTGATGAGAGGTGTTGGGGTTGTGCCAGACATTTTCCTTGATGGCCAAAAAGCTCAATTTTAATCTAATCTGACCAGAGTACCTTCTTCCATAGGTTTGGGGAGTTTCCCACATGCCTTTTGGTAAGACCAAACGTGTTTGCTTAGTTTTTTCTTTAAGCAATTGCTTTTTTATGGCCACTCTTCCGTAAAACCCAGCTCTGTGGAGTGTACGGCTTAAAGTGGTCCTATGGACAGATACTCCAATCTCCGCTGTGGAGCTTTACAGCTCCTTCAGGGTTATCTTTGGTCTCTTTTGATGCCTCTCTGATTAATTCCCTCCTTGCCTGGTCCGTGAGTTTTGGTGGGCGGCCCTCTCTTGGCAGGTTTGTTGTGGTGCCATATTCTTTCCATTTTTAAATAATGGATTTAATGGTGTTCCGTGGGATGTTCAAAGTTTATGATATTTTTTTTATAACCCAACCCTGATCCGTACTTCTCCACAACTTTGTCCCTGACCTGTTTTGAGAGCTCCTTGGTCTTCATGGTGCCGCTTGCTTGGTGGTGCCCCTTGCTTAGTGGTGTTGCAGACTCTGGGCCTTTCAGAACAGGTGTATATTTACTGAGATCATGTGACAGATCATGTGACACTTAGATTGCACACAGGTGGACTTCATTTAACTAATTATGTGACTTCTGAAGGTAATTGGTTGCACCAGATCTTATTTAGGAGCTTCATAGCAAACGGGGTGAATACATATTGTCACGATCGTCGAAGGAGGAGGACCAAGGCGCAGCGTGAAATGCAAACATACTCTTTATTAGGTGATTAACCGAACAAAACAACAAACGATAACGAAACGTGAAGTCCTTGGCTACAAAATAAACCAAAAGGAACAAGATCCCACAAACACTATGGGCAAACAGACTGTTTAAATATGGTTCCCAATCAGAGACAACCAGCAACAGCTGACACTCGTTGCCTCTGATTGGGAACCACTCTGGCCAACATAGAAAATACAAAACTAGATTCCCGACATAGAACAACAACACATAGAATCTACACACCCTGGCTCAACATATAGAGTCCCCAGAGCCAGGGTGTGACAGTACCCCCCAAAGGCGTGGACTGCGACCGCGCCTCAACATAAACAAAACAGGGGAGGGCTGGGTGGGCATTCCTCCTCGGAGGCGGTTCCGGCTCCGGGCTTGCCCACCACCCTCCAATAATCCCCCCGTAGCGCCCCTGGTCCGGTCTGGCCCCGCTGGCTGGAGCTGGACTAGACATCGTAGGAGCGGCTTGCTTGAGCTCTGGTGTGGAGCAGCTGACCGGTACCTGACCAGGCACCGGTGACCCAGGCACGGGTTGTGCCGGACTGACGACGCACACCCCTGGCTTGGTGCGTGGAGCAGGAACGGGCCGGACCGGGCTGACGATGCGCACCCCTGGCTTGGTGCGTGGAGCAGCAACGGGCCGTACCGGGCTGACGATGCGCACCCCTGGCTTGGTGCGTGGAGCAGGAACAGGCCGTACCGGGCTGACGACTCGCACCCCTGGCTTGGTGCGAGTGGCAGGAACAGGCCTGGCCGGGCTGGCGACGCACACCGTAGGCTTGGTGCGAGTGGCAGGAACAGGCCGGGCCGGGCTGGCGACGCGCACCGTAGGGTTGGTGCGAGTGGCAGGAACAGGCCGGGCCGGGCTGGCGACGCGCACCGTAGGCTTGGTGCGAGTGGCAGGAACAGGCCGGGCCGGGCTGGCGACGCGCACCGTAGGCTTGGTGCGAGTGGCAGGAACAGGCCGGGCCGGGCTGGCGACGCGCACCGTAGGCTTGGTGCGAGTGGCAGGAACAGGCCGGGCCGGGCTGGCGACGCGCACCGTAGGCTTGGTGCGAGTGGCAGGAACATGCCGGGCCTGGCTGGCGACGCGCACCATTAGCTTGGTGCAGGGAGCAGGAACAGGCCGGGCCGGGCTGGCGACGCGCACCATTAGCTTGGTGCGGGGAGCAGGAACAGGCCGGGCCGGGCTGGCGACGCGCACCGTAGGCTTGGTGCGAGTGGCAGGAACAGGCCGGGCCGGGCTGGCGACGCGCACCGTAGGCTTGGTGCGAGTGGCAGGAACATGCCGGGCCTGGCTGGCGACGCGCACCATTAGCTTGGTGCAGGGAGCAGGAACAGGCCGGGCCGGGCTGGCGACGCGCACCATTAGCTTGGTGCGGGGAGCAGGAACAGGCCGGGCCGGGCTGGCGACGCGCACCATTAGCTTGGTGCGTGGAGCAGGAACAGGCCGGGCCGGGCTGGCGACGCGCACCATTAGCTTGGTGCGGGGAGCAGGAACAGGCCGGGCCGGGCTGGCGACGCACACCGTAGGCTTGGTGCGAGTGGCAGGAACAGGTCGGGCCGGGCTGGCGACGCTCACCGTAGGCTTGGTGCGAGTGGCAGGAACAGGCCGGGCCGGGCTGGCGACGCGCACCATCAACTTAGTGCGGGGAGCAGGAACGGGCCGGACCGGACTGGTGACGCACACCACTTGCTTGGTGTGAGGAGCGGGACTGGGTTTCGTCATAACCCTCCGCTCCCTCAGCTGCCTACACAGTTCCTCTCGCCGTGCCTCTACTCTCACCTTCTCCCTTATCGCCTCCAGTAGCTCCACCCTCTGCACCACTAACTCCTGCTCCCTCTGCACCAATAGCCCCCTTAACCTGGTGGCCTCCTCACCTAACCTCCTAATACGCCCTGTAGCTGCCTCCTGCTGCCCCGTCGCCCATGCCGTGTACCCCCCCCTAAAAAAATGTTGGGGTTGCCTCTCGTCCTTCCGACGACGACACTGTTGACGCCGTTGCACCTCTCTCCGTCGCGCCTCTACCGT
The DNA here is from genome assembly GCF_020615455.1 of Coregonus clupeaformis. Taxonomy (NCBI): domain Eukaryota; kingdom Metazoa; phylum Chordata; class Actinopteri; order Salmoniformes; family Salmonidae; genus Coregonus; species Coregonus clupeaformis. The sequence goes on along the minus strand of NC_059194.1, from coordinate 42,834,808 downwards.
CTCCTTCCATGGACGGCGATCCATCCCGGCCTGGATTTCCTCCCAGGTCCAGGACCCCTGCCCGTCCAATATTTGCTCCCACGTCCAGGCTGCCTGCTTCTGGACACGCTGTTTGGTCCTGGAATGGTGGGATCTTCTGTCACGATCGTTGAAGGAGGAGGACCAAGGCGCAGCGTGAAATGCAAACATACTCTTTATTAGGTGATTAACCGAACAAAACAACAAACGATAACGAAACGTGAAGTCCTTGGCTACAAAATAAACCAAAAGGAACAAGATCCCACAAACACTATGGGCAAACAGACTGTTTAAATATGGTTCCCAATCAGAGACAACCAGCAACAGCTGACACTCGTTGCCTCTGATTGGGAACCACTCTGGCCAACATAGAAAATACAAAACTAGATTCCCGACATAGAACAACAACACATAGAATCTACACACCCTGGCTCAACATATAGAGTCCCCAGAGCCAGGGTGTGACACATATGCACGCACCACTTTTCAGTTATTTATTCTTTCACCCCTGGCTTGGTGCGTGGAGCAGCAACGGGCCGTACCGGGCTGACGATGCGCACCCCTGGCTTGGTGCGTGGAGCAGGAACAGGCCGTACCGGGCTGACGACTCGCACCCCTGACTTGGTGCGAGTGGCAGGAACACCAAGCCTTAAACTCCCCCCTACTCTGGTATTGGCACATGTGCTCTAGCCAACAGCTGGCAGATACAGTGCGGGTATAGCCTACGACATTATGAGATGATTATGGAGAAAAGTGTGATAGTATTTTTATTTGGCAAACGGCAGCCAAGCATTGATCATCATGTCACCAGAATAAGACCCTCGATATTCATTGAAAGGAGCATCATCCTCATCACCGTGCACTTTCACCAACCTGTGAAGTTAATCATAATTGATTTCATCTGTAGCTTAATAAACTGCATGCTTTCCCATGATGTCTTGACATTTTTATCCCACATGATAAGGTTAGATGGAAACCTGGTTAATGTCAAGCCATTTTGAGGATGCTGGAATTATATTTAGGACGACCGTGCGCATGCCTACAGGAGACTTTTAAAGTAGCCTAATCAGATTAAAACATTGTGACTGGTTGTGTTTATGCCACATATAAAAGGCAACACGTTTTACAAGTTAAATTATATAGGCTATATTGAAGTGTTAGGTTCTAGGTGTGCGAGGAATAGCCGCTCGGACACTGGACTGAGAGTGCAGGTCCTCCCTTGTCCTTTATAACTATAGAGAAGCGAGGTAATGGATGTGTGTTGTAATGGATGGGGCCTCTGTTCACTGCTAGCTTTACTACAGCACTTAGTGCACTCTGCTGTGTTTCAGAGGCTAGGAGGAAGACAAAGTGTTCTAGTGTTACGTAATCAGACACTGTGCAGGGTTTTGCACTTACTATTATTTATTATTATTTATTTATTATTATTATTTATTTTTATTATTTTTATTTTTGTCATTTAGCAGACGCTCTTATCCAGAGCGACTTACATCTTACTATCAAACTCATCTTACTATCTCATCTTACTATCTCTTAGCTGTGTTACAGGAGGTGAAGACAATAATAACAATGTCCTCTCTCCAACTACAACAAACGTCTGTTGACTTTTCCTGCTGACATTTTGAGAGAGAGCGAGACCATCTCAGTGTCCTGTATTCACTTCAGACCAACTTCCCATTATAGTGCCTCTCTTTCTAACGGTTTCTTCATGGTTTTACCTCAGCAGTCACCTTCAGCAATATGTGGAGTTTGGATGTTACTGTGTCCACCAGAGTGGCTAGAACAAATGAAGAAGGAGACGGAAACAACGTGTTATCTTCCTACCTGTAATATAGGCTTTTCCCACTGGCCACACACTGGTTGAATCAACTTTGTTTCCACGTCATTTCAATGAAATGACATTGAACCAACATGGAATAGATGTTGAATTGACTTCTGTGCCCAGTGGGTTATGTGCAGCAGTCAGAAATATGACCTCCCTGTCTGACTGTAGGATGAATGTGTCTCATTAGGCCTGACATTTCCTGCTTGGTTTTCCTGCTCCTCTTTATTGGATCCATATTGACTGGTTGATGGGGGGGTTGTGTACATATTTATGTCCCGCATCAAAATGAGCCTCCCTCCTCCTGGGATAAACACGCCGCCTTGCAACCTGGAAACGTAATGATGGTTTTGTGGTAAAGGCTTGGGCTTGGTCTGCAATTGTTGGTGTGTGTGTGCGCTGCTCAGGTGTGTGTACTTGTGTGTACACTGTGGGCCGTCAACTAGTCAAGCTCCAGTGGTCTGCCAGCTCGGATTAAATCAAGTGTGTGTGTGTGTGTGTGTGTGTGTGTGTGAGAGAGAGCGTGCGTCTGTTTTTGTGTGTGTCTGTCTCTGTCTGTCAGTCACACACCTTCCTCAGCCCATTGGACCACATGGCTGCCTTCTCCTCCAGATCAAACTCACTTACTATGGATCAGTCTCTTTCATAGTCTAGACAGTTTTATATGGATTATGTTATTTTATATCAAACTCTAATGTTCCCCTCTTTCTCTCTCTCTCTCTCTCTCTCTCTCCTCTTGCAACTGTAGAAGTTATCCTTTACATTACACATATACAGTTGAAGTCGTAAGTTTACATACACTTAGGAGTCATTAAAACTTGTTTTCCAACCACTCCACAAATTTCTTGTTAACAAACTATAGTTTTGGCAAGTCGGTTAGGACATCTACTTTGTGCATGACACAAGTAATTTTTCCAACAATTGTTTACAGACAGATTATTTCACTTATAATTCACTGTATCACAATTCCAGTGGGTCAGAAGTGTACATACACTAAATTGACTGTGCCTTTAAACAGCTTGGAAAATTCCAGAAAAGGATGTCATGGCTTTAGAAGCTTTTTGACATCATCTGAGTCAATTGGAGGTGTACCTGTGGATGCATTTCAAGGCCTACCTTCAAACTCAGTGCCTCTGCTTGACATCATGGGAAAATCAAATGAAATCAGCCAAGACCTCCGAAAAAAAATGTGTAGACCTCCACAAGTCTGGTTCATCCTTGGGAGCAATTTCCAAACGCCTGAAGGTACCACGTTCATCTGTACAAACAATAGTACGCAAGTATAAACACAATGGGACCACACAGCTGTCATACCGCTCAGGAAGGAGATGCGTTTTGTCTCCTAGAGATGAAGGTATTTGGTGCGAAAAGTGCAAATCAATTCCTGAACAACAGCAAAGGACCTTGTGAAGATTCTGGAGGAAAAAGGTACAAAAGTATCTATATCTAGTATCTATAGTCCTATATCGTCATAACCTGAAAGGCCGCTCAGCAAGGAAGAAGCCACTGCTCCAAAACCGCCATAAAAAAGCCAGACTACGGTTTGCAACTGCACATGGGGACATGGTGCACTTCACAAAATAGATGGCATCATGAGGAAGGAAAATTATGTGGATATATTGAAGCAACATCTCAACACATCACTCAGGAAGTTAAAGCTTGGTTGCAAATGGGTCTTCCAAATGGACAATGACCCCATGCATACTTCCAAAGTTGTGGCAAAATGGCTTAAGGACAACAAAGTCAAGGTATTGGAGTGGCCATCACAAAGCCCTGACCTCACTCCTATAGAAAATGTGTGGGCAGAACTGAAAAAGCGTGTGCGAGCAAGGAAGCCTACAAACCTGACTCAGTTACACGAGCTCTGTCAGGAGGAATGGGCCAAAATTCACCCAACTTATTGTGGGAAGCTTGTGGAAGGCTACCCAAAACATTTGACCCAAGTTAAACAATTTAAAGGCAATGCTACCAAATACTAATTGAGTGTATGTACACTTCTGACCCACTGGGAATGTGATGAAAGAAATAAAAGCTGAAATAGATAATTCTCTCTACTATTATTCTGACACACATTCTTCAAATAAAGTGGTGATTCTAACTGACCTAAGACAGGGAATTTTTACAAGGATTAAAAGTCAGGAATTGTGAAAAACTGAGTTGAAATGTATTTGGCTAAGGAGTATGTAAACTTCCGACTTCAACTGTAAGTTCATTTTCCACTCTAGTGACTATATTTCACATCCAAATTCCCTCAACACTCCTTCTACAGTAAGTCTTTTCATACAATTTCTATCCATATCTTATTATTTTCTCACCAAAACATCTCTCCTCCTCTCTCAAACAAAGCTGGTGCGTACTTTTATCCATGTGAGGACGTCAATGTTTTGATCTCTGTATGGTGACTGATGTGTTGATGCTGCTCTCTCAGAGCGCTGCTCCGATTAGCATGAGAATACAGCACAGTCCCCCTCTCTTTACAGAATAATTCAATTACATTAATTTGATTATCTTTTGAGCTTCTGCTCTTTCTTTTTGCATTTGGAGCTTTTAGATAATTCATAGGCATTGTTCCTGACTCGCATTTAACCTGTTTATGCTTTTACCCCTGGTGTCTATCAAATATCTTCAAATAGATACATTTTCCTAGAATGAATTCCTTCAAAAGAAAATAAGGCAAAAAGTTTGAGCTTTTTGATTAAAGGTTGTGAATATTTTAGGCATCTGCGTACGGTCCCGGTAAGAGGTTTTCTTTGCAATCAGAATTCATAGAGCCATGACTACATGGAACTCTATTCCACATCAACAAGCAGTAAAATTAGATTTCAAAAACAGATAAAAAAAACACCTTATGGAACAGCGGGGACTGTGAAGCAACACAAACATAGGCACAGACACATGCATACACACACGATAACATACACACTCTACACACACGTACACATGGATATTGTGTTGTAGATATGTGGTATTAGAGTAGAGGCCTGAAGGCACACACTTGGTGTGTTGTGAAATCTGTTATGAATGTAATGTTTTTAAAATTGTATAACTGCCTTAATTTTGCTGGAGCTGCTGCCTGTGCAGCAGCTAATGGGGATCCATAATAAATACAAATAGAAATGGCTTCCCTTTCTCTTTCCTTTCTCTGTTAGGTAAATTCTGTGAAATTCCATCCATTCTTTCCTTGACTCATTTGGAGGTCAAGCTTCCATTTCTGAAGAGGGGAAAAGGGCAATGAACATTGAAGAAAGAAAGCTGAAACTCGACAACTGCCTCAGCCCCCTGTGACACACAGAACGTTTCTGGTAAGCGCACTCTCTCTTTTACTCTCTTTCTTTATCGCTTTCTCGCTCTCTCTCATACTTCAGTTACTCTGTAGTCCTCTCTCTCATACTTCAGTTACTCTGTAGTCCTCTCTCTCATACTTCAGTTACTCTGTAGTCCTCTCTCTCATTCTCCATGCTCCTCTACTCTTCATGTCCATCTCTGTCTATATACATGTATATCCCTCTCTCCCCTTCTCTCCTCCCTCGAGGTAACATAGCCCTTCAGAGGCAGCAAAACATTGTTGAATGTTGAATGAAGATCTCACCTTGGTTGCACCCTGTTCTCCTCAGATGACCTGGTTAGCTACTGTACTGTACTTTTTCTGGTGAAGTCAGGGGACTGAACTGGACTGTTGAACTGGACTGGGGCTAGGACTGGTCTATACAAACTATCCGTACCTAGTTATCTGTTGTAATGTTGTTATCCACCCCACTGTGTGCATCCCACAGTTTATACAGAGTGCAGTGTATGATGAGGTTGCCACTGTAGATACTGATCCAAGGTCAGTTTTGATTTCCCCCACTAGAATTGGGGAAAGAGTAAGCTGATCCTTGATCTGTTCAAGGAACTTGCCCAGACTCATTTGAACTCAGAATCCTGAGGGGGTGTTAAATGTTTTAAGAGGGAAAGAGTGCACTATGGGCAGCAGGTTTTTTAATGACCACTTAAGTCTGCACCCATACACTCACATACACACACACACACACACACACACTCTCCCAAACTCAGGGTCTCTCTTCCACCTGAGAGGCTCTCCCAATGTCTCTCAAAGCTCACTGATGCTTAACACCCTCAGCTCTGACCTCTCTCTCTTCTCTTTTTCCTCCTCTCTCTTTCCGTCTTTCCTCTCCTCCGGTTCCTGGGGTTTAAAGAGTGAGGGGAGACTGTTTTAACTTCTGAGTAACCCATGGTTCATTGGACAGGCCCTGGCAAAGTGCAGTACACTTATATAAGCCTAGATAGAGCACTTAGTAAAAGTTAGACATTGAGCCATGCCCCCCTTTTCAAATAGTTTTACAAGTCTGGTATCCCCCTTGTAAACAAAAATATAAATGCAACAAGCAACAATTTCAAAGATTTTACTGAGTTACAGTTCAGATAAGGAAATCAGTCAATTTTAATTAATTAATTAGGCCCTAATCTATGGATTTCACATGACTGGGAATACAGATATGCATCTGTTGGTCACAGATACCTGGATCAGAAAACCAGTCAGTATCTGGTGTGACCACCATTTGCTTGATGCAGCGCGACACATCTCCTTCGCATAAAGTTGATCAGGCTGTTGATTGTGGAATGTTGTCCCACTCCTCTTCAATGGCTGTGCAGAGTTGCTGTATATTAGCGGGAACTGGAACATGCTGTTGTACACATCGATCCAGAGCATCCCAAACATGCTCGATGGGTGACATGTCTGGTGAGTATGCAGGCCTTGGAAGAACTGGGACAATTTCAGCTTCCAGGAATTGTGTACAGATCCTTGCGACATGAGTCTGCATTATCATGCTGAAACATGAGATGATGGCGGCGGATGAATGGCACGACAATGGGCCTCAGGATCTCGTCATGGTATATCTGTGCATTGAAACTACCATTGTTAAAATGCAATTGTGTTCGTTGTCCGTAGCTTATGCCTGCCCATACCATAACCCCACCGCCACCATGGTGCACTCTGTTCACAACGTTGACATCAGCAAACTTCTTGCCCACACGACGCCATATATGCTGTCTGCCATCTGCCCGGTACAGTTAAAACCGGGATTCATCCGTGAGGAGCACACTTCTCCAGTGTGCCAGTGGCCATCGAAGGTGAGCATTTGCCCACTGAAGTCGGAAAACTTGAGACATCTGTGGCATTGTGTTGTATAACAAAACTGCACATTTTAGAGTGACCTTTTGTTGTCCCCAGCACAAGGTGCACCTGTGTAATGATCATGCTGTTTAATCATCTTCTTGATATGCCACACCTGTCAGGTGGATGGATTATCTTGGCAAAGGAGAAATGGTCACTAACAGGGATGTAAACAAATTTGTGCACAGAATTTGAGAGAAATACGCTTTTGTGCATATGGAACATTTCTGGGATCTCAGCTCATGAAACATGGGACCAACACTTTACATGTTGCGTTTATATTTTTGTTCAGTGTAGGTGTAGGATGTACTGTTAATCTGGGCTAACCTGGTTCCAGATCTGTTTGTGCTGGTTTACCAACTCCTATGGTCATTGTCAATAGGAGTTGGCAAGACCGCACAAACAGTTCTGGGATCAGGCTAGATACTGGCATGCCTCCACAGAGGAACTCCCGCTGGTCCACCTGACAACGAGAGCTCCGAGATCACCGTGGTGATAGCCTGTCCCTCACATCCTTCAGAAGGACCGTTGCCTGTAAAAAACTAAACAAAAAATATAGAATACGTTTGAATTCCGAGGGGTCTGTTGTTATGGGGTTGCTAGGCAACATTCTGTGACAGGGTCTTTAGGAGCAGGTTCTCTGGACCATTGTGTCACAGCTGGGCGATCATCGTTCGATAGTACAAAGTGTGTACATGTTTATCTTGGTTTAACATGGTCTGTGACTTTGAGCAACAAGAGGGGACCGCTTTGACCTTATACACATAAGCTATGGCTACAAACTGTTTGAACTAGTTCTATTACTCTTTCTCTACCCCAAACCTAAAAGACCAGCCAATACCCCTCTAGACACCCAGCTGTGCCCTCCCTACTGAAGCTGTAGTTCAAAGCCTATGAGGGTTGGGGCGGCGCACATTTGGCCCAGCGTCGTCCAGGGTAGGGGAGGGAATGGCCGGCAGGGATGTAGCTCAGTTGGTAGAGCATGGCGTTTGCAACACCAGGGTTGTGGGTTCGATTCCCACGGGGGGCTAGTATGAAAAATGTAATAAAAAAAATAATGTATGCACTCACTAACTGTAAGTCGCTCTGGATAAGAGCGTCTGCTAAATGACTAAAATGTAAAATGTAAAAATGGTTGATTTCCCCCAGACACACATAACTGTCACTCTCTGGCTGGAGGCTCTTAATTTTTTATGGCTGTAGATTGGGCAAGCTTCAGGGCTCTTTAGATGCTGTTGGTGTTAAAGTGTTTTCTCTCTGTGTTCTCTGTGCGTGGCTGGACCCTGCGTGTCTAAATGTCACGTTGCTGGCTGTTGGGAGATGAGAACGAGTGAATTCTGAAGAGAAAAGGGAGTGAAGAAAAGGGATGGAGTCAAGGAGAGGAGAGAGAGAGAGAGAATGTGCTGATAAAAGGAAAAAGAGAGGAAGTGAACTGAGGAGAGGGAAGAGAGAGTCCTGGTCTGAAGGGACACTACAGCGTGCCAGAGGACTGGGCCATCTGATTGGATATGATTCGGTTGTAGAGTGCTTTGCACCCTGGGAAAAGTAATTAGACACAGCTCCAGACACACAGCTCCAGACACACAGCATCAGACACACAGCTCCAGACACACAGCACCAGACACACAGCACCAGACACACAGCACCAGACACACAGCACCAGACACACAGCACCAGACACACAGCACCAGACACACAGCACCAGACACACAGCACCAGACACACAGCACCAGACACACAGCACCAGACACACAGCTCCAGACACACAGCACCAGACACACAGCTCCAGACACACAGCACCAGACACACAGCACCAGACACACAGCTCCAGACACACAGCACCAGACACACAGCTCCAGACACACAGCACCAGACACACAGCACCAGACACACAGCACCAGACACACAGCACCAGACACACAGCTCCAGACACACAGCATCAGACACACAGCTCCAGACACACAGCACCAGACACACAGCACCAGACACACAGCACCAGACACACAGCACCAGACACACAGCACCAGACACACAGCTCCAGACACACAGCACCAGACACACAGCTCCAGACACACAGCACCAGACACACAGCACCAGACACACAGCACCATACACACAGCACCATACACACACACACACATACACTCCTATCCAGATGGTTGTGTGGGGTATCCAGAGACAGCTTTAATAAACATCAGTAACCCTACTCAACACACTGGGACTGAAAGAGCAGCCTGTGTGTGAGTAGCATTAGGTGGATAGAGTAGAAGAACCAGGTTAAGAAGACTCATTATAAAACAAAGTAAACATAAACAAGACAACAAATAGAAAATGTTGTTTCTCAGTCTCCCTGTATCTCTACTGAGCCTGTTTGGCTGTTTTTGCTCTGTATCCAGAGGTCGATTGTATGATTTATGAGTAGTCAAAGCAAGATGAGACATGATTGCGCAAAACAATTTGTAGTTTGGGTCTCTCATATGGAACCCAGTATAATAATTCACTGTCTTAGCAGATTTGGGGAACGCTTGAGCTAAACTAGCTGTGTGACATGTTCTCTCTCTGTAATATCTAATTCCTGACTGCTTGTTAATCAGAATCTCTAGTGTGTGTGTGTACCTGTCTGCCCGCCTGTGCGCTTGCATGCACATGCACGTTTGTGTCTGTGTGTGTGTGTGTACGTGTATGCGCATGTGTGTGTGTGTTTCTTCCCAAACAGACTTCCACTGGCTCATTAATTGTTATTTTATCCTAACTCTCAGATAAAGACGTTCTCTGTTCACGGCGGTGAATACATTATGTCTTTCCAATCAATGAGGAACAAGCTGATTTCTGAATGGAGGGACAAGGCTGAATAATCAGCCTTCATCTTGATAGTTTTCCTGCTTCTACAACAGGGGGTTGAATGGGGTGGATGGAAGTTTTAATTTTCTCTGAAGATATCTATCGGGAAATAATGAAAACAACTAGGCTGTATCCTATCTGTCCTATTCAAAATTAGTGCACTACACAGGGAATAGGGTGCCATTTCGGACACATCCCTAATGCTCTAGTTTTCATTTCCAGGCTGGCAGGATTGGGGTGTGGAGGTGAGCTCTGGGTATGAAAGGGAACGTGAATGGAATCCTAACTCTCTGAAGCTCACTTTGAGGTTATGATGTGAAGGAAAATGTAATTCTATAGTCACGGTTAATACCAATACCAGAGATGAATAGATATTGATCATAATTAACACCTGTATTGATAAGATCGATTGGCATATTCAATATCGGAAGATCAAACCTTTGTTGTTGAACCTTTTGATGTTTGTTTAAGATAGATACAGTACATGTATTTTTAGTTTACATGATATTTTCCCAGTTGAGAAATGAAAAAATTGCACATGAAAATGATAAGTACCTCAATTAACTAACCTATTGTCAATGTGTGTATAATTTGGGCTGCTGAGTACTAAACTGTAAACCAGTCAAAACTCGTGTACCATCTCTACCAATCACGTTCTCCGTACCTAAGGTGGGAGACACAGCTTGTGACAGCTTAAGAGATCTCTGTCTGACAAACTGCTATCAGGTAGTCTTTTTTTATTTATTTGTAATCTATTTAGTTATAGGAACGTGATACCATCAATGCAAGTTATAAAATGACTCCGAACTTAGAACACAGGAAGCTTAGTAATGTAGCTAGCTAGTATTTGATCCCCTGCTGATATTGTACGTTTGCCCAATGACAAATAAATGATCCGTCTATAATTTTAATGGTAGGTTTATTTGAACAGTGAGAGACAGAATAACAACAACAAAAATCCAGAAAAACGCATGTCAAAAATGTTATAAATTGATTTGCATTTTAATGAGGGAAATAAGTATTTGACCCCCTCTCAATCAGAAAGATTTCTGGCTCCCAGGTGACTTCTATACAGGTAACGAGCTGAGATTAGGAGCACACTCTTAAAGGGAGTGCTCCTAATCTCAGCTTGTTACCTGTATAAAAGACACCTGTCCACAGAAGCAATCAATCAATCAGATTCCAAACTCTCCACCATGGCCAAGACCAAAGAGCTCTCCAAGGATGTCAGGGACAAGTTTGTAGACCTACACAAGGCTGGAATGGGCTACAAGACCATCGCCAAGCAGCTTGGTGAGAAGGTGACAACAGTTGGTGCGATTATTCGCAAATGGAAGAAACACAAAATAACTGTCAATCTCCCTCGGCCTGGGGCTCCATGCAAGATCTGACCTAGTGGAGTTGCAATGATCATGAGAACGGTGAGGAATCAGCCCAGAACTACACGGGAGGATCTTGTCAATGATCTCAAGGCAGCTGGGACCATAGTCACCAAGAAAACAATTGGTAACACACTACGCCGTGAAGGACTGAAATCCTGCAGCGCCCGCAAGGTCCCCCTGCTCAAGAAAGCACATATACAGGCCCGTATGAAGTTTGCCAATGAACATCTGAATGATTCAGAGGAGAACTGGGTGAAAGTGTTGTGGTCAGATGAGACCAAAATGGAGCTCTTTGGCATCAACTCAACTCGCCGTGTTTGGAGGAGGAGGAATGCTGCCTATGACCCCAAGAACACCATCCCCACCGTCAAACATGGAATTATGCTTTGAGGGTGTTTTTCTGCTAAGGGGACAGGACAACTTCACCGCATCAAAGGGACGATGGACAGGGCCATGTACCGTCAAATCTTGAGTGAGAACTTCCTTCCCTCAGCCAGGGCATTGAAAATGGGTCATGGATGGGTATTCCAGCATGACAATGACCCAAAACACACGGACAAGGCAACAAAGGAGTGGCTCAAGAAGAAGCACATTAAGGTCCTGAAGTGGCCTAGCCAGTCTCCAGACCTTTATCCCATAGAAAATCTGTGGAGGGAGCTGAAGGTTTGAGTTGCCAAACGTCAGCCTAGAAACCTTAATGACTTGGAGAAGATCTGAAAAGAGGAGTGGGACAAAATCCCTCCTGAGATGTGTGCAAACCTGGTGGCCAACTACAAGAAACATCTGACCTCTGTGATTGCCAACAAGGGTTTTGCCACCAAGTACTAAGTCATGTTTTGCAGAGGGGTCAAATAATTATTTCCCTCATTAAAATTCAAATCAATTTATAACATTTTTGACATGCGTTTTTCTGGATTATTTTGTTGTTCTTCTATCTCTCACTGTTCAAATAAACCTACCATTACAATTATAGACTAAACATTTCTTTGTCAGTAGGCAAACGTACAAAATCAGCAGGGGATCAAATACTTTTTTTCCCTCACTATAGCTAGATACAACAAGTAGACCTGTTGCTAGATAGCAGGAACAGATAGATTTCTCTAGCATGTCATTCCAGGACAGGGAGCTTTAGCTATCCGTTTATTCCAAGTAATTTAAGACTATAGGACAAGTAGTGTAAAGCTAATACAGTCATCAAGGCAGAACCTACTAATTCATACTGACATAAGAAGTGCCACATTATCCCTGTCAATAGTTGGAGTAGGATGATTGCAGAGCACCCTGCCTTTATGTTGACATTATTTAGACTACTAGGAGGTTCATTTTCTAGCTCATAAACTACAATCCTTTGCTGTGATGATTTATTTGATTGATTCTTGTGTCTCACTTTTGTCTCCAATGATCTATTCAGCTCTCCTGCTCCCAAGAGATCAACCTAGTGCTATTCACCAAACATTTCTCTCACCTGTGAGGCGAACCATCTTACTGCAGTTTGAACTAGCCCTGCCATCTCTATTTAGACATTGAGACCACATATAAATATATATAGTGGCGCCGGAGAAATTGGCTGCTGTTTTACAGCCCTTTAACCAATTGTACTATTATGTGTTTTTTTCACGTTATTTGTAATTGATTCTGTACATAACGTTTCTGCCACCGTCTCTTATGACAAAAAATAGCTTTTGGATATCAGGACAGCGATTACTCACCTCGTATTGGACAAAGATTTTTTCTTCAACGATTCGGACGCAAAGGATATTCTACAGACACCCGACAAAGCCCAAATCCCCGTCATTCGCATGAGAACGAGACAGAGATATCGTGGACGTAGGTCAGGGTGCCTTGTAAGGATCCGACGGCGAGCAAATAAACTGCCTCTTCCATCAATCCTATTAGCCAATGTTCAATCATTTGAAAGTAAATTGGACAACCTAAGATCAAGGTAATCCTACCAATGGGACATTAAAAACAGTAATATCTTATGTTTCACCGAGTCGTGGCTGAACGACGACATGGATAACATACAGCTGGCGGGATATATGCTACATCGGCAGGATAGAACAGCTGACTCCGGTAAGACAAGGGGTAGCGGTCTGTGTATATTTGTAAACAACAGCTGGAGCATAAAATCTAATACTAAGGAAGTCTCAAGGTTTTGCTTGCCTGAGGTAGAGTATCTCATGATAAGCTGTAGACCACACTATTTACCAAGAGTTTCATCTATTTTTCGTAGCTGTCTATTTACCACCACAAACCGATGCTGGCACTAAGATTGCACTCAATGAGCTGTATAAGGCCATAAGTAAACAGGAAACTGCTCATCCAGAGGCAGCGCTCCTAGTGGCCGGCGACTTTAATGCAGGGAAACTTAAATCCGTTCTACCTAATTTCTACCAGCATGTTAAATGTGCAACCAGAGGAAAAAAATCTCTAGACCACCTTTACTCCACGTACAAAGCTCTCCCTCGCCCTCCATTTGGCAAATCTGACTATAACTCTATCCTCCTGATTCCTGCTTATAAGCAAAAACTAAAGCAGGAAGCACCAGTGACTCGGTTAATAAGGAAGTGGTCAGATGACGCAGATGCTAAGCCACAGGACTGTTTTGCTTGCACAGACTGGAATATGTTCCGGGATTCTTCCGATAGCATTGAGGAGTACACCACATCAATCACTAACTTCATCAATAAATAAGACTTTTAAGCAGGTCAACATTCACAAGGCCGCAGGGCCAGACGGATTACCAGGACGTGTACTCTGAGCATGCGCTGACCAACTGGCAAGTGTCTTCACTGACATTTTCAACAAGTCCCTGACTGAGTCTGTAATACCAACATGTTTCAAGCAGACCACCATAGTCCCTGTGCCCAAGAACACTAAGATAACCTGCCTGAATGACTACCAACCCGTAGCACTCACATCTGTAGCCATGAAGTGCTTTGAAAGGCTGGTCATGGCTCCCATCAACACCATTATCCCAGAAAACCTAGACCCACTCCAATTTGCATACCGCCCCAACAGATCCACAGATGATGCAATCTCTATTGCACTCCACACTGCCCTTTCCCACCTGAACAAGAGGAACACCTACGTGAGAATGCTATTCATTGACTACAGCTCAGCGTTCAACATCATAGTGCTCTCAAAGCTCATCACTAAGCTAAGGACCCTGGGACTAAACACCTCCCTCGGAACTGGATCCTGGACTTCCTGATGGGCCGACCCCAGGTGGTTAGGGGTAGGTAACAACCCATCTGCCACACTGATCCTCAACACGGGGGCCCTTCAGGGGTGCGTGCTCAGTCTCCTCCTGTACTCCCTGTTCACCCATGACTGCATGGCCTGGCCCGACTCCAACACCATCGTTAAGTTTGCCGACGACACAACAGTGGTAGGCCTGATCACCGACAACGATGAGACAGCCTATAGGGAGGTCAGAGACCTGGCCGTGTGGTGCCAGGAAAACAACCTCTCCCTCAACGTGATCAAGACAAAGGAGATGATTGTGGACAACAGGAAAAAAAAGAGGACTGAGCATGCCCCCATTTTCATCGACAGGGCTGTAGTGGAGCAGGATGAGAGCTTCAAGTTCCTGGACATGGTCCAAACACACCAAGACAGTTGTGAAGAGGGCACGACAACGCCTATTCCCCCTCAGAAGACTGAAAAGATTTGGCATAGGTCCTCAGATCCTCAAAAAGTTATACAGCTGCACCATCGAGAGCATCCTGACTGGTTGCATCACCGCTTGGTATGGCAACTGCTCGGCCTCCGACCGCAAAGCACTTCAGAGGGTGGTGTGTACGGCTCAGTACATCACTGGGGCCAAGCTTCCTGCCATCCATGTCCTCTATACCAGGCGGTGTCAAAAGAAGGCCCTAAAAATTGTCAAAGACTCCAGCCACCCTAGTCATAGACTGTTCTCTCTGCTACCGCACGGCAAGCAGTACCGGAGTGCCAAGTCTAGGTCCAAAAGGCTTCTTAACAGCTTCTACCCCCAAGCCATAAGACTCCTAAACAGCTAATCATGGCTACCTGGACTATTTGCATTGCCCCCCCCCCCACCCCCTCTTTTACTTTGCTGCTACTCTGTTTATTATTTATGCGAGTCACTTTAACTCTACCCACATGTACATATTACCTCAATTATGTCGACTAACTGTCATGGGCTGATGTAATGTGGTGTGGGAGTCAGGTGCAGGACACCGAAGCTTAGTCCAACAGACTTTACTAGTGAAACACTAGGCAAAATACAATAACGGCCTCAACACAAAACAGAGGCGAGCGATTATGCAAACTGTGCGTAAACAACGAAAACAACAAACATAGAGAAACACGCAGCACTAACGGACAGGCGTAACAATAACACACAAACTAACCAACACAAAGCAGGCAACTTATAGGACACATAATCAGACACAAACGGACACAGGTGCAATAGACAGACAAAACCAATCGAAACAACATCGAAACATCTAACGGTGGTAGCTTTTACTCCGGGGACGGCGAACGCCGAAGCCTGCCCGAGCAAGGAGGAGGAGCAGCCTCGGCAGAATCCGTGACAGTACCCCCCCCTTGACGCGCGGCTCCAGCCGTGCGCCGACCCCGGCCTCGGGGACGACCAGGAGGACGCGGAGCCGGGCGCGTGGGATGACCACGGTGGAACTCAGTCAGGAGAGATGGATCTAGGATATCCCTCCTAGGCACCCAGCACCGTTCCTCCGGACCGTACCCCTCCCACTCCACGAGATACTGGAGACCCCCCATCCGACG
This sequence comes from Coregonus clupeaformis, assembly GCF_020615455.1. NCBI lineage: Eukaryota > Metazoa > Chordata > Actinopteri > Salmoniformes > Salmonidae > Coregonus > Coregonus clupeaformis. Next base: position 42,818,796 of record NC_059194.1, on the reverse strand, counting down.
TCTCGAGTCCAAGATGGTCCTGACCATGTACGCCGGAGCTCCCTCGATGTCCAGTGGGGGCGGAGGGGTCTCTCCTATCTCACCTTCTTGGAATGGACCAGCTACCACCGGCCTGAGAAGAGACACATGGAACGAGGGGTTAATATTCTTATAATCAATAGGCAGTTGTAACCTGTAACACACCTCGTTCAATCTCCTCAGGACTTTAAAAGGCCCCACAAACCGCCGACCCAGCTTCCGGAAGGGCAGGCGGAGGGGCAGGTTTCGAGTCGAGAGCCAGACTCGATCTCCCGGTGCGTACACCGGACCCTCACTGCGGTGGCGATCGGCGCTCGCCTTCTGTCGACGGATGGCCCGCTGCAGATGGACATGAGCGGCGTTCCACGTCTCCTCCGAGCGCCGAATCCACTCGTCCACCGCAGGAGCCTCGATCTGGCTCTCGTGCCATGGGCCAGAACCGGCTGATACCCTAACACACACTGGAAAGGGGTTAGATTGGTGGAGGAGTGGCGGAGAGAGTTCTGTGCCATCTCTGCCCAGGGGATATACCTTGACCACTCCTCCGGCCGGCCCTGGCAATAGGACCTCAGAAACCTACCCACATCCTGGTTGACTCGTTCTACCTGCCCATTGCTCTCTGGGTGGTAACCCGAGGTAAGGCTCACCGAGACCCCCAAGCGTTCCATGAACGCCCCCCAGACTCTGGAGGTGAACTGGGGACCTCGGTCAGACACTATATCCTCGGGAACCCCATAGTGCTGGAAAACGTGGGTAAATAGGACCTCAGCGGTCTGTAGGGCAGTAGGGAGACCCGACATTGGGAGGAGACGACAGGCCTTGGAAAACCGATCCACAACGACCAAAATGGTGGTATTCCCCTGGGAGGGGGGAAGGTCGGTCACAAAATCCACCGAAAGGTGGGACCATGGTCGTTGTGGAACGGGCAGGGGATGTAACTTTCCCCTGGGCAGGTGTCTAGGCGCCTTACACTGGGCGCACACCGAGCAGGAGGAGACATAAACCCTCACATCCCTAGCTAACGTTGGCCACCAGTATTTCACGCTAAGGCAGTGCACTGTCCGGCCAATACCGGGGTGTCCAGAGGAGGGTGATGTATGAGCCCAATAAATAAGGTGATCACGAACCTCGAGCGGAACGTACGTCCGCCCCACAGGACACTCTGGGGGAGTAGGGTCGGTACGCAATGCCCGCTCGATGACCTCTCCTCTGTGTCATACCGCCGGGACAGGGCGTCTGCCTTACCGTTCTGGGACCCTGGGATGTATGTGATCTTAAAAACAAACCGGGTCAGGAACATGTTCCACCTAGCCTGACGAGGGTTCAATCTCCTAGCTGCCCGGATGTACTCCAGGTTACGGTGGTCAGTCAGAATGAGGAAAGGGTGTTGAGCCCCCTCAAGCCAATGCCTCCACACCTTTAGGGCCTGAACCACAGCTAACAGCTCCCTGTCCCCTACGTCATAATTACGCTCCGCCGGGCTGAGCTTCTTAGAATAGAACGCACAGGGGCGGAGTTTGGGTGGCGTGCCGGACCGTTGCGACAGGACTGCCCCAATACCGGCCTCGGACGCGTCTACCTCAACTTGGAATGTTAAAGCGGGGTCCGGATGCGCCAGCACCGGAGCCGAAGTGAACAGGTTCTTCAGTTTAACAAATGCCCTGTCCGCTTCAGCTGACCACTGCAAACGCACCGGACCCCCCTTTAGCAGGGACGTAATGGGAGCTGCCACCTGTCCAAAGCCCCGGATAAACCTCCGGTAGTAATTAGCAAAACCCAAAAACTGCTGCACCTCTTTTACAGTGGTTGGAGTTTGCCAATTACGCACGGCCGACACACGGTCAACCTCTATCTTCACACCAGACGCGGACAACCGATAACCCAAAAAGGAGATGGACTCCTGGAAAAACAAGCATTTCTCTGCCTTGACATACAAGTCATGCTCCAACAGCCTCCTCAACACTCGGCGCACCAGGGCTACATGCTCGGCTCGTGTAGAAGAGTACACTAGGATGTCGTCGATGTATACTACCACACCCTGCCCATGCATGTCCCGGAAAAAATGTCCACAAAGGATTGGAAGACTGAAGGAGCATTCATTAACCCGTATGGCATGACGAGATACTCGTAATGACCCGAGGTGGTGCTAAATGCTGTTTTCCATTCATCCCCCTCCCTAATGCGCACCAGATTGTACGCGCTCCTGAGATCCAACTTTGTGAAGAACCGCGCTCCGCGTAATGACTCCGTCATAGTCGCAATCAGAGGAAGAGGGTAACTGTACTTAACCGTGATCTGATTGAGACTACGGTAATCAATACACGGGCGCAAACCCCCGTCCTTCTTCTTCACAAAGAAGAAACTCGAGGAAACCGGGGAAGTGGAGGACCGTATGTATCCCTGTTCCAAGGACTCGGCTATGTAAGTCTCCATAGCCGCTGTCTCCTCTTGAGACAGGGGATACACACGGCTCTGCGGAAGTGCCCCTCCTGTTTGGAGATCTATCGCACAATCCCCCTGTCTATGAGGTGGCAGCAGTGTTGCCCTAGTTTTGCTGAACACAAGTGCTAAATCCTCATATTCAGTGGGAATGCGCATTGCGGGCACTTGGTTCGGACTCTCCACCGAAGTCGCCCCTAAGGAAACACCTAGACATCTCCCTACACACTGGGCAGACCACTCCATAAGAGCCCTCTGTTGCCACGCAATGGTAGGATCATGGACGCTTAACCAGGGAAGCCCCAGCACCACGGGATACGCAGGAGAGTCGATCAGATAAAACTGAATGATCTCCTCATGACCCCCCTGCGTAGTCATCTTAAGTGGTGCTGTGACTTCTCTGATCAACCCCGACCCCAGCGGCCGGCTGTCTAGGGCATGAACATGAAAGGGGGCTTCCACCGGCCGAAGGGGAATTCCTAACCTAGAACAAAATTCACGATCAACAAAATTCCCAGCTGCGCCTGAATCTACTAGCGCCTTATGCTGGGAATGAGGTGCCACCTGTGGAAATCTCACAGGTATACACAGGTGACCAACAGAGAGCTCTGGGTAAGTGGGGCGCCTACTCACCTGAAATGACTCCCCAGTGCGTGACCTGTTGTCCCCTCTCCCAGGAGACCCTCCCCAGCACCTAGCCGCAGTGTGCCCTCCACGGCCACAGTTGGTGCAGGGGACGGCCCCCCTCGGGTTCTCTCTCCTCCTCTCCCTAGCGCCAGCACCCCCGAGCTCCATGGGAATCGGCTCGGAGGTGCTGGAGGGCGAATGGACGACCCCCATTCGGGACGTCCCGCGGGTAGCCAGCAGGGTGTCGAGACGGATGGAAATGTCCACCAACTGGTCGAAGGATAGGTTGGTGTCCCTGCAGGCCAGCTCACGACGAACGTCCTCTCGTAGGCTACACCGATAATGGTCGATGAGGGCCCTCTCATTCCACCCCGCATCAGCCGCTAAAGTCCGGAACTCCAGGGCGAACTCCTGTGCACTCCTCTTCCCCTGTCGGAGGTGGAACAGACGCTCCCCCGCCGCCTTCCCCTCAGGTGGATGATCGAACACAGCCCGGAAGCGGCGGGAGAACTCCGCGTAGGTGATGGTGGCGGCGTCTATTCCCCTCCATTCGGCGTTGGCCCACTCCAACGCCTTGCCGGATAGACAGGAGATGAGGGCGGAGACGCTCTCGTATCCCGAGGGCGCCGGGTGTATGGTGGCCAAGTAGAGTTCCACCTGCAGGAGGAACCCCTGTCACCCGGCTGCAGTACCATCATATGCCCTCGGGAGCGAGAGCCGAATGCCACTGGGTTCCGGTGCTGGGAGAGGAGGACTGGCCGATGGTGATGGTAAGGTGTGCAACGGCGTGGGCACCTCTCCAGTAACCAAACGGCGCAGAGTGTTGGACACCTCGTTCATGGCGGCCCCAAGTTGCCGGATCATGGTGTCTTGATCGCTGATCCGATCTTCCAGCGACTTGGGTGCCGCCGCTGCTCCTGCGGACTCCATTTGGTGTGTTATTCTGTCATGGGCTGATGTAATGTGGTGTGGGAGTCAGGCGCAGGACACCGAAGCTTAGTCCAACAGACTTTACTAGTGAAACACTAGGCAAAATACAATAACGGCCTCAACACAAAACAGAGGCGAGCGATTACGCAAACTGTGCGTAAACAACGAAAACAACAAACATAGAGAAACACGCAGCACTAACGGACAGGCGTAACAATAACACACACACTAACCAACACAAAGCAGGCAACTTATAGGACACATAATCAGACACAAACGGACACAGGTGCAATAGACAGACAAAACCAATCTAACATCGAAACATCTAACGGTGGTAGCTAGTACTCCGGGGACGGCGAACGCCGAAGCCTGCCCGAGCAAGGAGGAGGAGCAGCCTCGGCAGAATCCGTGACACTAACCGGTGCCCCTGCACATTGACTCTGTACCGGTACCCCCTGTATATATCCTCCCTACTGTTATTTTATTTTACTGCTGCTCTTTAATTATTTGTGATTTTTATTTTTTAATCATCTATTTTTTACTTAACACTTTTTTTTTTATATTCTTAAAACTGCATTGTTGGTTAAGGGCTTGTAAGTAAGCATTTCACTGTTGTATTCGGCGCATGTGGCAAATACAATTATATTTGTTTTGATGGAGTAATTAAACTATTTACTAATCCATTATAAATGCTTTATTACTTGGAGTTATTATAAATATGAAAAGGGTCAATATCAGGGGATATCTTGATATATTTCTGGATATCTGACATTTTATTAGATATAGGGAGTAGACATATCTTAATTTCATACACGGAGCTAGGATATTCTCCGTAATTGGACAGTTTCTACATGCATCCAATCCTGACCTCTGAAATCTTCCTGCTACCGTATGAATCCATGGAGATATCTGGGGTGAGATACGTTCAAGACACACACTTGATGTGCATGCACCCGCTTACATATTAGTGGAATATTCTAACTCCGGAAAGGGTATGTGTCAACATGCTGACATATCTAAGCCTTTATAGTCAGGCATGAATGGATCCACATATTTTCTGAAAGGTATCATATCTGTATTCATTACCTGATCATTTATTTATCCGTATAAAAAATAATAATCTTATTTTCAGTATATATCCTTACATGATATGTGAGTCATAGTTATTTTGGGCTAAATCCGACTCATGAAATGTCCAATGCCAAAATCTTACATGTTCAGTTGCCGAAAATCATTGTGTTTCTTCACATGAAGTTTCAAGTTTTATTAGTCGTATGTACGGGATACACATGGTATACACCGTCCAACGAAATGCTTACTTGCAGGATCCTTCTCGACAATGAAACAACAATACAAAATAATAAAAGATAAGAATACGTAGTAAATAGCTCAGTAGAATAGAATAATTGTTTTTGCATAAGTATAATACAGGAAGGCACAATCTATAGTCCAATATTTACACGTGTTTTGGGGAAGGGGGGATTGGGGGACAAGTGTTTAAGTTGTGCACTATTGAACCATCATAATAAGAGTCTGTGGTGTGTGTGTGTGTGTGTGTGTGTGTGTGTGTGTGTGTGTGTGTGTGTGTGTGTGTGTGTGTGTGTGTGTGTGTGTGTGTGTGTGTGTGTGTGTGTGTGTGTGTGTGTGTGTGTGTGTGTGTGTGTGTGTGTGTGTGTGTGTGTGTGTGTGTGTGTGTGTGTGTAGCATGAATGTATGTGTGGGTGTGTGTATGTATGTCTGTGTGGGTGTGTGCATGAGTGAGTGCATGTTACGGTCCGGAGAATCTGAGCTGGTGGTCAGTCCAGTTCAAGTGTTAAGCAGTCTGATGGTTTGTAGATAGAAACTGTCTCTGAGTCTGTTGGTATCAGACTTCATGCTCCGATACCGTCTGCACGACAGTAAGGGAGTGAACAGCTCTTGGCTGGGGTGTGTGGGGTTGGCCATGAACAGCCTCTCAAAGCAGTGGTCTAAGGCACTGCATCGGAGTGCTAGCTGTGCCACTAGAGATCCTGGTTCGAATCCAGGCTCTGTCGTAGCCGGCCGCGACCGGGAGACCCATGGGGCGGCGCACTATTGGCTCAGCGTCGTCCAGGGTAGGGGAGGGAATGGCCGGCAGGGATGTAGCTCAGTTGGTAGAGCATGGCGTTTGCAACGCCAGGGTTGTGGGTTCGCTTCCCACGGGGGGCCAGTATGAAAAATAAAATAATGTATGCACTCACTGACTGTAAGTCGCTCTGGATAAGAGCGTCTGCTAAATGACTAAAATGTAAATGTAATGATGACCGGGGTGATTGTGACAGGGCGATAGTCATTTGGGCATGTCACCTTGTTTTTCTTGCGGACAATGGTGGTCTCCTTGAAGCAGGTGGGGACTACAGCCTGGGACAAGGACAGTTTGAAGATGTCAGAGAAGACACCCGCCAGCTGGTCAGCACACACTCTGAGGATGTGGCCAGGGATGCCATCTGGGCCGGCAGCTTTGTGAGTATTCACTCTTTTAAGAGTTTTCCTCAGCCTCGGAGAGCGAAAGCACCTGTGACTGACAATGTATATTGCTCAATGGTGTTGGATGAGTCCTGGGTGGAAGAATATTTTAACATATTTCAATCAGTATTCTCTAAACAATCCTGCAGCATTCAGTCTGACCCTCTGTCCAGCGCCTCACTATTCTCTGTATTGGTGGCTCCCTCTTGAGTTGCTGCTTGTAGGCAGGGTGTACTGTAGGAACAGAGAGACATGATCTGATTTGCCGAAGTGGGGGCGGTGGATGGCTTTGTACGCACCACGAGTGTTTGTATATACAGTGGGGAAAAAAAGTATTTAGTCAGCCACCAATTGTGCAAGTTCTCCCACTTAAAAAGATGAGAGAGGCCTGTAATTTTCATCATAGGTACATGTCAACTATGACAGACAAAATGAGAAAAAGAAATCCAGAAAATCACATTGTAGGATTTTTTATGAATTTATTTGCAAATTATGGTGGAAAATAAGTATTTGGTCAATAACAAAAGTTTCTCAATACTTTGTTATATACCCTTTGTTGGCAATGACACAGGTCAAACGTTTTCTGTAAGTCTTCACAAGGTTTTCACACACTGTTTCTGGTATTTTGGCCCATTCCTCCATGCAGATCTCCTCTAGAGCAGTGATGTTTTGGGGCTGTCGCTGGGCAACACGGACTTTCAACTCCCTCCAAAGATTTTCTATGGGGTTGAGATCTAGAGACTGGCTAGGCCACTCCAGGACATTGAAATGCTTCTTACGAAGCCACTCCTTCGTTGCCCGGGCGGTGTGTTTGGGATCATTGTCATGCTGAAAGACCCAGCCACGTTTCATCTTCAATGCCCTTGCTGATGGAAGGAGGTTTTCACTCAAAATCTCACGATACATGGCCCCATTCATTCTTTCCTTTACACTGATCAGTCATCCTGGTCCCTTTGCAGAAAAACACCCCCAAAGCATGATGTTTCCACCCCCATGCTTCACAGTAGGTATGGTGTTCTTTGGATGCAACTCAGCATTCTTTGTCCTCCAAACACGACGAGTTGAGTTTTTACCAAAAAGTTCTATTTTGGTTTCATCTGACCATATGACATTCTCCCAATCCTCTTCTGGATCATCCAAATGCACTCTAGCAAACTTCAGACGGGCCTGGACATGTACTGGCTTAAGCAGGGGGACACGTCTGCACTGCAGGATTTGAGTCCCTGGCGGCGTAGTGTGTTACTGATGGTAGGCTTTGTTACTTTGGTCCCAGCTCTCTGCAGGTCATTCACTAGGTCCTCCCGTGTGGTTCTGGGATTTTTGCTCACCGTTCTTGTGATCATTTTGACCCCACAGGGTGAGATCTTGCATGGAGCCCCAGATCGAGGGAGATTATCAGTGGTCTTGTATGTCTTCCATTTCCTAATAATTGCTCCCACAGTTGATTTCTTCAAACCAAGCTGCTTACCTATTGCAGATTCAGTCTTCCCAGCCTGGTGCAGGTCTACAATTTTGTTTCTGGTGTCCTTTGACAGCTCTTTGGTCTTGGCCATAGTGGAGTTTGGAGTGTGACTGTTTGAGGTTGTGGACAGGTGTCTTTTATACTGATAACAAGTTCAAACAGGTGCCATTAATACAGGTAACGAGTGGAGGACAGAGGAGCCTCTTAAATAATAAGTTACAGGTCTGTGAGAGCCAGAAATATTGCTTGTTTGTAGGTGACCAAATACTTATTTTCCACCATAATTTGCAAATAAATTAATTAAAAATCATACAATGTGATTTTCAGGAATTTTTTTCCTCAATTTGTCTGTCATAGTTGACGTGTACCTATGATGAACATTACAGGCCTCTCTCATCTTTTTAAGTGGGAGAACTTGCACAATTGGTGGCTGACTAAATACTTTTTTCCCCACTGTACATGATCTAGCACATTGCTTCCACTTTTCGGGCAGGATACATGTTGGTGATATTTGTTTAAAAGTGCTTGGTTAAAGTCACCCGTGACAATAAAGACTGCTTCCCGGTGAGAGGATTCTTGCTGGGTAATGATCTTGTACAGTTCGTTGAGTGCCGCCTTAGTGTTTGCTTATGGCAGCTGTGATAATAACACCTGAATTCCCTCGGCATATAGTGGGGTCGGCATTTTAGCATCAGAAACCCCAGGTCGGGAGAACAGGAGCTTGAGATATTTTCTAATTCGGTACACCAGGAATTGTTGATGAGAACATGCCCCTCACCCTACTCTTACCAGAAGCTGCCGATCGATCTATACGAAAAATGGAGAAGCCGTCTGGTTGAATAGCAGAGTCTATTGTATCGTCCGTAAGCCATGCCTCTGTAAAAACAAAGACATATCATTCCCTGATGTCCATCTGCAATTGAAGCCTTGTTCTGAGTTCAAAAAGTTTATTTTCCAGCGATTGGCAATTAGCCATCAGGATACTAGGAAGAGGAAGCTGTGTAGCCTGCCTTTTCAGCCTAGCTTGGAGTCCCCCTTTCCTTCCTCTTCTTTGTCACTGGCGTTGCCTTCGGTTACCTTGGTCAGCAGCAACAAGTAAGCCCACTGTGCAGGGAACAAAGGAGTGAATATAGTATTCAAGCCTAGCTAGCTAGCCCTACTGGCTAGTGGCCAAATTAGTTACTAAGTTAAATAAAACATATCTCAAATTAGCTACTCACTTTGGCATTAACTTCTTTGAGATATTTAATGACCAGCTTTTCACTTCTTTTGTTTCTCAGTTCGACTACACCGTTTTAAACAGATTTGTTGCGCCTAAATAGAAAAATTATAGCTGGAAGTCCTCAACATAAAATGTGATTCTTGTTGCTAGGCTACAAGTTAGTGCTTTTAGCTTGTAGTTTGCACATGCCTTCATCCAGAGGGAATACAACAATTATAGTGTCTGAAAGAATGATTTGGACTGCGTTTCAAACTCAAAGTAGACAGCCCTCAGCCCTTGAATTACCTTTTACATCGTCACATCCGAGTGTACCTTAAATGTCCCTTGCCCAAGTGAGGGAGATTGATGATCGGAGAGACAACGTTCTTGGTGGAAATCTTGAAGTTGAGCTTAAAAACAACCAACCTAAAGCTGTTAATGTAACTAGTAAGCTAACGTATCTAGCTAGCACTCCTGTCAGGTAGTTAGCTACAGTTACCCATTGCTGGCTAGCTAGTTTTATAGTTTAGTAATTTATTCCAATACATTTCAGAATTCCAAAAAAACATGTTTATGAATCTAGCTACGTTTTATAGGCTCCTCACTACGAGACTAAGACACTTTGCCAATGCTAAAATCAATGTCTATATATATATATTTTAGCAAGCTAGCTTCATAGCTATTACTGACATGCCGAAAATGCAGCCTTATTGATTACATTTGACACTTCACGGCCACTAGAGTTTGACATGTGACTACAGTTTGCATTGAATTGTGGGTCATATTAACCCCGCAAGTGACCAATGTTGTTCACTCGCTCCCTCGAGCTAAATCGAGGGCCGAGGGGGCAATGTTAGTGAATTGGACCTCCACTTAAGATGGCAATTATGTGCTGAAAAAACACAGATATGCTATGTATACAGTCAGTATTTGTCAACATGAAGAGAGAAAATAGGATGTCACATATCTCAGGATATCGAATGAGCCCATATCTGGCCATAGGAAATGTACATGTGTGATATTCGGCGTAATCCCAATATCATATACTGTATTTTTAAAAGTTGGACAGTTGGATTCAGAATTCATCAGGATATGGCGCATATCCACGAAACTCCAAATATGCATTGGAAATGGTCAACAGTGGTCAACAACCAATTCTGAGTCAAGATCACTTTCTGAGTCAAAATGCCACTCCGATTTTCATTAAACATTACTTAAAAAACGTAAGCCTATACAACATTAACATATTAAATACATTACTGTAACAATTAGGTTTATGCAGTAGGCTATAGGCCCAATACATTATCACCTCATATTGGTTTGGCAATGCATTTGGTATTCTCTGACCATTTTGTAAAATTGTATTAAAACATTTGAGGTAGGCTATAATCAACCCAGTAATAGATCAGTTGTTGTATTACTTGTGAGGCACAGCTGAGTGAGCATACATTTCAATAATTTGCTATTTTTATTTGACAGGGCTGATGGTGCCTGCACCTGATGGTCGGTCTCAGCGGAGGGAGAGAGCAACAGACTGAGGGTCCACCTCTCAACATCCCTCCGCTCCCCCTTTCCTCCGCTGACACAGACCAAAAAGGGACACGTCTTCCAGCTGATGGTGAAAAACTCGAGTAGCACCGCATTATTTCTGCCTCATGCACAAATGCATGTTGCTACTTCTATGACCAGAGAAAGTGAAATATTCCTTGATATAAAAAATACTCAAGCTGCTAATAATAACAATGCAAGCCTATTGATACACTTTTCTACTCATTCAATGCAGCTGCAGTGCTGGTTGTAGCACGAGTGGAAGTAGGGAGAACATGCATTTATAAGCATTTTATGGCTTATAAAAGTGTGCTGAGTAAAACTTAAACATGAGCTCACTCATAAAAACAGCAGCTCTTTGCTGTTTTAGTTGACAGTCTCTCTCTAGTCATGGTTTGAAATGATGCAGACAATTACATTGATTGAAGCCACAATCTATCTGCAATATTAAAGCTGATATACCCCCTAAAAAAATTCATAGGTTGCACCACCTTGCGTCATGCCATTGTTATGAAAGTTCTCAAGCCACGCTCTATTGGCGGTGCCATAGTGGTGCCATAGTGGTGCCCTAAAGTGGTGATAAGCCCAGTCATTCTAGACGGAGGCTAACTACTGTTTAGTCTAAATGACACTATAGTTCCTGGAAATACGATGACATTGCTAAAGCAGTCAAATATTTAGTAGGAAACAACTTTGCCAGCATTATCATGTCGTCAATTTTACTTTAGACAGATGGCAATGTTGTCATTAGCTAGCAAAGTTTGTCAAAAACAGCTAGCAATGCTAACGTTAACTAGCTAAAATCCGGTGGCCTCCCCTCAATCTTAGCTAGCTAGCTAACGTTATACTGCATCTGAAGTCAATCTGGTGACATCAACATTTTTGTAAGGTTAGTTTGAATAGAATGTGCAACCTGACTCCCCCCTCTCGTCTATTGATTTCAACGTGATATCAAATGAGTGATTGACAAATAAGTGTTGCGTTTCTCTTTCCGTTTTGGCGACCACCAAATTAAAATGGATCACTCCAAAATGTAGCTGGTTGTCTTCAACACATCTAACGAGTGATGTAAACAATATTTCCATTTTCAATGTGGTTTTTGAGTTGTGTTAATTTCAATAGCGCATACAACCTGATTTCCCTCCTAATCAATATGATTGATTTCATATGCAGTAAAAAATATAAGTAATATGATTACTATTGTGGCACAAGTATGTGTAGGTAATACATTTTATGTTTATGTTTTCAATATATCATAAACTGTTTATTGATTAGGACACTTCAAAATTGTGTTTTGACATTGGGCTATTTATCAAGTTATTGTCAATGGGAAGCAGTGACAGCATCATTTTCAACATGTTTTAGGAATATCAATGGAACTTTCAACATTAATATCCATTAGTATTCTACTTAATTACGTAAAAACTGCTGAATGAATCCAAAAACATGTTATATTTTTTGGGGATTATCTACAAGAAATCATGAAAATGGGTTTGATTGGTCTATAATAAGGCACATAGTATATTTAGCAATAACAAACAATATAAGCATTTCTCATCTGCTATAACAATACAATGACTAAAAAACGACATACAAATGGGTACAATGTAGCTAGCTAGTCAGCTGACAAGCAAAATGTGGCTGAGAGTAGTTTCTTAGCTAGCATAAAAACGAGTGCATAAAATGATGCATAATGACAAAAATATCACTAAAACATTGACAACTTCATCAGGAAACAAATACTGTACTCACAGTTCTTGCATTCACGCACAGTGAAGGATAAAACAGTTAGAATAATAATGTTAGAAAACCTGAGATTCTATGCACAACCACAGGCGGCTAGCTGAACTTGGTAGTTAATTATCAATGCAAGCCTGTGCTAGCTGTGACGTCATCAGTCACTCTTAAAGGGAAAAGTTTTCTTAAAGATAAATAAAACAGAAATTAATATAGAACTGTTGTTTCTGATCAATGTAAATGTTGTAATTAATGTTGTTGCATTGTACTGGAACTTATGACAACAAACTATAATTTATTTTTTAAATAGTTCTAATAGGATTCTGATTGGGGTGACAAAATCCTACAAGACTTATCAAAAACCTATAGGTTCCAATCGGATTACTTTGATTTTGAAAAGAAAAAAATAAATAGTACAATAGGATTCTGATACAGGTGACACAATATCCTATAGGATTGTGAGAATCCTATAGAGTACCACAGTATGAGTCATATTACCCATAAGACCTAGCGGTCAAACAGGGAAATAGTTCCAATCGTTTTCCCACCATAAATGTTTCCCTTAGGGATTTTAGAAACACTTAAAATAAGGGCTGTGTTTCGTGTAGGCTTACCCTGGCGTGACATTTTGATAAATGTGTAAATCCCTCTAGGACAAGGTGACTATCAATTATGACTTATGGGTATTATGACTATATTTACCCCCCAAAAGTGAAATACTAATGTCGCTATCATAAAGAACTACAAAGACCATGATGATTTGGACGAGACTGCCGAATCGAGGCAAAGGTAAGAATCTCTGGATGAACTATTTAATGTTAGCCAAATGTAGTAATTAATAAATAGGCACAATTTATATAAATTGAGAATTCTGTGAACTGTCTTGTATAAGTTTTAAATTGACACAATATCTGTTAGCAAAGGTGTCATCTAGAGATGACGTGCAGGAGCTTTCAGGGATTTGTAGTTTTGCATGATGTCTACTTTGATGCTAATTTGCATTTTTGAATCTGAGAGTGAATAGAGCCAAATATATTGATAATATTCCTGAGCAGGCACATTGACATTTAGAGTATTTGCTGGCTAGGCTAGCCTAATTAAACATTACATTTTACATTTTTACATTTTAGTCATTTAGCAGACGCTCTTATCCAGAGCGACTTACAGTTAGTGAATACATATTTTTTTATACTGGCCCCCCGTGGGAAACGAACCCACAACCCTGGCGTTGCAAACGCCATGCTCTATCAACTGAGCTACATCCCTGCCGGCCATTCCCTCCCCTACCCTGGACGACGCTGGGCCAATTGTGCGCCGCCCATGAGTCTCCCGGTCGCGGCCGGCTGCGACAGAGCCTGGATTCGAACCAGGATCTCTAGTGGCACAGTTAGCACTGCGATGCAGTGCCTTAGACCACTGCGCCACTCGGGAAACATTGTCTAGCTTTCAATAATTGGCTAAATGGTAAACAGAGTTACCTCTTCATATGGTCAAAACAATTTGTATTGCATGCTACATATTTCAAGTGCTCTCGGAAACAGATGTTTGTCTTATTTCCGTTTTTGCGCAAGTTAATGTTCCTCTTCATACACTGACAGCAGTCCGTGATTTCACGTGAGTCTGTATTTACATCTTAGACAGAAGCAGGCCATTCATTACCTGCCTACATCATTAAAGCTATGTGCAGGAGTTCTAATTGGTTCCTAATTTGGCAGTTCGGCAAATTTTCCTGAGCAGACAGTGTTGAAATATGTTTTTTTCTGAGAAAAAGTGCAATAATTTTTATTTTATAGTAATCATAAGAATATTTAATTGTCATATACAAAATAATCTGCTCCCTCGACGGGGATCGATCATCTTCACGTATTTCGGCTTCAGCCCAGCACCTACAGCAATCCCCCTCTCCCCTCACTATCTCTCCTCCATGATCCATGCCCTACTTTCCTGCTCTCTTCCTCTTCTTTCCCCCCTCCACCTCCACCTCCCTCCCTCTATGCAGCCGTTTGCTATCCTGGGCTTCTGGCTTACCCCTATTTCCTCACCCTCCCTTCTCCCTGTCCATCCAGCTTCCTGCCATCCCTGTTTCCAGTTTAGTCTGTTCCCTCGGCCCTCAGGGATAATTCTTGGTAATGGACCTGAGAGCCTGTGGTTGGCTGAGGCCTGAGGGGAAGCCATGGGCCTGTGGAACGTTCTGGAAGGCTGAACCAGACAATGAACAGCCATCCCTGTCCTCTCCCTGTGTTCTACTGCCAACTGAGATCAGCTCATAAGACTTAGTAATGAGGCGTTATGACTTTCCAGTTTAGGGTGGAGGGAATGTATGTGTGCTAGGAGGGAATGTGTGTGTGCTAGGGGGGAATGTGTTTGTGTGTGTGCGTATGCATGCATTCCTGTAAGTGTGCTGTAAAGGTCAAACAAAATTTTATATAGCTAATCTCATGCTATTCTACACATTTTGCCATGAAGCTGTGGTACGCCAGTGCCCCAACTCCCTCATTCTCCCCCTCAGAACCAATTGTACCAGTGGAGGCTCCTCAGAGGAGGAATGGGAGGACCATCCTACTTAGTGAAATTCAGAAAAATATAAAATAATGAAACATAGGAAAGTTACCCTTTATACACTGGACACAAATATAAATGCAACATACAACAATTTCAAAGATTTTGCTGAGTTACAGTTCATGTAAGGAAATTAGTCAATTGAAATAAATTCATTGGGCCCTAATCTATGGATTTCACATGACTGGGAATACAGATATGCATCTGTTGGTCACAGATACGTAAAAAAAAAAGGCAGGGGCTTGAATCAGAAAACCAGTCAGTATCTGGTGTGACCACCATTTCAGGATCTCGTCACGGTATCTCTGTGCATTCAAATTGCCATCGATACAATGCAATTGTTTTCGTTGTCCGTAGACATCTGCCCGGTACAGTTGATTCCCTGATTAATCCTTCTCCAGCGTGCCATTGGCCATCGAAGGTGAGCATTTGCCCACTGAAGTCAGTTACGACGCTGAACTGCAGTCAGGTCAAGACCCTGGTGAGGACAATGAGCATGCAGATGAACTTCCCTGAGAAGGTTTCTGACAGTTTGTGCAGAAATTATTTGGTTGTGCAAACCCACAGTTTCATCAGCTGTCCGGGTGGCTGGTCTCAGATGATCCTGCAGATGAAGAAGCTGGATGTGGAAGTCCTGGGCTGACATGGTTACACGTGGTCTGCGATTGTGAGGCCAGTTGGACGTACTGCCAAATTCTCTAAAACGACATTGGCATATGGCAGAGAAATGAACATTCAATTCTCTGGCAACATCTCTGGTAGACATTCCTGCAGTCAGCATGCCAATTGCATGCTCCCTCAATCCTTAAGAAATCTGTGGCATTGTGTTGTCTGACAAAACTGCATGCTACATATTTCTAGTGGGTCTGTTCGGGGGTCGGCCCCGAGGTTGGGGAGTGGGACGATCTGCACGGTTACGGTGGAATGCCTGATTCATCTCTGGGTCGAGGATGTCCTTGTCGGGGACCCAGGTCCGGTCTTCAGGCCCATAACCTTCCCAGTCCACTAGATAGTGGATGCGACCTCTCAGGCGTTTGGAAACCAGGATGACCTGAATGGCGTAGGCAGGTTCCGACGTCCAACGGTGGGGGCGCACTGTGGGTTGAGACTGGAGGATGAAGAGGACTGTAGGTGACCGGTTTTAACAGAGACACATGGAAGGACGAGGACATTTTATACTGACAGGGTAACTGGAGGTGGTACGTGACAGGGTTGATGCGATGGGTTATCTTGAAGGGACCAATGTAGTGAGGACAGAACTTTTTGCAGGGGAGGCGGAGCCGGATGTCTCTGGTAGAGAGCCACACGCTGTCCAGGGTGAAAGAGTGGCGTAGGTCGGCGGCGTCTGTCAGCAAAGCGTTTCTGGGTATTAGAGGCTTCCTGCAGATGCCGGTGAGTGGTCTCCCATATTCGCTCACTATGCCGAAACCAGTCGTCGACAGCTGGGACAGTAGCAGGCTCCACCTCCCAGGGAAACATGGGGGGTTGGTAACCAAGTACACACTGAAACGGAGTAAGGCGGAGGGATGAATGCATGAGTGAGTTCTGACCGTATTCAGCCCAGGCCATATACAGACTCCAGTCGTGTGGAGAGGCAGAACATTGTTGGCGGAGGTACTTCCCTATTTCTTGGTTGAGGCGTTCCGTCTGCCCGTTGGTCTGGGGATGATACCCGGAGGAGAGGCTGAGGGCGACCCCCAGTCGGTCACAGAAGGCTTGCCACACCCGGGAGACAAACTGGGGCCCGTGGTCAGAGACGATGTCCTCCGGAATCCCATACAGACGGAACACCTGTTGGAACACACACTCAGCCAATTCCATGGCGTTAAGTAAATGAGGAAGAGGAACCAGATGACACATTTTAGAAGAACGGTCTACTATGACAAGGATGGTGGTGTTTCCAAAGGACTCAGGAAGGTCTGTGATGAAGTCAACAGCTATGTGGGACAAGGATTGGCAAAGGTTGAAGCTTACCGGAAGGGAGATGACTGGACAGGAGAGTACGTAATTCCTGACGTCGGATGCCAGTGAGGACCACCAGAACTTACGGGCTAGAAGTTTGGTGGTTCGTGTAATGCCCGGAAGTCCTGACCCCAAGGACATGTGACACCATTGCATCAGTTGGGGTCTAACAGCTGCTGGTACGTAACTCTTCCCAGCTGGTGTCTCAGGAGGAGGTTAGGGCTTCTTGTATGGCAGAGTGAACCTCCCACTGTACCAGTCCCATAATGCAAGAGGAAGGAAGAATGGGTGTAGGGTCTGAGTTACTGGTCGGAAGGTCAAACTGGCATGAGAGAGCATCAGCTTTTATGTTTTTATTTCCAGGGATGCACAGTGCTATGAAAAAGTATTTGCCCCCTTTCTAATTTTCTCTACTTTTGCATATTTGTGATACTGAATGTTATCAGATCTTCAACCAAAACCTAATATTAGATAAAGGGAACATAAGTGAACAAATAACACCAAAATTATATATTTATTTCATTTATTTCATAAACAAAGTTATACAACACCCAATTCCCCTGTGTGAAAAAGTAATTGCCCCCTTACACTCAATAACTGGTTGTGCCACCTTTAGCTGCAATGACTCCAACCAAATGCTTCCAGTAGTTGTTGATCAGTCTCTCACATTGCTGTGGAGGAATTTTGGCCCACTCTTCCATGAAGAACTGCTTTAACTCAATGACGTGTGGGTTTTCAAGCATGAACTGCTCGTTTCAAGTCCTGCCACAACATCTCAATTGGGATTAGGTCTGGACTTTGACTAGGCCATTCCAAAACTTCAAATGTGTTGCTTTTTAGCAATTTTCATGTAGACTTGATTGTGTGTTTTGGATCATTGTCTTGCTGCATGACTGTGGAATGCAGAATTTGGTTTTCGCCAGGCATAATGGGACCCATCTCGTCCAAAAAGTTGACTCAAGTTTGCCAAAAAGCACCTGGATGATCATCAAGACTCTTGGAAGAACGTTATATGGACAGATGATTCAAAAGTATAACTTTTTGGATGACATGGTTTCAGTAATGCCTGGCGAAAACCAAACTCTGCATTCCACAGTAAGAACATCATACCAAAGGTCAAGCATGGTGGTGGTGGTGTGATGGTTTGGGGATGCTTTGCTGAGAGCAGGAAATAAATAACAGAAAGTGGTGCATGCATATGTATTCACCCCCTTTGCTATGAAGCCCCTAAATAAGATCTGTTGCAACCAATTACCATCAGTCATATAATTAGTTAAATAAAGTCCACCTGTGTGCAATCTAAGTGTCACATGATCTCAGTATATATACACACCTGTTTTGAAAGGCCCCAGAGTCTGCAACACCTCTAAGCAAGGGGCACCACCAAGCAAGCAGCACCATGAAGACCAAGGAGCTCTCCAAACAGGTCAGGGACAAAGTTGTGGAGAAGTACAGATCAGGGTTGGGTTATAAAAAAAATATCAGAAACTTTGAACATCCCACGGAACACCATTAAATCCATTATTAAAAAATGGAAAGAATATGGCACCACAACAAACCTGCCAAGAGAGGGCCGCCCACCAAAACTCATGGACCAGGCAAGGAGGGCATTAATCAGAGAGGCAAAAAAGAGACCAAAGATAACCCTGAAGGAGCTGCAAAGTTCCACAGCGGAGATTGGAGTATCTGTCCATAGTGTCACACCCTGGCTCGGGGACTCTATATGTTGAGCCAGGGTGTGTGCATTCTATGTGTTCGTTTTCTATGTTGGGTATTCTAGTTGTTCTGTTTCTATGTTTGCCTGTATGACTCCCAATCAGAGGCAACGAGTGTCAGCTGTCGGCTGGTTGTCTCTGATTGGGAGCCATATTTAATCTGTATGTTTTCCTTTGGGTGTTGTGGGTTTTTGTTCCTTTACGGTCAGTGTTAACCGTTGGACTTCACGAGTCGTGTTTTGTTTGGTTTGTTAGTACTTTAATATAATAAAGTCATGTTTCTTTCACACGCTGCGCCTTGGTCTACTTCGCTACTAGACGATCGTGACAGAAAAACCCACCATACAAAGACCAAGCAGCGTGTCCAGGAACACACGCAGGAGGTGACGCTGGTGGATGTCCTCCTCGGTTGGGGGCAGATTACCGAGGAGGAGGCCGTCCGGTACCGGAAGGCGATGAAGGGGGAGACCCAGGCAGGAGTGGAGAAGCGGCGTCAACCGGGCCGTGGTCGGAAGGCGAGAGGCACCCCCAATAATTTTTAGGGGGGGCACACGGCATGGGCGACTGGGCAGCAGGAGGCTGCCACAGGGCGAATCGGGAGATTAAGAGTGGAGGCCACCGGCTTTTTGGGGCCAGAAGGCAGGTTGGCGGAGCCTGGATGGAGAGCAGAGCCAACTCCCCGTACTCAGGCATAGCAGCATGAGACTGGGCAGGTTCCGCGGTATGCGGAGATGCGCACTGTGCCGCGAGTGGTCCGGCATAGTCCGGTACGTCCTGTGCGAGCACCCCGCACGTGTTGTGCGAAGGTGGGCATGCAGCCAGGACGGAGTGTGCCGGCTCAGCGCTCGCGGCCTCCAGTGCCTCTCCTCGGTCCCGGATATCCTGCGCCAGTGTCACGTGCTGTTATGCCAGTACGGGTACACAGCCCTGTACGTCCTGTGCTGATGCCTCACACAGAGTGTGTGAAGGTAGGCATTCAGCCAGGACGGGTTGTGGCAGCTCTTCACTCCAGGTCTCCTATCCGTCTCCATAGCCCAGTCCGGCCTGTTCCTGCTCCACGCACCAAGCCTACGGGGTGCGTCGTCAGCCCAGCCCGGCCTGTCCCTGCTCCACGCACCAAACCTACGGTGTGCGTCGCCAGCCCGGCCCGGCCTGTTCCTGCCACTCGCACCAAACCTACGGTGCGCGTCGCCAGCCCGGCCCGGCCTGTTCCTGTCACTCGCACCAAGCCAGGGGTGCGAGTCGCCAGCCCGGCCCTGTCTGTTCCTGCCACTCGCACCAAGCCAGGGGTGCGAGTCGCCAGCCTGGTCCAGCCTGTTCCTGCCACTCGCACCAAGCCAGGGGTGCGAGTCGTCAGCCTGGTTCAGCCCGTTCCTGCTACTCGCACCAAGCCCGGGGTGCGAGTCGTCAGCCTGGTAAGACCGGTCAGCTGCTCCACAACGGAGCGTAAGCAATCCGCTCCGTCAATGTCCAGTCCAGATCCAGCCAGCGGGGTCAGACCGGACCAGGGGCGCTACGGGGGTAGTATGGAGGGTGGTGGTCAAAGCCGAGCCGGAGCCGCCTCCGAGGAGGAATGCCCACCCAGCCCTCCCCTGTTTGGGGTGTTTAGACGCGGTCGCAGTCCGCGCCTTTAGGGGGTACTGTCACACCCCTGGCTCGGGGACTCTATATGTTGAGCCAGGGTGTGTGCATTCTATGTGTTCGTTTTCTATGTTGGGTATTCTAGTTGTTCTGTTTCTATGTTTGCCTGTATGACTCCCAATCAGAGGCAACGAGTGTCAGCTGTCGGCTGGTTGTCTCTGATTGGGAGCCATATTTAATCTGTATGTTTTCCTTTGGGTGTTGTGGGTTTTTGTTCCTTTACGGTCAGTGTTAACCGTTGGACTTCACGAGTCGTGTTTTGTTTGGTTTGTTAGTACTTTAATATAATAAAGTCATGTTTCTTTCACACGCTGCGCCTTGGTCTACTTCGCTACTAGACGATCGTGACACATAGGACCACTTTAAGCCATACACTCCACAGAGCTGGGCTTTACAGAAGAGTGGCCAGAAAAAAGCCATTGCTAAATGAAAGAAATAAGCAAACACGTTTGGTGTTCGCCAAAAGTCATGTGGGAGACTCCCCAAACATATGGAAGAAGGTACTCTGGTCAGATGAGACTAAAATTGAGCTTTTTGGCCATCAAGGAAAACGCTATGTCTGGCGCAAACCCAACACCTCTCATCACCCCGAGAACACAATCCATGGTGGTGGCAGCATCATGCTGTGGGGATGTTTTTCATCTGCAGGGACTGGGAAACTGGTCAGAATTGAAGGAATGATGGATGGCGCTAAATACAGGGAAATTCTTGAGGGAAACCTGTTTCAGTCTTCCAGAGATTTGAGACTGGGACGGAGGTTTACCTTCCAGCAGGACAATGACCCTAAGCATACTGCTAAAGCAACACTTGAGTGGTTTAAGGGGAAATATTTAAATGTCTTGGAATGGCCTAGTCAAAGCCCAGACCTCAATCCAATTGAGAATCTGTGGTATGACCTAAAGATTGCTGTACACCAGTGGAACCCATCCAGCTTGAAGGAGCTGGAGCAGTTTTGCCTTGAAGAATGGGAAAAAATCCCAGTGGCTAGATGTGCCAAGCTTATAGAGACATACCCCAAGAGACTTGCAGCTGTAATTGCTGCAAAAGGTGGCTCTACAATGTATTGACTTTGGCGGGGTGAATAGTTATGCACGCTCAAGTTTTCAGTTTTTTTATCTTATTTCTTGTTTGTTTCACAAAAAAAAATATTTTGCATCTTCAAAGTGGTAGGCATGTTGTGTAAATCAAATGATACAACCCCCCTAAAAATCCATTTTAATTCCAGGTTGTAAGGCAACAAAATAGGAAAAAAAATTCGCAAGCCACTGTATATGTTTCGATTTTTAATACATTGTAAGGCTGCCTGATGCGCCTCTAATGATGATTTGAAAAAAGTTGCTTGAAAGGCATGAGCTCTGCTTTGTTTTTTTGCCCAGGCTGTACACACTTCATCAGTCTCTCATTCACAATTTGACAAGCACTCGATAATGCATCCCATTTGTGTGGCTGTAATGCCTCCTAAAAAATCCATGCCTTTTGCGGCCAGTGGCCGTTGTGCCCTTGGGCTAAATATAATAATTATAATTCCCTTCTCCTTGAGTGCTGCGTGCTCCGAAGCACCTCTCACTCACATGGCTCTCCATCACGTGATCGGGTCTTTCACAGGCTACAAGTGAAGACAGACATATCGGGGACGCAACTGCGCACGTCCTTATCCAATTCCAAGGTGCATATTGAAGATATTGGAAGAACTGTCCACATTTACTTTTCGTCAGCCAACAAGATGAGTAGGCCTAACGAACAGCAAAAGCACCAGCCTATGTCAATCTACTACACGGAATACATGTCATATATGCACTTAAATAGCGAGTGGAGGACGCTTTTCCCGTGGTTCATTTTCATGCCAGCCAGGTAGGCTAAACTCCTGTTGTAAAGAGAAGCAATGTGCTTAATATTAGGAAAGTTGATAAATAAATATAGTAGGCCTAGCCTATAGAAGGCAGATGGAATCCCCCTCTTTTTAATAGAGGCCATCACTCTGTTTTCTCATGTAATTGCATAGCCTATAGAAATGTTGCACAACATGAGCTCATGGGCTCTCATTAAGTGTTTGATTAGATTTTCGATTACATTTGCATTGACGTCAGAGTGATTAGAGGGACAATAGAGTGCTGAGTACCAGGCAGTTAGCAAGTTTGGTAGGCTACTAATGACCATCAGCAGCATCAGAGCTTGGAGAAGCCTAATTACCGTGATTAAACGGTCACGTGGAATTTGACTACCTTCATGATTCGTGACCGTCTGTGTGGCGGTAATACGGTCACCGTAACAGCCCTATCTGCACATTTTTAAAGGGGGAGGACATGCGCCGCCTTCCAGATCTTAGGGATAGCACCAGAAGCAATGATTCAATAAAAATGTTGATCAAAGGTTCTACAATGAGGGGGACAGAAAGCTGCAGTAGAAAGGGATCAAGCAAATCAGCTCCTGTGGATTTTTTTTGCAATACATAATTGACATAAAATGGTTCAAATGAAGAAAAATAATAGTGAGTGCCTTAAAGTGCGTCATTCTCTGCTATCTGTTTAGAGATTAATAAAGGACTCCCTCTAGTGGAACTTGAGATATTTTCAGAAACCATTCTTTCAAATAGATGGCCAGCTTAGGCAAAATGGTTACTAAAAGCACCACAAATGTCATTTTTGTCTGTTATGGGACCAGAGGCTGTCATAACCTGCTGGGGCAATAAGGGGGTGTTTTTTTTTTTGACCACTTTCCAGAATTTAGCTGGATTTCCACCAGTCTCAGAAACACAATTCAAGAAGTATGTTGACTTTGCTTTTCTAAGCAGAGTAAGACATCTATTTCTCAAATGTCTGAAGGACTGCCAGTCAGAGGTAGAATTAGTAAATTTAGCCTTAGGAAATGTTGTTCATTGATAGTTCTATTTAAAATGTATCTTTGTAATAATGCATGGACATGATTTAGGTAGCTTAGTATCTCTAATGCAGGCAATGGGACAATGGTCACTGAGCTCGTTAGCAAAGATTCCATTGGCTGTATACATATGAGGGGCGTTTGTCAGAATGATATCCAAAAATAGTCGATTTTTCAGGTGTTTTAAGTTGGGGCGGGTTGGTTTAGTTATCAGTTTAGTTAAATTTAGCTCAGTACAAATATATTTCAGTCTATCTGATACTGTCATCAACCAATCCAGGTTAAGATCACCCAATATTAATCATTCTGATTTAGCATAGTTAGACAGCAAGTCAGACAATTTGCTAAGAGCAATTGGGAGGGCCGAGGGAGAGCGATAAACTCCCACTAATGTTAAATGGGCATTATTACCAAGGCCCACATTTAGAACAAGACGTTCAAATTGCTTAGGGACAGAGGTGGTAATACACACAGAAACATTCAAGTTGTTCTTTGTGAATATGTCGATACCTCTGTCAGATCTATAAACATTATATCCATTCAGAGACACATCCGAGTCTGGCACAGACGTTTTTAACCAAGTTTCAGTAATTATCAAAATGTCTGTGTTAGTTTGAGAAGCCAGAACTACAATAAGATCCATATTCAAAATCAAACTTCTGACATTTACATGAATCAGTCCAAGGCCACAGCTGCGGGATTTCAGATCAGACTGATTTTTTAACACAAACATGCTGTGATCAGTAGGTAACCCGCTATATTAGTGGTTCTCAATCCTGGTCCTGGGGACCCAAAGTGGTGCACATTTTTGTTTCTGCCTTAGCACTACACACCTGATTCAAATCATTAAAGCCTGATGATGAGTAGTTCATTTGAATCAGCTGTGTAGGGTTAGGGCAAAAACAAAAATGTGCATCCCTTTGGGTCCCCAGGACCAGGATTGAGAACCAGTGCTCTATATGAAATAGCCATGAGGTTGGCTTGAAATGGTATAGATACAAGTTTGCTTAGAACTGTGCCGTTTGGTCTATTCCTCGAACAAGGATGTGGATTAATACAAGACGACTCAATGAGGGTTACATGTTTCGGGCAAGGACTGATTTCCCATCACATTTTAAGTACCTTTTCAATGTTAGCGCTCAGCATCCAAGCTCCTCTCCTGTTCGGGAGCAGGCCGTCCCTTTTTAGGAACTGTGGTCGCAAAATAGATTGTCAAAACAGATTGTCAAAACAGATTGTCAATACAATCCAACACTTTTTCAAAGCAGAGTCCTGATTTCATCCAAGAGTCCAGTGCAAATAGCCGGGAGAAGCGAGCAATTCCACGACCGTCTGTTGGGATAGGGCCAGAAAAAAGAGAGAAAGAGAATAAAAACATCTGAGTTCTCTCTCTCTCTCTCTCACTCGCTCGTCATTCCTCTTTCAAGGAGATGATAACACAGGAGTCCAAGAAGTAATGAATCCTTGTCTCCAGTCTTCAGTTCTCTGCTCTCAGCTCCTATTCCTCCTCTTCCTCCTGTCCTTCCACTATAATCCCAGTCCACTTGAGTCAGCCTTCTGGATTTAGCATGGCTACATCACCGCTTCCTTCCTCTGAGACTTAACTGAAGGACCTGTAACAATGGCCCTTTATACGGTAAATACAATTTAAATAGCCTTTTTTTTTGTTGTTGCTCTGACTGTGACACTGTAAGAGTAAATGTCTCTGATCATAAGCGGGTAACCATAGACAGTGGGGTGAGACGGGGCTATAGAGCTCTTTTCTGTATTTTTTAAATCAAGCATTCATAAGTCTGTTTGATATAGCTGGTCTCTCAGTTGCTTGTGTCCTCTTCAATGTACACTGAATACAAATATAAACGCAACATGTAAAGTGTTTCAAGAGCTGAAATAAAAGATTGCAGACATTTTCCATATGCACAAAAAGCATATTTCTCTCACGTTTTGTGCACACATTTGTTTACATCCCTGTTAGTGAGCATTGGGATTAAGGTATGGGCAGGCATAAGCTACGGACAACGAACACAATTGCATTTTAACGATGGCAGTTTGAATTCACAGAGATACCGTGATGAGATCCTAAGGCCCATTTTCGTGCAATTCATCCGCCGCCATCACCTCATGTTTCAGCATGATAATGCACGGCCCAATGTCGCAAGGATCTGTACACAATTCCTGGAAGCTGAAAATGTCCCAGTTCTTCCATGGCCTGCATGCTCACCAGACATTGAGCATGCTCTGGATCGACGTGTACGACAGCGTGTTCCAGTTCTCGCCAATATCCAGCCACTTCGCACAGCCATCGAAGAGGAGTGGGACAACATTCCACAGGCCACAATCAACAGCCTGATCAACTTCATGCAACGTGAAGGAGATGTGTTGCGCTGCATGAAGCAAATGGTTGTCACACCAGATACTGACTGGTTTTCTGATCCAGGTATCTTTGACCAATAGATGCGTATCTGTATTCCCAGTCACGTGAAATCCATAGATTAGGGCCTAATGAATTTATTTCAATTGACTGATTTCCATATGTGAACTGTAACTCAGTAAAATCTTTGAAATTGTTGCATGTTGCGGTTATACCTTTGTTCAGTATAGATCCACAGACAGATAGAGCTGATGGTATTAAGAATTGGGGTTATATACGAGATTATGGGAATAGTTGATTTTGTATAATAAGCCAGGCATTCACTCTATCTGCAGCATTATGTCACTGTATTGGTTGAATTGTATTGAGCATATTTCTGTTTTCAGTAACATTTCAGGGAGTATGACAAAATATGGCAAAATATCAGAGGAGTGCACATCTCCTACTATCGTGTGCTATCATGCTTCTTTTGTCACCCTCAAAACATACTGAGAGTAACTCCATTTAGCTGTGCATAAATTCAATCAACATTTGATGGTTATTCAGCTTGTAAGAAGTGTGCGATAGGGCCTCTCTCTGTGTGGAGAGCATTCATAAATGTTCAATCAGAGACTAGCGGTGATAATGCAGGCAGTTTAAACTCCTTAAAGGAAAACTCCACCCCAAACTATTTTGGTATTTGTTTCATTAGTCCATTGTTGATATAGTCCCAAAATGATTTGCATGTCAGCAATCCGGTTTTCAAGATGTATAACTTTCAAAACACAGACATACAGCAGGTATGATGCATTTTGCATCATATGATTGATGCACAATGCAGCATCATATGATGCAAAATACCGTGGCACCTAGTGTCAGCCTTGGTAGTTTACTTCTCCTTTTTTTATGTGCATTGCTTTTTTGATGGCTATTGAAGTATATAATACAGAGATCTAGATTGTTATATCAACAACATTTCAATTGGTTTGGATATTTGACTTCTTCTCCAAACTACTTCTCCAATCACTGGCTAGTTGTTTGGATTTGAAATACCAGCCTAGATCTTGTTAGGTCATCTCATCTCCTGGAGCCAAGGACCATTGTGTTTTCATGCGTGCAGTTTTCTGTACATTGCATCGGAATGGTTGCTTCAACTGCTGGACAGCAGGTTTTCTCAATTAGAAGACTTTTAGCTGCATTTCTGCTGCTTTTGATGTGCATCTCATCAGTGTTAACCATGGGAATGAAAGACGTAACTAGACACCTGTACACACGGGAGAGCCTGCTTCTTCTAAGGCATTAATATTCCTCTCCACCAGGACTGGAGAAGATACTGGACATATTCAAGCCACACTAGCAAGCCCGTGTTTGTATAGGACAGCCCAGGAAGTAAGGGAGAAGAGGGGGAGTGAGGCTGATGCTTAAGTGGGACATGTCATCAAGTCCTCGGGCAGCCCATCAACGCCGGCAGGTGCCAGGTGGAGGGGGTGGTCGCTCCACTATCCGAGGCGGAGGCCCAACGCTGCATTGGGATGGACTGAGCTGAACCCTTTGTGGGAGAGAAGACAGAGGACCAATCAATTCAGTCGGCAGCCTTCCTTGGTGAAAATGAGAACATGGGGTGAACTGCTAAACTTGAGGTCGAGACAGACAGAGGACAGAGGGATCTGAGAGTGCAGATCTCGGGTCTTTCTTTGGGGCAAGAGCTATGCACTTTTTTACATCGAAATGTGTATAGCTTGTTGCCACAAATGTATGAGATTCGTCTAATTGCACACAATACTATGCTTCTCTGAGACATGGCTGGACATCAATGACTCTGAAATGTACGGAATCGCAAAGGTGTGGGACGGTTGTTCGTATGTGAGAACTGACATTGAATGACATGGGACCCATCTCGTCCAAAAAGTTGACTCAAGCTTGCCAAAAAGCACCTGGAAGCACCTGGATGTTCATCAAGACTCTTGGAAGAATGTTATATGGACAGATGAGTCAAAAGTAAAACTTTTTGGATGACATGGGTCCCATCATGGCTGGCGAAAACCAAACACTGCATTCCACAGTAAGAACCTCATACCAATGGTCAAGCATGGTGGTGGTAGTGTGATGGTTTGGGGATACTTTGCTGCTTCAGGACCGGGACGACTTGCCTTAATAGAAGGAATCATGAATTCTGCTCTGTATGAGAGAATTATACAGGAGAATGCCAGGCCATCCGTCTGTGAGCTGAAGCTGAAGCTCAGCTGGGTCATGCAGCAAGACAATTATCTAAAACACACAATGAAGTCTACATGAAAATGGTTAAAAAGCAACAAATTTGAAGTTATGGAAGTCCAGACCTAATCCCAATTTAGATGTTTTGGCAGGACTTGAAACGAGTAGTTCATGCTTGAAAACCTATAAATGTTGCTGAGTTAAAGCAGTTCTGCATGCAAGAGTAGGCCAAAATTTATCCACAGCGATGTGAGAGACTGATCAACAACTAC
Organism: Coregonus clupeaformis; assembly: GCF_020615455.1. Classification (NCBI taxonomy): domain Eukaryota; kingdom Metazoa; phylum Chordata; class Actinopteri; order Salmoniformes; family Salmonidae; genus Coregonus; species Coregonus clupeaformis. The sequence goes on along the minus strand of NC_059194.1, from coordinate 42,790,760 downwards.
AGGAAGCATTTGTTTGCAGTCATTGCAGCTAAAGGTGGCACAACCAGTTATTGAGTGTAAGGGGCAATTACTTTTTCACACAGGGGAATTGGGTGTTGCATAACTTTGTCAAAAAAAAAAATATATATATATTTTTTAAATAAATGTATTTGTAATCTCCAGTTCCCTTTTTATCTAATATTAGATTGAAGTTGAATATCTGATAACATTTAGTATCAAAAATATGCAAAAATAGAGAAAATAAGAAAGGGGGCAAATATTTTTTCACAGCACTGTACGTAAATGACATTTCTGTATTTCATTTTCAATAAATTTACAAACATTTCTAAAAACATGTTTTCACTTTGTCATGATGGGGTATTGTGAGTAGATGGTTGAGAGAGAACATCTATGTAATCTATTTTGAATTGAGGCTGTAACATAACAAAATGTGGAATAAATCAAGGGGGATGCATACTGTTTGAAGGCAATGTAAATTGTAGTAAATTTGACTAAATTACTCACTCAAAATGTACCAAGTATAATATACTATACAGTACCAGTCAACAGTTTGGACACACCTCCTCATTCAAGGGTTTTTCTTTTCTTTTTACTATTTTCTACATTGTAGAATAATAGTGAAGACATCAAAACTATGAAATAACACATATGGAATCATGTAGTAACCAAAAAAGTGTTAAACAAATCAAAATATATTTTATATTTGAGATTCTTCAAATAGCCACCCTTTGCCTTGATGACAGCTCTGCACACTCTTGGCATTCTCTCAACCAGCTTTACCTGGAATGCTTTTCCAACAGTCTTGAAGAAGTTCCCACATACGCTGAGTACTTGTTGGCTGCATTTCCTTAACTCTGCGGTCCGACTTATTCCAAACCATCTCAATTGGGTTGTGGAGGCCAGGTCATCTGATGCAGCACTCCATCACTCTCCTTCTTGGTAAAATAGCCCTTACACAGCCTGGAGGTGTGTTGGGTCATTGTCCTGTTGAAAAACAAATGATAGTCCCACTAAGCACAAACCAGATGGGATGGCATATGGCTGCAGAATGCTGTGATAGCTATGCTGGTTAAGTTTGCCTTGAATTCTAAATAAATCCCAGACAGTGTCACCAGCAAAGCACCCCCACACCATAACACCTCCTCCTCCATACTTTACGGTGGGAACTACACATTCGGAGATCATCCGTTCACCCACACCGCGTCTCACAAAGACACGGCGGTTGGAATCAAAAATCTCCAATTATGTTATTTCATAATTTTGATGTCTTCACTATTATTCTAAAATGTAAAAAATATTACAAATAAAGAAAAACCCTTGAATGAGTAGGTGTGTCCAAACTTCTGACTGGTAGTGTACTTATAAATATTTTTTTTGAATTCCAAAATGTGACCAGAGGACAATATTCAGAGAGTATTTCAAAACCCACACAAAGTAGGCTACTTGACTGACAACGATTCTTACTTCTGTAACAATGTAAACATACAAACAACTATTCAGAGACTTTCAAAATGTAGATAACCTCTCTCAATTTGATTTAGGACAGACCAGGTTTGAAACAAAATGTAGAAATAGTAGCCTACTTTGACAGCAATTCAGTGAATGCAGACAGATACAAAATACAAAACAGTCCACAATTTCCCTATAAGATTTGTAGGGCACATTCATATTTCACACTGTCATGGTACTTTTGGAAGCACAGCCCCATCCTGCAAAGTGTCACATAACACATAGAGCACGCAAAGAAGGTTTCTACACATCTCCCACTCTTTTCCCTGCATCCACTCTGAATGCACACCACACGCCCTCTCTTGTGCCCTTCAAACTTCACCAGGGTGTGGCCTGCTTTCAAATGATGAGTAACAACTCGGTCCACACCCCCTGGTGCCACAGTCTTTGCTCCCCACTTCCTTCCACTGAAGCCATCAAAAAGTGAATGCACAAGCTGCATTTTGAATTCCTTCAGGGACCAGCGCCTGTGATTTCTGGGAAGGGGCTTTTGCATGGTCCCCAACACTGGTCTACTGACACCACCCTCAGGGTACCATACATACAATATATATACAAAAGTGTGTGGTCACCCCTTCAAATGAGTGGATTTGGCTATTTCAGCCACACCCGTTGCTGACAGGTGTATCAAATCGAGCACACTGCCATGCAATCTCCATAGACAAACATTGTTAGTATAATGGCCTTACTGAAGAGCTCAGTGTCTTTCAACGTCGCATCGTCATAGGATGCCACCTTTCCAACAAGTCAGTTCATAACATTTCTGCCCTGCTAGAGCTGGGGCTGTTTTTCATGGTTCAAGCTAGGCCCCTTGGTTCCAGTGAAGGGAAATCTTAAATCTACAGCATACAATAACATTCTAGACGATTCTGTGCTTCCGACTTTGTGGTAACAGTTTTGGGGAAGGCCCTTTCCTGTTTCAGCATGACAATGCCCTCGTGCACAAAGCAAGGTCCATACAGACATTTTTTGTCGAGATCGGTGTGGAAGAACTTGACTGGCCTGCACAGAGCCCTGATCTCAACCCCATCAAACACCTTTGGGATTAATTGGAACGCCAACTGTGAGCCAGGCCTAATCGCCTAACATCAGTGCCCGACCTCAGTGCCCGACCTTACTAATGCTCTTGTGGCTGAATGGAAGCAAGTCCCCTCAGCAATGTTCCAACATGTAGTGGAAAGCCTTCCCAGAAGAGTGGAGGCTGTTGTAGCAGCAAAGGAGAGACCAACTCCATATTAATGCCCATGATTTTGGAATGAGATGTTTGACAAGCAGGTGTCCACATACACTTTTCGGATCCAAATTCAACTAATGAGACTGACAAATTGCACAAAGTAAGCTCTGTGGTACAAGGGTGAATGGTAAGACTTGGGGCAGATGCACACTCCATGGAAACGGAGGCTCCCCTCTTTGGTGTGCTCTCCCTCTTCCTCTCCCTCCTCCTCTTCCTCTCCATGTTCCTCTTCCTCTCCATCTTCCTCTCCCTCTACTCTCTTCTCCCTCCTCTTCACTCTCCTCTTCCTGTCTCCCTCCACTCTCCTCTCGCACCGCTCATCCCTCCTCTTCCTCCTCACTCCACATCTCTATCTTTCCAATCATCTCTAACCACTTCTGCTGAGCCCTGACTCTCCACATCACTTCCCTCGCTTTCACTGACCTAGAGGAACAGAGTAACAAAGGGAGAGCGAGAGAGAGAGGAACAAATAGGATACAATTGTGGTCAGGATCGTAATCGCTCTGTTTCTTTCAGTGACACACACACACACTGTCTCTCTCTCTGCCTCTCTGCCTTTATTTCTCTGCCTTTATTTTTCTCAGCCATACACATACTCTCTAATAATCACCTCTTAGGGGTTTCCATAATAAATTGTGTGTTACAGTTACAACACGTCTCCCATTACTTACTTACACACACACACACACACACAAACAAACACACACACAGTATAATCTTGTGATACCCCTGGAAGAGTAGCTACTGCATGTGCAATAGATGATGGGAATCCTAATAAACTCAACTAAATCATGATGCTATACAGCACTTTCATTCAATCAATCAAATCCCATTACACACAAACACTAACACATACAGTATACAGTATCATCATAAAGCTATACAGCACTTGCATTCAATCAATCAAAATGTCCAGATTTGTTTCTCAGTTCATTGTGTGCATATATGTTTGTCAGACCGTAACCATAAAGACTATATATGTTACACACACTTCAAGACCCATGGTCAGAAGCTGGTTGTCTTTGTAGGGGGACGATCAAGTGACAGCGTCGCTAGCAAAGCACAATGTTGCTGCCTCCACTCAACTCTCGTTTTCTTGCTTGACAGACAACTACAGAGTTAGATACTGTCAGCTGATTAGTCCCGAAGCTGGGACAGTTTCCAAATGAATAGCAGCGGTAGAAACACGACAAAACAAACAACTTGTTAGCTGGCTATGTAAACAAATATCACTGCAACTCAATATCATTTCAGCTCCACTGCGTGGGCATCTACCAAAACACAACAGCTAAGCAAGCTGTCAAATAATAGGAAATTGAGGCAATGTATAGCCTGTGAATATATGTTACTAGCAAACATGACAAACCATAACCTAAGTCCAACAGATAAACACAAATTACTCTAATCTCTATTTCGTGGCTAGTTAGCTGGTTGTCTGTATGGCTAACGCTAGGTTGTGAAAGTGACCGCTTGAAGTTTCGTGAGCGCAGCAAACATTCACAGCCACACAACTTGTCTAGCTAGCCTGACAGACAAATCTGACAGTTAACTAGTTAGTTAGCTAGCTAGCTAGCTATAGCAAGCAGCTTGGCTCGTTTCCATATGAATTACTTCGGTAGAAACAAGACAAAACAACCAACTAGTTAGCTGACTATACAGGGTTGTCACAAGAAAGGCATTAAAACAGGGCAACTATAGACCTTTATCTGAACTAAAGTATAAACGCAACATGCAACAATTTCATCGCTGAGTTACAGTTCATATAAGGAAATCAGTCAATTGAATTAAATTCATTAGGCCCTAATCTATGGATGTCTCATGACTGGGAATAAAGATATACAGTGCCTTGCAAAAGTATTCATCCCCCTTGGCATTTTTCCTATTTTGTTGCATTACAACCTGTAATTTAAATGGATTTCTATTTGGATTTCATGTAATGGACATACACAAAATAGTCCAAATTGGTGAAGTGAAATAAAAAAATAACTTGTTTCAATAAATTCAAATAAATAAATAACGGAAAAGTGGTGCGTGCATATGTATTCACCCCCTTTGCTATGAAGCCCCTAAATAAGATCTGGTGCAACCAATTACCTTCAGAAGTCACATAATTAGTTAAATAAAGTCCACCTGTGTGCAATCTAAGTGTCACATGATCTGTCACATGATCTCAGTATATATACACACCTGTTCTGAAAGTCCCCAGAGTCTGCAACACCACTAAGCAAGGGGCACCACCAAGCAAGTGGCATAATGAAGACCTCCAAACAGGTCAGGGACAAAGTTGTGGAGAAGTACAGATCAGGGTTGGGTTATAAAAAAATATCTGAAACTTTGAACATCCCACGGAGCACCATTAAATCCATTATTAAAAAATTGAAAGAATATGGCACCACAGCAAACCTGCCAAGAGAGGGCTGCCCACCAAAACTCACGGACCAGGCAAGGAGGGCATTAATCAGAGAGGCAACAAAGAGACCAAAGATAAACCTGAAGGAGCTGCAAAGCTCCACAGCGGAGATTGGAGTATTTGTCCATAGGACCACTTTAAGCCGTACAGTCCACCGAGCTGGGCTTTACGGAAAAAAGCCATTGCTTAAAGAAAAAAATATGCAAACAAATTTAGTGTTCGCCAAAAGGCATGTGGGAGGCTCCCCAAACACATGGAAGAAGGTACTCTGGTCAGATGAGACTAAAATTGAGCTTTTTGGCCATCAAGGAAAACGCTATGTCTGGCGCAAACCCAACACCTCTCATCACCCCTTTAACACCATCCCCACAGTGAAGCATGGTGTCAGCATCATGCTGCGGGGATGTTTTTCATCTGTAAGGACTGGGAAACTGGTCAGAATTGAAGGAATGATGGATGGCGCTAAATACAGGGACATTCTTGAGGGAAACCTGTTTCAGTCTTCCAGAGATTTGAGACTGTGACGGAGGTTCACCTTCCAGCAGGACAATGACCATAAGCATACAGCTAAAGCAACACTCGAGTGGTTTATGGAGAAACATTTACATGTCTTGGAATGGCCTAGTCAAAGCCCAGACCTCAATCCAATTGAGAATCTGTGGTATGACTTAAAGATTGCTGTACACCAGTGGAACCCATCCAACTTGAAGGAACTGGAGCAGTTTTGCCTTGAAGAATGGGCAAAAATCCCAGTTGCTAGATGTGCCAAGCTTATAGAGACATACCCCAAGAGACTTGCAGCTGTAATTGCTGCAAAAGGTGGCTCTACAAAGTATTGACTTTGGGGTGAATAGTTATGTCTTATTTCTTTATTTCACAAGAAAAATATTTTGCTTCTTCAAAGTGGTAGGCATGTTGTGTAAATCAAATGATACAAACCCCCCAAAAATTTAATTCCAGGATGTAAGGCAACAAAATAGGAAAACTGCCAAGGGGAGTGAATACTTTCGCACGCCACTGTACATCTGTTGGTCACAGATACCTTAAAAGAAAGGTAGGGGTTTGAATCAGAAAACTAGTCAGTATCTGGTGTGACCACAATTTGCCTCATGCAGTGCGATACATCTCCTTCACATAGAGTTGATCAGGCTGTTGATTTTGGCCTGTGGAATGTTGTCCTACTCCTCTTCAATGGCTGTGCGAAGTTGCTGGATATTGGTGGGAACTGGAACACGGTCATACGCGTCAATCTGGAGGACCCCAAACATGCTCAATGGGTGACATGTCTGGTGAGTATGCAGGCCATGGAAGAACTGGTTACATTTTCAGCTTCCAGGAATTGTGTACAGATCCTTGCGACATGTGGCCTTGGAATATTATGCTCAAACATGAGGTGATGGTGGCGGAAGAATGGCACGACAATGTGCCTCAGGATCTTGTCACTGTATCTCTGTGCATTCAAATTGCCATCAATAACATGCAATTGTGTTTGTTGTCCGTAGCTTATGCCTGTCCATACCATAACTCCACCACCACCAGCATGGGGCACTCTGTTCACAATGTTGACATCAGCAAACCGCTCGCCCACACGACGCCATATACACTACCGTTCAAAAGTTTGGGGTCACTTAGAAATGTCCTTGTTTTCGAAAGAAAAGCCATTTTTTTGTCCATTAAAATAACATCAAATTGATCAGAAATACAGTGTAGACATTGTTAATGTTGTAAATGGCTATTGTAGCTGGAAATGGCAGATTTTTTATGGAATATCTACATAGGCGTACAAAGGGCCATTATCAGCAACCATCAGTCCTGTGTTCCAATGGCACGTTGTTTGCTAAATCAAGTGTATCATTTTAAAAGGCTAATTGATCATTAGAAAACCCTTTTGCAATTATGTTAGCACAGCTGAAAACTGTTGTGCTGATTAAAGAAGTAATTAAACTGGCCTTCTTGAGACTAGTTGAGTATCTGGAGCATCAGCAATTGTGGGTTCGATTACAGGCTCAAATTGGCCAGAAACAAATAACTTTCTTCTGAAACTCGTCAGTCTATTCTTGTTCTGAGAAATGAAGGCTATTCCATGTGAGTTTGAGAAATTGTCTAGTTTGAGAAACAGACGCCTCACAGGTCCTCAACTGGCAGCTTCATTAACGTCAACAGTGAAGAGGCGACTCCGGGATGCTGACCTTCTAGGCAGAGTTGCAAAGAAAAAGCCATATCTCAGACTGCCCATCTTAATCTTTTATTTTTATTGGCCAGTCTGAGATATGGCTTTTTCTTTGCAACTCTGCCTAGAAGGTCAGCATCAGTTGTGCACCGGGGCCTCCCACTCCTCTTCTATTCTGGTTAGAGCCAGTTTGCGCTGTTCTGTGAAGGGAGTAGTACACAGCGTTAGTACGAGATCTTCAGTTTCTTGGCAATTTCTCGCATGCAGAAATGGGTATATGGCGAATACCTGCATGTACCCTCCACTACACCACTGCATGTAGCTAGCTAGCAAATGTTCAATGATTACAAGAGAGACAAGAATTTCAATAAATAATGATTTAATGAATTATTTATAAATTGGCAACAACCAGCTGATTGTCGAGTCAATAAGATAGTTATGGAAGATAGCTAGGCTGATGTTACTTCTCCTTTTCTAGCTAGCTAGCCAACTACAGCTAACACACAATCACATCAAGCAGCTGAAATGACAGCAAACTATGTGCATTTTATTTTTTACCTTTGTTTCTATTGCCAATTATTTGGATATATCCATTATAATGATCCTGATAAATGAATTCGCCTGGAACGGAGAAGCTGTTATTCTCGTCACATTCAAATGTATGGCACGGTGGAGATAAAAAATATATATATACTGCAACATTCAGATAGGCACACAGCGAGGCTTATATTAACCCCCACTGTACCAAACCAAATGCTAGGCCAGTAGCATCAGGAAATATTGTCTAGACGCTTATAAATTGACTGGCTGGGCTGTGGGACAACTGTTAACAGGCACAACACGTGGAATGTGGGGATTGTGGTGCTATAACTCCCTGTTATCAACCAATCAGCATCCAAACAACCCGTTTGGTGATTTGGGAGGAGGTCTGTCAAATAAAATAAAGCAGAAAGAAATTAAAGGCACGCACGCATGCATACACACACACTCACAGCCATTGTTTTGGCTCTTCACTCTATAATAGTAATCAAACAGAGTTAATTAATGTCAATCTCAGTAACTTAATTCAGCTGATTACACCATAGAACAAAACAATCTCATTTTGGGACAACTAAGGGTCTGACAGTGTCCCTTTTGTTAGGTAAAAAACCTGGGAATCCGCAAGCAAACACATACAATACTCTATGCACGTACACACACACACACACGCGCACACAGACCTACCCAACCACACACACACACACACACACACACATACACACACACACTGAGACACTGACCTTTGAGAAAGGCCTTGAATTTCCACGTGGGCGAGGATATTGGAAATTTAATCAAAGCCTATTGGATGATAATTTATTTATAATTAGAACAAAGGAATTTATAACTGACTTTTTCCAACATAACATAGGTGCAGCGAATCCCCTTATTGTATGGGCCACCTTTAAATGTGCCTTTAGAGGCCATGCAATTCAGTACTCATCTCGAAAACAAAAGCAATTTAGGTCAAAAGAGTTTATACTGAGAAAGGAAATAGAAAGTCTAACAGAACAGATAGATGGCAATAAAAACTGTAACATAGAGGCTCAGAATAAATTAGAGGAAAAACAAAAAGAAATGGAGAAACTTATGCAAGAAAGATCAAGTGTAATATATTATAAAAATAAAGCAAACTGGATGGAATATGGGGAAAAATGCACAAAATTATTTTTTAATCTTCAACATCGGAATGCTACCAAAAATAACTTAATGAAACTGGTTACAATTGATGGAGTCACCCATAATTCACCAAATGATATTTTGAAGGAAAAAACAAAGTACTTTAAGCATATGTTTTCTTTTCAGTCACCTCCATCTCCTCTATCTGAAGCTAATTGTAGAGATTTTTTTTCTATTGATAATGTCAAATTAACAGCCACACAGAAAGACTCATGTGAAGGTGAAATTACAGAGGAGGAACTTCTGGATGCAATTAAAGACTTTAAGTCTGGGGAAACTCCAGGGTTGGATAGCTTACCAGTCGAGGTATACCAAACCTTTTTTGATATACTAAGAGGACCGTTATTAGCATGTTTTAACCACTCCTATGTAAATGGTAGATTATATGACACTCAAGAAGAAGATCTCATTATTACTGAAAAAGGATACAAGTGGAAAATATAAAGATCCAGTCCATTTACAAAATTGGAGGCCCCTTACACTTCAGTGTTGTGATGCAAAAATCCTAGCAAAATGTATAGCGCATAGAATTAAAAAGGTATTGTCGGATATTATTCATTCTAATCAGACAGGTTTTTTACATGGAAGATACATTGGAGATAATATAAGGCAAGTATTGGAAACAATAGAACACTATGGAAAATATGGGAAACCAGGCCTGCTATTCATAGCAGACTTCGAAAAGGCATTTGATAAAGTTCGACTGGGGTTTATATATAAATGCCTGGAGCATTTCAATTTTGGAGAATCTCTTATAAAATGGGTCAAAATCATGTATAGTAACCCTAGGTGTAAAATAGTAAATAATGGCTATTTCTCAGAAAGTTTTAAACTGTCAAGAGGAGTGAAACAAGGTTGTCCACTATCGGCATATCTATTTATTGTGGCCATCGAGATGTTAGCTATTAAAATCAGATCCAATAATAATATCAGAGGATTAGAAATCCAGGGCTTAAAAACAAAGGTGTCATTGTACGCTGATGATTCATGTTTTCTTTTAAATCCACAACTAGAATCCCTCCACAGCCTCATAGAGGATCTAGATACATTTTCTAACCGCTCTGGATTACAACCAAATTACGACAAATGTACTATATTACGTATTGGATCACTAAAAAATACAATTTTTTACATTACCATGTAGTTTACCAATAAAATGGTCTGATAGTGATGTGGATATACTCGGAATACATATCCCAAATGAAATAAATGATCTCACTTCAATACATTTTAATAGAAAGTTAGCAAAAATAGATAAGATCTTACTACCATGGAAAGGAAAATACCTGTCAATTTGTGGAAAAATCACCCTGATTAACTCTTTAGTATTATCCCAGTTTACCTATTTGCTTATGGTCTTGCCTACGCCTAGCGAACAGTTTTTTTAATTATATGAGAAAAAAATATTCAATTTAATTTGCAACGGCAAGCCAGACAAAATTAAAAGGGCATATTTATATAATGAATATGAATTCGGAGGACAGAAATTATTAAATGTTAAAGCATTAGACCTATCACTAAAAGCTTCAGTCATACAAAAGTTATACTTAAATCCAAACTGGTTCTCAAGCAAATTAGTAAGATTGTCTCACCCAATGTTCAAGAAAGGCCTTTTTCCCTTTATTCAGATTACAACAACTCATTTGCAGTTATTTGAAAAGGAAATAATCTCCCAAATATCACTATTTCTAAAACAAGCCATAGAAAGTTGGTTGCAATTTCAATTTAATCCTCCAGAAACGACAGAACAAATAATGAAACAAATATTGTGGTTAAATTCAAATATACTAATTGACAAAAAACCTTTATTTTTTTGACAGAATGTTTAAAAAAGGTATAATCTTCGTAAATGATATCATCGGTAGGACTGGTGGAGTTATGTCGCACATGCAGCTAACAAAAACATATGGAAATGTCTGCTCTACCCAAAATTACAACCAAATAATTGCAGCCTTACCGCAAAAGTGGAAGAGGAAAGTGGAAGGGGGAGAAAGTAAGGAACTTGTCTGTCGTCCTTGCATTAAAGAACATAATTGGTTAAGGAAAACTGTGATAAATAAAAAAGTATATCAGTTTCACTTAAGGACCAATGGATTGACAGCTGCCCCATATAGATTGCAAAATAGTTGGGAAGAGATCTTTGACGTACCGATCCCATGGCATAGTGTTTATGAACTGACACGCAAAACGACACTGGATTCAAAAATTATAATCTTTCAATTTAAATTATTATATAAAATTCTTGCTACCAATAGAATGTTATTTATATGGGGGATACAATCTTCCCAGTTCTGCAGATTTTGCTGTGAAGAGACAGAATCATTAGATCATTTGTTTTGGTTCTGTCCATTTGTAGCTTGTTTTTGGGACACAGGTCCAGGAAACGCTAAAGGATTGCAATATTTACCTGGAGCTAACCTTGCAGATAGCATTACTGGGTGATCTGAAAACTCATAGTCAATCGATCAATAATATAATAATACTTTTAGCAAAAATGTTTATATTTAATTCACAATCTGTAGAAGCAATGAGAATAGAAAGGTTCAGAACTTTTGTAAAACATCACAGTACGGTTGAAATATATATGGCAAATAGAAATCCTATATGGATGGTGTTAAGAGATAGATGGGAGGTATTGAATAGAGTTGAAGGATGGGACTAATAACAAATAACAACAAATAATAACAAAGATGACTAATAATGTAAGCATACTGTGTCCATAATAAGTATATAGGTTGTATGTTGGTAGCTTTGGGAAAGAGCACAGTTAGAAAGATATGGCATATAGAAGCAAATCGGATGGACATCATGAAAATGATCGGAGAGGTTGAGAGTAGAAGAAGTTCAGGAGCAAAAAAAATAATATATATATATAGACAAGTTTACGCGCTGTATCCCGGGTGGCGCCATAACTCTACACAAATGCATTTCATTTCCGCCGGAAGTTGTTGGCACAACGTCTGCCGGTGTAAACACAGCGATGTCGACGCTAGCTTGGGAACACGGTTCTACTACTATGCCGCAACCCGTCAAGGAGCGGAGGGGGAGGAACTTGCAAGGGACTATTTGGAAACTCTGGGCAACAGCATTGAAACCAAAGACTTAGTGGTGTGCGAAAAGAAACCATGGCTTGCAGCATCTCCCGATGGAGTGATAAACAACGACATTCTGTTGGAGATCAAATCACCTGTGATGGGAAACAAGTCACTTGCAGAATTTTTGGCAACAAAGAACTGCGAAATCACAACTGTGGCAAACGGAGATAGGGTAGATTACCATATTGCCTGCAATGGTCCAAAAGGCTACTACATGCAGGTACAAATTGGGATGCACTGCACAGGGCTTCAGCACTCCATGTTGGTGATCTGGAACAAAACTGAGCACCTAGAAATCGAAGTACCCTACGACCAAGGCTTTGTCCAGGGGCATATCATAAGGCTGCGCACATTCTACTTTGCCCACATGCTCCCGAAAATTGTTGATGATTTTGTTGAGGGAAGGTTACAGTTCTGCAGTAAATATCTCAGCATTTTAAAACCAAAATAAACTGCCTTATTTAGGTCATGCCCACAGGAGCCAACAGATGTCCATTGTTTACATGATCTCTTTATGCTGTGCAATATATCAGTGTGCCTACTGTTTGAGTGAAAATAAAGTTTGATGTAATTTCAATCCTTAGAGTGCTACAATTTATTTTAACACAGTTCATAATTCATAGTAAGCTCATACTGTACATAAATAACACTGGATTAATTAATTGTTTTGAGGAAACTAAACAAATGGCTTCAACAAGAAAGATTGCGTGTTTAATCTTAACAGGTATTAAAAAGTAAAATACAAAAGCAGCCCACACAATTACATCACTATGAAAATATTCATATATAATATTAAAAAATACAATGCACACAGTATTTGTTGTGTTTATCTGTATTTAATTAACAACATGGCTGGGTGTTGGTAGACAGGGACACAGGGCAAGATTCTAAACCTCACTGATCAGTGGGCTCTTCAGGTTAACTAGGCCAGCACAGATGGTTAAGATGTTGTCCAGTTTCGGTGCCATGCTGATGGGAACATTCTGGGATAAAATCTTAAACACCTTCAGTCTCTGGATTGCTCTTTCCACATGTATGCAGACATTGGCTACTCGCCTGGTGCGTGTCGTCTCCTCATTGGTCAACTGATTGCGCCTGTAGGTGAAAGCAGGGATGTTCAAACTGACCCTTCTCTCATCAAGCAAGTCTCGAATGGTGAACCCACGGTCCGCCATGACCTCATCACCAGCCAGCCCTCAGATAGTCTAGGAACCCACTGTCCATGGTGATAAAGTTATCGCTGCTTCTGCCAGCATAGGCATCAGATATAAACATGATTAGCCCATTAGGGGCCACAGCGACGAGATATTTCACAGTGTTGCTTGATTTATACTGGCTGAAAGTGTCACTCCTTGAGTCGTGGTTTGTGGCTCTCTGCATGGCACTTTCGGCACAGTCAATGATGCAGGTGGTTCGAGGGTAGTTCCTCTGAAACGACAAGGGCATGGTGGCACGAATGGTCTCTCTTGGAAGCCAGGGGATCAGGACTTTGAACTGTTCACCCATCACGTCAATCCAGTGACTAATCACAATGCTTGCCATTGATGTAGACACATTGAAGCGGTGAGCAATATCTCCTAATATTAGGTTTAGTTTTAGTTTCATCAACGTCATAAGTATTTGGTCAACAACAGGAAGGGTAATTGATGGCTTACTGAAAGGCAACAACACCGTCACCAGGGTGAAGAATTGAACCATAAGCACTCCCTGTATACAGCCGGGACCTAGCATCATCAATGACCGTGGTGCTGGTCACAGTAGGACCCATTTCTGCCTCGCACTGTGTGGCCTTGTCTACTTTAACAGACTGTGTTGTTGAACAGTAAATGTGATCAATATGTGACGGATCCTCCCATTGGGTCTGGGCATCTCGAAATTATGGTGTAGCAGGCTCGGCCTCACAGACAGGCTGACAGGTTTCTGGAGCATCTAAAAAGGGGAAGAGAAAACATGGATGGAGCAAAATTAATGCAGGCATAGAGTCCTCTCACTACAAACATCACAATGGAATAATGTGTACTACAACATTGCACTCACACGCACACACACAATCATCATCACAACAGCCTGCCACCTTGCATTGTATTTATGATGTAGACTAAGGCACACGCAGGCAGGCACACACACACACACACACACACACACTTAATGATGTAGCTATCGTGGGCATTGTTTGTCCCATCTCCAAAATAATCAACTGCCTTAGCAAAATACCGGTAGCAATGTTAATGTATGACAACTTCTTCATAATTAACAGTATTGTCAGCTTCATAGCTAAAGTTGCTGAACTTACCCTCAGATTCAAGTCTGCGTTTCTTTATCTGGGGGGAGGCAGTGGTCCGCTGGGTGAGTTGACGCCAATTTGGCTGGGGAGGGCGATTGTATCCCAACCACAACTCTGGGAAAGGATTATCCTTGGTAGGTTTTTGGTCAACAAAGTGATAGGAACAAACAAAAACGTTGAGGGGTGGTTTCTTTAGATTCAATGCCTTCAGCCAGGTCCTTGATTCCGAGTCGGTATCAGGCTTGCGAAAAAATTTAAACAATGGAGCGCATGGACATTGCCTCTTCGTAGCTGGTTTGTGGTCGTAGCACTCTCTATCTAACCACTCGTTCAGGTGCTTTCTCGAGTTTTTGCAACCAACTACCGCACACGTCGTTCCCGAACCACTTTTCTTCATGTTGTAATTGTAATTTTTATATCCTCTTTGTCACTGCGATATCAGTGCTTTGTCGGCACAACGGAGCTAGCTAGCAAAACAAACCCAGCCCGGCAGAACGGAAGTGGATTGCATCGACGGGAGGAGTTCAGGAAGTAGAGCGGAAACGGCTCAAAAACTTGTCTATATATATATATATATATATAATAGAATTATTGTAAAATGAACTGTGTCCATAAGGTGTAGATAGTAAGTATAGACCGGAAGTAGAGGCCTGGGCATTGTTGTTCACTAATTTACTCCAAGTAGGGAAAGGATGGCGGGGTTGAAAAGTAATAAAGGGGAGTATATATATAAAAAACATGGGGGATTGGAAGTGATGCAGACAATTACATTGATAGAGGATACAATCTATCTGCAATATTAAGCTGATCCACCCCCCCCCCCCAAAACAAATCCACAACTAGGAAAAAAAAAAAAGGCCTTGAATTTCAGAAGTGAATGGAAAATTCCGGTTGTTGTGTGTGTTGTTGTTGGAATCGTAACAGGAGTCTTGTCCATGAATGCATTGTTTTGTTCTGGTGAAGCTGCTATCATTATATGGTGTACTTATGACTGAGGTTCATGTCAGTGCAAACGTCAGCACAATGAGGAGAAAGAAAACCTCATCCAACCCTCACTCTCTGAGGTTAGAAGCCCATGCAGGCTGTTAAAGTTGTACGCACACAGACATTCAGTAAATGCGCGCACACACACACACACCCTCTCCTCTCTCCCACATTTCACCTCCATTGAAACTGTTCATATTTGCTCACATAGATTTGTCTGCCCATCACATCCAATCATCACATCAAATGCCTTTATTAGGCCCTCTCTCCTATCCAAGATTAATCCACTAGTCCTGCTCTGACGGGCACATACAGCCCAGCCCACAGTGCCCACACCATCAAGACGCCAACTTTGATGTTCGTTCAAGCGTGTCCCATCAAAAAGGTTCCCCTGCTGGGATTACTGGAGGAAGAAGATTAAGGTAATTGGGGGTCGCAGAGGTGGAACAAAAGGTTTCCCGTTTTAAGGTTCCCTGTCAAAGAGACAGATGTTGTGCAATACGGGAGAGAACAGTACAGTATGTCTCTGAGAATACTGAAGGACTGTACAGTAGGTATCAAGACATACACACAGAGTCAGTGCTCTGGGTCATTGGCGTGTTAGGGTTTTGATGTTTGTGTTTGGGGTTACGTGAATGAGCTGTTTATTCACAAGCTGGGATTGGTGTTAGGATTCTTTTTTTCTCTTTTCCTCAAGGAGCTTGTTTGGACACGTATGTGTTATTGTGTGCTCTGTGTTTGCGAGTGAGTAAATACTAGATAATAATTCATGTCTGTATGTTTTTACAGGCTGGAGCTGAAGCTACGATGGGTGTGTGAGGGGTCTCCTGAGTAGAAGCACAGGGGCAGAAGCATAAAGGTAAGACTGGAATGCCAATATGTCACTTTGCTTTTCAACAGGTCTACAGAACATACACAGCTCAATATAAATAAGTAATGAGTGTGTGATTGATCATGGTTATATTTATTTCAGAGAGATAGAGAGGGAAAGATAGGGAGAAAGAGGAGGAGAGAGACACACCTGAAAACCAGTTTGTGCTACCATTTTGTTTTTTTGAGTGACCGGCTGCCTCCGCTTTTGATTCCCTCAGGTGTGCGTGCGTGCGCGTGTGTGAGCTCGCATGCGTGTGTGCCATTTGTGTTTGCTCCTGTGTGTTCAGTTGAATATGAAATTACTGTTTTAGTTACAATCTATTTTAACTTTATTGACCGTTCCATTGAACTTGTCTGAAATCAATCATTCTGAAAATCATTACCCCTAAACATGTTCGGTTAAGCTGATTGATGGTTTATTTTAATGCATGCCATTTCATTCCACACTTACTGTATAATCAATCTCATTACTTAGCTCTGTATCTTTTGTTCTCCTTGCTAGCACACTCTAATAAAAAGCTTAGTTATGTACGTGTGTGTGTGTGTGTGTGTGTGTGTGTGTGTGTGTGTGTGTGTGTGTGTGTGTGTGTGTGTACACATCAGTCAATGCTACAGTAATCTCGTTCCCAGTCACTTCGTCCAAAATGCACGGAAAGTCTATTGGAACACAGCGTCAAACTTGGCCTTTGTTAGGATACAACCTAATATAGCAGGCATGAAATAAACGCCTGAAACTAGATCCCCACATTCTGGTCTTCATGAGAATGTATTTTTTTAACTGTCGGGGGAGGTTATCTTCTGCACTGATCAACCAATCCACTAAATGTGGAGGAGGAGTTAAGATGGAGTGTCGCCTTGTTAACGTCCGAAAGCAGAAGTCACGTCAAAGGCTGAAAACTAGAACAGGGGAAATGGAAGGCTAGAATTCAAGGCTCATTACTCATTGGCTTAATTTGCTTAATCTTCCAACCAATCACCTCCCCCATCTGTCTAGGGCACCTCTTACGTTCAGCAGCAGCAGCTGAGCTGTCTCGATTCTGCACTGACTCAGCGCAGCACAGGCAGTTGCTGCTTCATTAAAACGTGTTAATTGTGATAAAATTATCTTACTACTGTAGCTAGCTAGCTAGCTTTTCGAAGGAACATTGCATTTAGTGTTGCACTAGCTGGTTAGCTTCTCTTTCGTGTTATATGAAGTGGCTGGGTCAGTCATTGCTTCGTCCCACAACGAGCCATTGTTTACAGACAGATGGCTCGTTGTTGAAACTTCCGTAGCCTGGCTTCCTTGATCAATCAAAATCTAAACTATTCGGTATCACCAAAATAACGTTTCCAGTCAACAGAGGCATATCCAATATCTCTAGGAACAATACTTATGATTTGTCGGGTTGAAATTGTGCTTCACTATCGAATAAGCGTTTAAAACACGTTTTTATCCAGGGTCTCCCATTTTCTGCCTATTGGCTGCCATTGTAGTCCATTCTAGACCAAGCAGTCATGCGAGATTAAGCTACCGCATTATTTTCTACAGGTGGAAAATGGGAGACCCTGGATTACAAGCGTGTTTTAAACGCTTATTTGTATAGCAAAGGACACATTCAATCAGACAAATCATAAGTATTTTTGTTGTTGCTAGGTAACACGCTGAGATTCATGGGAAGGAGCTGCCCAGGCAACGGATTCGCTCAAATTAAATGATGACAAATATTTTACTCAGTAGGTCACTCCAATAAAATTCTATGATCACTCCCACTAAGGCCAATTTAAAATGGTTGATGTCCCAGGCTTATTGCGCAATAAACTGGGGAAGAGGTACCTTTCTGTTTTTATACAAACAGAAGCTCAGTCTGTTGCCATGATGCATCTAGCTCCATGCTTGGACAAGCGCATCAGCTAGATTCAATTCAAACTATTATGAGTGCAGTTCAGATTCTATGAGGCATCTATAGTCCACCTTGCTTGGCTCATCACTAATTCAGCCATTTCATCAGATGCGAGTTGAAGCTACTGTACCTTTCTGTTATGATCTAAATAAGGTTCACTATTAGAACATTAGGTTAGTGGTCCCAATGGTGGTGGTAAGAGTTGAAGGAAGGTTTGACAAATGTATTTTTTTCCTCTGAGGCCCTGACACCTTTTAGAGTCTCTTTCACTCGGCTAGGTATTCACATCCTTGTTAACTCTATGCTTATAATAACAACACATTATTCACATTCCGATTAGATATAGGTTTGTAATATACGCACCAATAGATTGAATAACCCACTTACCAGATGACAACCTGTCAAAGCCTTTCCTAGCATTTGATGGTAATTGTGTCCATGTTAGTGTTTGTGTGTGGGTGCGTGGCTGCCTGCGTGGCTGCCTGTGTATTATTATGCGTATAGGTGTGTATTTGTATACAGTATGTGCACATGCATGTGTGAGTGAGCCTGTGTGCCTGCCTGCTTGCGTGTGTGTGTGTATGTGTGTGTGTGTGTGTGTGTGTGTGTGTGTGTTAACATATCCTCTAGTGTTATCACTTTTACATCTACATACAGATGGAGGATCTTAATCTGAGCCAGTTTGCTACAGCAGGAAAATAATCCTGCAGCAACAGGAAATGGGAATTATTATATAGGTTTATAATTAATGGACATTTTTGTAGGGGTTGATACATTTTTTCTAAGGGAGTCAGACATTTCAAAGTGGAAAATTCAAGCCTTTTTAAATATCAAATACACTACACGTTTTAAATGTCCTGCATTGCAGGAAAGTTCTCCTGCAACAGGGTGATCAAATTAAGATCATACATCTGTAGGATTGGTGATGGTTTGGTTCGTTACCTCATTTCATTCACACATACTAATCATATACGGTAAAAGGCACAACAGAAGGTCATAATATCACAGATATCTGATTTAATTTGCATTCTCTGGGCTTGAGTATCATCACAGCAGAGGTTATTTAAACAAGATAAAGCACTATTGAGCTGTGTTATCTCGCTATTCATGTGACGTGGGTTTGGAGTGTGAGTGTGTGTGTGTGTGTGCGAGCATGAATGTGTGTACTTATGCTTGTGTGTGTGTTGTGTTGTGCACGTGTGTGGGTTCTGAAGGAGAAATTGCAGAAACTCAGCAACCCATTAATTACATAAGCAAACATCAGACAGGCAAATAAACACATTAACATCAACTACGTTGAGTAATAGGCATTAAGACTGTGTCAGTGTACTGTGTACCAGTGGTACTTGGGAAAAAATGATTTCCTAGGACCCATATGACAGTTTGATAGCCCTGCCATCTTTAGTCATTTCTGCTACAGTAGACTCTCTCTCCATCTCCCAGTCTAGACCACAGTAAGCTTTGTGTTCACTTCATTTCACGCTGCCTGCTGTGTAGAAATATTGACTTTTTCCTTTTTCACATTATTCCTCTTGCAAGGGGCTAATGAGGCATTTTACCTGCCTGATGTCAGTGGCTCTCAGTGGCTTTCTGCTAGGATCAGTAGCGTTTCTTCACTAGAATGGCTGTTGCTATTCTCTCAGGGTTTCCTGAGAGATGTGGTGATGAGGCCGTGGCCTTGACTCAGCATACAGTGCTACCAAAACTAACAATCTGTATAGAAAACCAACTGAAGCCAATGACAATGTGGTCTGCCTCACAAAAGTAAATGCAGGGAAACACTTCCCCCTTGATGAGACAGAGCAGGAGAAACACAACAGTAGTATGAGACAGTAATAGCTGTGCTGAGTTAGTTTAGCTTCTCTGTCTCGCTCAGGAGGATAAGGCTATATAGAAACTAATCCCTCTCTCCAATTCCCCAGAAAAATAAATGAAAGAAAGAAAAACGAAAGCTGTGCAGCTCTCTCTAACCTGAGAGAAAGTTTTCTGGTTGGGGAGTTACCGTGGAAACGGAGCGGGAAGGTAACCGGAACCCCCTCCAGAGGGATTAGAGAGGGGATGGAGAGAGAGAGGAGAGAGAGTGAAAGACACAGAGACACAGAGACAGAGAATTCATGAATGAAAGAAGGATATTTTACAGTAGGGATGAGGAAAGACAGATGAGATTGAGGAGGAAACCGAGCAGAAGCAGAGAGAGCGAGAGAAAGGTCAATAAAACTGATAGCAGTATGTCATATTGCCTTTGAGATCAGCTTAGTATTGCAGATAGATTGTAACTTCCATCAATGTAATCGTCTGCATCACTTCACATCACCCCGCCATCCTTTCCCTACTTGGGGTAAATTAGTGAACAACAATGACCAGGCCTCTACTTCCAGCCTATACTTACTATCTATACCTTATGGACACATTCAATTTTACAATAATTCTGTTTTATTTGTTTTTGCTCCTGAACTTCTACTCTCAACCTCTCCGATCATTTTCATGATGTCCATCCGGTTTGCTTCTATATGCCATATCTTTCTAACTGTGCTCTTTCCCAAAAGCTCCCAACATACAACCTATATACTTATTATGGACACAGTATGCTTACATTATTAGTTATCTTGTTATTATTTATTGTTATTTGTTATTAGTCCCATCCTTCAACTCCATTCAATACCTCCCATCTATCTTTTAACACCATACATATAGGATTTCTATTTGCCATATATATTTCAACCGTACTGTGATGTTTTACAAAAGTTCTGAACCTTTCTATTCTCATTGCTTCTACAGATTGTGAATTAAAAATAAACATTTTTGCTAAAAGTATTATTATATTATTGATCGATTGACTATGACTTTTCAGATCACCCAGTAATGCTATCTGCAAGGTTAGCTCCAGGTAAATATTGCAATCCTTTAGCCATTCCTGGACCTGTGTCCAAAAACAAGCTACAAATGGACAGAACCAAAACAAATGATCTAATGATTCTGTCTCTTCACAGCAAAATCTGCAGAGCTGGGAAGATTGTATCCCCCATATAAATAACATTCTATTGGTAGCAAGAATTTTATATAATAATTTAAATTGAAAGATTATAATTTTTGAATCCGGTGTCGTTTTGCGTGTCAGTTCATAAACACTATGCCATGGGATTGGTACGTCAAAAATCTCTTCCCAACTATTTTGCAATTTATATGGGACGGCTGTCAATCCTTTGGTCCTTAAGTGAAACTGATATACTTTTTTATTTATCACAGTTTTCCTTAACCAATTATGTTCTTTAATGCAAGGCCGACAGACAAGTTCCTTACTTTCTCCCCCTTCCACTTTCCTCTTCCACTTTTGTGGTAATGCTGCAATTATTTGGTTGTAATTTTGGGTAGAGCAGACATTTCCATATGTTTTTGTTAGCTGCATGTGCGACATAACTCCACCAGTCCTACCGATGATATCATTTACGAAGATTATACCTTTTTTAAACATTCTGTCAAAAAATAAAGGTTTTTTGTCAATTAGTATATTTGAATTTAACCACAATATTTGTTGCATTATTTGTTCTGTCGTTTCTGGAAGATTAAATTGAAATTGCAACCAACTTTCTATGGCTTGTTTTAGAAATAGTGACATTTGGGAGATTATTTCCTTTTCAAATAACTGAAAATGAGAGGTTGTAATCTGAATAAAGGGAAAAAGGCCATTCTTGAACATTGGGTGAGACATTGGGTGAACCAGTTCGGATTTAAGTATAACTTTTGTATGACTGAAGCTTTTAGTGATAGGTCTAATGCTTTAATTTTTAATAAATTCTGTCCTCCGAATTCATATTCATTATATAAATAGGCCCTTTTAATTTTGTCTGGCTTGCCGTTCCAAATAAAATTGAATATTTTTTTCTCATATAATTTAAAAAACTGTTCGCTAGGCGTAGGCAAGACCATAAGCAAATAGGTCAACTGGGATAATACTAAAGAGTTAATCAGGGTAATTTTTCCACAAATTGACAGGTCTTTACCTTTCCATGTTAGCAATATCTTATCTATTTTTGCTAACTTTCTATTAAAATGTATTGAAGTGAGATCATTTATTTCCTTTGGGATATGTATTCCGAGTATATCCACATCACCATCAGACCATTTTATTGGTAAACTACATGGTAATGTAAAAAAAATATTTTTTAGTGATCAAATACGCAATATAGTACATTTGTCATAATTTGGTTGTAATCCAGACAGGTTAGAAAATGTATCTAGATCCTCTATGAGGCTGTGGAGGGATTCTAGTTGTGGATTTAAAAGTAAACATGAATCATCAGCGTACAATGACACCTTTGTTTTTAAGCCCTGGATTTCTAATCCTCTGATATTATTATTGGATCTGATTTTAATAGCTAACATCTCAATGGCCACAATAGATAGATATGCCGATAGTGGACAACCTTGTTTCACTCCTCTTGACAGTTTAAAACTTTCTGAGGAATAGCCATTATTTACTATTTTATACCTAGGGTTACTATACATGATTTTGACCCATTTTATAAGAGATTCTCCAAAATTGAAATGCTCCAGGCATTTATATAAAACCCCAGTCGTACTTTATCAAATGCCTTTTCGAAGTCTGCTATGAATAGCAGGCCTGGTTTCCCATATTTTCCATAGTGTTCTATTGTTTCCAATACTTGCCTTATATTATCTCCAATGTATCTTCCATGTAAAAAACCTGTCTGATTAGAATGAATAATATCCGACAATACCTTTTTAATTCTATGCGCTATACATTTTGCTAGAATTTTTGCATCACAACACTGAAGTGTAAGGGGCCTCCAATTTTTTAAATGGACTGGATCTTTATATTTTCCACTTGTATCCTGTTTCAGTAATAATGAGATCAGACCTTCTTCTTGAGTGTCAGATAATCTACCATTTACATAGGAGTGGTTAAAACATGCTAATAACGGTCCTCTTAGTATATCAAAAAAGGGTTGGAGTTTTCCCGGACTTAGTCTTTAATTTCATCCAGAAGTTCCTCCTCTGTAATTTCACCTTCACATGATTCTTTCTGTATGGCTGTTAATTTTACATTATCAATAGAAAAACATCTCTACAATTAGCTTCAGTTAGAGGAGATGGAGGCGACTGAAAAGGAAACATATGCTTAAAGTACTTTGTTTCCTCCTTCAAAATATCATTTGGTGAATCATGGGTGTCTCCGTCAATTGTAACCAGTTTCATTATGTTCTTTTTGGTAGCATTCCTATGTTGAAGATAAAAAAAATAATTTTGTGCATTTTTCCCCATATTCCATCCAGTTTGCTTTATTTTTATAATATATTACACTTGATCTTTCTTGAATACGTTTCTCCATTTCTTTTTGTTTTTCCTCTAATTTATTCTGAGCCTCTATGTTACAGTTTTTATTGCCATCTATCTGTTCTGTTAGACTTTCTATTTCCTTTGTTAGTATAAACTCTTTTGACCTAAATTGCTTTTGTTTTCGAGATGAGTACTGAATTGCATGGCCTCTAAAGGCACATTTAAAGGTGTCCCATACAATAAGTGGATTTGCTGTACCTACAGTGGGGAGAAAAAGTATTTGATGCACTGCCGATTTTGCAGGTTTTCCTACTTACAAAGCATGTAGAGGTCTGTAATTTTTATCATAGGTACACTTCAACTGTGAGAGACGGAATCTAATACAAAAATCCAGAAAATCACATTGTATGATTTTTAAGTAATTAATTTGCATTTTATTGCATGACATAAGTATTTGATACATCAGAAAAGCAGAACTTAATATTTGGTACAGAAACCTTTGTTTGCAATTACAGAGATCATACGTTTCCTGTAGGTCTTGACCAGGTTTGCACACACTGCAGCAGGGATTTTGGCCCACTCCTCCATACAGACCTTCTCCAGATCCTTCAGGTTTCGGGGCTGTCGCTGGGCAATATGGACTTTCAGCTCCCTCCAAAGATTTTCTATTGTGTTCAGGTCTGGAGACTGGCTAGGCCACTCCAGGACCTTGAGATGCTTCTTACGGAGCCACTCCTTAGTGGCCCTGGCTGTGTGTTTCGGGTCGTTGTCATGCTGGAAGACCCAGCCACGACCCATCTTCAATGCTCTTACTGAGGGAAGGAGGTTGTTGGCCAAGATCTCTCGATACATGGCCCCATCCATCCTCTCCTCAATACGGTGCAGTCGTCCTGTTCCCTTTGCAGAAAAGCATCCCCAAAGAATGACGTTTCCACCTCCATGCTTCACGGTTGGGATGGTGTTCTTGGGGTTGTACTCATCCTTCTTCTTCCTCCAAACACGGCGAGTGGAGTTTAGACCAAAAAGCTCTATTTTTGTCTCATCAGACCACATGACCTTCTCCCATTCCTCCTCTGGATCATCCAGATGGTCATTGGCAAACTTCAGACGGGCGTGGACATGCGCTGGCTTGAGCAGGGGGACCTTGCGTGCGCTGCAGGATTTTAATCCATGACGGCGTAGTGTGTTACTAATGGTTTTCTTTGAGACTGTGGTCCCAGCTCTCTTCAGGTCATTGACCAGGTCCTGCCGTGTAGTTCTGGGCTGATCCCTCACCTTCCTCATGATCATTGATGCCCCACGAGGTGAGATCTTGCATGGAGCCCCAGACCGAGGGTGATTGACCGTCATCTTGAACTTCTTCCATTTTCTAATAATTGCGCCAACAGTTGCCTTCTCACCAAGCTGCTTGCCTATTGTCCTGTAGCCCATCCCAGCCTTGTGCTATCTACAATTTTATCCCTGATGTCCTTACACAGCTCTCTGGTCTTAGTCATTGTGGAGAGGTTGGAGTCTGTTTGATTGAGTGTGTGGACAGGTGTCGTTTATACAGATAACGAGTTCAAACAGGTGCAGTTAATACAGGTAATGAGTGGAGAACAGGAGGGCTTCTTAAAGAAAAACTAACAGGTCTGTGAGAGACGGAATTCTTACTGGTTGGTAGGTGATCAAATACTTATGTCATGCAATAAAATGCAAATTAATTACTTAAAAATCATACAATGTGATTTTCTGGATTTTTGTTTTAGATTCCGTCTCTCGCAGTTGAAGTGTACCTATGATAAAAATTACAGACCTCTACATGCTTTGTAAGTAGGAAAACCTGCAAAATCGGCAGTGTATCAAATACTTGTTCTCCCCACTGTATGTTATGTCGGAAAAAGTCAGTTATAAATTCCTTTGTTCTA
The DNA here is from genome assembly GCF_020615455.1 of Coregonus clupeaformis. Lineage (NCBI taxonomy): Eukaryota > Metazoa > Chordata > Actinopteri > Salmoniformes > Salmonidae > Coregonus > Coregonus clupeaformis. The sequence continues at coordinate 42,765,397 of NC_059194.1, read as the reverse complement.
ATTTTAAATAAATCATCATCCAATAGGCTTTGATTAAATTTCCAATATCCTCGCCCACGTGGAAATTCAGTAAGAGTAATGTATATGCCAATTATATGATGGTCCGACCGCATTCTGTCCCCTATCAACACTTTTTAAACTTTTGGTGCCAACGAGAATGAGATAAGAAAGAAGTCAAGACGACTAGCTTGATTGAGTCTCCGCCATGTATATCTCACTAGATCAGTATATTTAAGCCTCCATATATCTACTAGTTCTAATGTATCCATGACATTCACAATTTCCTTAAGAGCATGTGGGTGATTGTTTGTGGAGTGATTTCCTTTATGGTCCATTGAGCTATTTACAACAGTATTATAATCCCCCACCATAATAATATTGTCTTGAATTGCTTGCAGGGTTGATCATTTATTATATATATTGTCAAAGAAGTGTGGATCATCATTATTTTGTCCGTAAAGGTTAATGAGCCATATCTGTTTATGGTCCAATAACATATTTAAAATAATCCATCTACCTTGCGTATCTATTTGGACAATTTGCACATTCGGATCGAAATTACTATTAATTAATATCATCACCCCTTTTGAATTTCTTTGCCCATGGGAGAAGTATATTTTCCCCCCCATTCCTTTTTCCACGCAACTTCATCTCGAATTGTTGAATGAGTTTCCTGTATAAAATAGATATTATATTCCTTCTCTTTGAGCCATGTAAATATTGTTCTTCTTTTGTTATTATCAGCTAAGCCATTACAATTATAATTGGCTATACTTATTTCACCATACACCATAATGAGATACAAGTTTCAAGTCTATTTATCATTATATATGTTTGTAAATTTACCAATAAAAAATACAGTAATGATTGAGTGGCCATATAGCTGTACCGTGATATTTGCATTGCTACTGAGTAACCCTTCAATTGTTCTCCACTAATTCCCCCGCTAAAGCCCCTCCCCATCCCAAGTTGAGCCGTCATCCCGGTGATCGGCATCCCACCCACGTCCCTCCGGATCCCTAAGGGCCCGAGAGGCCAGGACCCATCCATCGAAAACAGCACACAGTGCCACCCACAAAACAGAAGCAGATTAACCGCCAAAAGCATTTCCAATGCTGTCACCTCTCTCTCTCTCTCTATATATATATATATATATATATATATATATAACTATTTTTTTAAAATTATGCATATCCTATTTTCCATCATTATCAATTAATATGCGTAATAATGTCGGCAGTTCATGCGTAGGATTTTAACATATAACCCGGATTGCCATTGTATTACATTTAATTTATTGACAAGCAATTATTATCCTAGCAAATAATTCCCGTGGTCCATCCCATACCCCCCCCTCCCCCCAACATCCCCACCCCCACCACAACCGATGCCGGACAAACACACACGCACATACTCACATACTCCAACACACTCAACCCTCCTCCTCCACAATCCCCCATAAAATCAGATACTCAAAGGCTGTTATATCCCAGAGCCCAACTCAAGAAAGGACCTGATTTACGAGTGCACATACTTGCAGATTGAGCAGAAATTGACAACAATGTGAGATTTGATTAATCTACTTAATCTATGTAAAGTCCTAGGTGATGGAGATCAGATCCACCCTCTTCACCAGAGACACAAACACTCTGATCCCTGTTGTAACCATTTTCCCAAGCATCTCTGTGCAGTCAGACCTTTGATTATTTTGTGCCACCTGGGCCACAACGATAAACCCCCTCTCTGATTGTCCGAGTGTGACCCCCCTCCCCATGGGTTACTGCAGCCAGTGTTGCCAGCACTGCCACTACCTGGGTGGGGGTACCCCACCGGAATCCCCACCGGCTAGGTAAAAGGTCGTCAAGGTTCTCATTAGCAGCTTTGAGAATGTCCTTGTATATAATGCTCTCCCATCAGGGGGCTCTGGCTTTGTAGGACCAACCCTGCCAGGCAGGCTCAGAATCTTGAGGGGGCGGTGCTGCTCAAGTAGGTCTCTGACCGCCTTTATTTCTCTGTTTAGGCTGTATACTCACAGCAGGTCCATAAAAGAGATGGGAACTTCTCCTTGTATAGGTTGCTCAGGTGGGTGTCCAGGATATAGGGTTGGGGATCTTTCCATCATGATAGGACAATAAAAAATTAGATTAGATGTATACTATATTTAGAAATGTATATCCCTCATCTACACAAAATTGAAAGCTCTCTCTCACTACCCCTGCTCATAGACCCCCGTCGGCTCTGGGATATGCAACCATTTCCCCTCTCACTCACTTAACGCCGCACCTTTTCAAACACAAAAATGCACACCACATGGTTGACTGCGGAAGAAATAGGCAGAGCGTGCAAACGCACCCGCATCCACACCTGCCGCAAGGGGGAAAGGACGCCAGAGAGAACACAGGACCAACCACAACAACCATCCGCCAAAACAACAACCTCCCACCAAAAAAGCCATGTTCTAATTATTTGCATTTAAAGATGTATTATTCTGCTTGTTATCTTTTCTTGTTATATCGTTTTATTGTTTTATAAAATACTATACTTACTATAAATGTTATTTAATATTACAATCCCTATCATTGCTAGTATTGGGTGCTCCATTATTCGACTCCTCTATTACAACTTTTAGAATAGCCATGGAGTAGTCTTTGTGTCTCTGAACATTTGGTTGTCGATATACAGTTTATCCACCATGAGTGCAACACGTTTCCCTTTTAATCTGTTTTCCTTGAAGATTGGATACAGAACTTTGCACCTTTCTGCAATCTCCTTCGGGAACTGATCATTCATGCCTATTTTCGTGCCAGCAAGTCTTTTCCCTAGGCTTTTAACCATTGCTTTATCCTTAAAAAATGCAAATTTGGCAACGATTGGGCGCTCATATTTCTGTCCTCTTTTTCCGAAACGGTGTACACGTTCGAGTTGGATTTTATCGACAGCCTCGAATGGGATTTGTAGCGCTGTATGCAGGAAGTCCTTCATAATATTCTCTCTAGATTTTCTCTCATCGATCTAGTTTGGATGTCCAGTAAGGCTTCTTTCAGAAGGTTGTTCTCCTTTTTAAGTTCCCTAACGTCCGTTTCCATCTTAGAGACTGTCACTTTTAATTTTTTGGTTTCTTTCTCCATTACCAAAGCTTTTTCGTCACTCATTTGAAGACTCGCTTTCAACTCTTTTACGTCCTTACTGACCAATTCTAGTATGCCCAATTTGTCATTTATCGACTTCAACAGGTCGCTTTCCACACTTACCAGACCCAGTGGTGAAAAGCATATATCATAATCTGTATCAGACGACGAGTCGCGTTTCCTCTTGGGGATCGACTCTCCTCTCTTATCTTCCGCCATGTTTGGGTGTTGCGTGTTGTTGTAATATTTGTCGATATATTTATCTAGCCTTATGATCTGTTTTGTGTTATTATCCAGAATATATGAAATGCTAATATTTAGTCTAACTTACTGATTTTGAATATTATGTTTTTATCTTGAGGTGGTTTGTACCACTTTCTATTCAATACGCCATCTTGTCTACCTGCCTTTGCCTTAGGAGATCCTTCCTCTCTGATACCCGTCATGGAACACATTATATGAGCCATGTTTCACCCCTGGTTTTTGTCTTGAATAGAGGGAGATTGAGCAGCCAGCAGGTCAGAGAAATGCCTATGAAGCGTGTGTGTGTGAGTGTGTGTGTGTGTGTGTGTGTGTGTGTGTGTGTGCACGCTCACTCTGTGTGACTGATTGAACTGATGGTAATTTGTCCTCTGCTGTTTCTCCTGTAATTCTCTCTGTGATAAGCTGTAAACCTCACACGCACACATACCGCTCCCTTAATAGACACTGCCATCAAAAACAACACCCACTAAAGACTCTATGAATGCCTATAAACAAATCCCATAGCCAATGAGTGCCAGTACTGCTGGCTGACAACAAAGGAGGGTACACACACAGAGAGAGAGAGAGCTTGTGTGTGTGTGTGTGTGTGTGTGAGAGAGAGAGAGAGATGGGGGAGTGTTGGGGAGTTCAGCAGACACTTGGTGCTGTGGAGGCAAGACAACAGATTGTTTTTTATGAGGATGTCTCATTCTCTATTGGACTCTCATCTAACCTAGCTACACTATATATATACAAAAGTATGTGGACACCCCTTCAAATTAGTGGATTCAGCTATTTCAGCCACACCTGTTGCTGACAGTTGTATAAAATTGAGCACACTGCCATGCAATCTCCATACACATACATTGGCAGTAGAATGGCCTTACTGAAGAGTACAGTGACTTTCAACGTGGCACCTTCATAGATGCCACCTTTCCAACAAGTCAGTTCATAACATTTTAGTCCTGCTAGAGCTGCCCCGGTCAACTGTAAGTGCTGTTATAGTGAAGTGGAAACGTCTAGGAGCAACAACAGCTCAGCCGCGAAGTGGTAGGCCACACAAGCTCACAGAACGGGACCACCGAGTGCTGAAGCGCGTAGTGCATAAAAATCGTCTGTCCTCGTTTGCAATACTCACTACCGAGTTCCAAACTGCCTCTGGAAACAACATCCGCAAAATAACTGTTCGTTGGGAGCTTCATGAAATGGGTTTTCATGGCCGAGCAGCCTCACACAAGCATAAGATCACCATGCGCAATGCCAAGCATCGGCTGAAGTGGTGTAAAGCTCGCCGCCATTGGACTCTGGAGTAGTGGAAAAGCGTTCTCTTGTGTGATAAATCATGCTTCACCATCTGGCAGTCCGACAAACAAATCTGGGTTTGGTGGATGCCAGGAAAACGCTACCTGCCCCAATGCATAGTGCCAACTGTAAAGTTTGGTGGAGGAGGAATAATGGTCTGCGGCTGTTTTTCATGGTTCGGGCTAAGCCCCTTAGTTCCAGTGAAGGGAAATCTTAACGCTATGACATACAATGACATTCAAGGCGATTCTGTGCTTCCAACTTTGTGCCAACAGTTTGGGGAAGGCCTTTCCTGTTTCAGCATGACAATGCCCCTGTGCACAAAGCGAGGTCAATACAGAAATGGTTTGTCGCAATCGGTGTGGAAGAACTTGACCAGCCTGCACAGGGGCATTGTTGCTGAATGGAAGCAAGTCCCCCAGCAATGTTCCAACATCTAGTCGAAAGCCTTCCCTGAAGAGTGGAGGATGTTATGTCAGCAAAGGGGGGGACCAACTCCATATTAATGCCCATGATTGGTATGAGATGTTCGACGAGCAGGTGTCCACATACTTTTTGTCATGAAGTGTATCTTAAAGGACAATTCTGCCACTTTATAACCAGTTATTATGCTGCTAGTATATATGCACTACTGTAAGATTTGATTCACATTTTGATGTTTTATCATTTTTGTTAGTCATACTGTGCAGTTCCTCGTTTTTGTCATTTTGAAGCTTCTGTATTGCCGTCGTCTACAGCATACTACGATTCCAAGGGTGCATTTCCTCTCCCATGATGCAATGCTCTGCATAGTTAGCCTGCAGTTAGCTTAGCTAGCTGGCTATCAAGCCCAGACTAAGCTTAGTCTATAAATAGTGCTTATTATGTCATAAGTTATGAGTGCATTTCACAACAGTCCAAACAAAATGTAGGCCTGTTAGAAGAACACAACATATATTATCAAATTTACAGGCAAATTATTGTGGAATCTTAGTCTCTCAGCCTGTATGGTGCTAACGTTAGCAATGCTAGCTAGCTAAGTAGCTAAACCTGCTGCATCTGAAATATCATTTTCAATGATAACAGACAAATACAGCTTCAGTGACTGTCCAATCAACCATCCAACAACACTGGACGCCTATTGTAACTTAACAAAAAGTATTATGTTTACAAGTAATTCAATACAAAATATAGGCTGTTTGGAAAGGGCACAATGGCTGCCGGAGCTGCAACTTTGCTGTATCACATTAGTGGAAACAAAGACTGTTCTCAGGGGAATATGGGGAAAAATGCACCAAATTATTTTTTTATCTTCAACATAGAAATGCTACCAAAAATAATTTACTGAAACTGGTTACAAATGATGGAGTCAGTCACCTATGATTCACCAAATTATATTTTGAAGGAGGAAGCAAAGTACTTTAAGCATATGTTTTCCTTTCAGTCGCCTCCATCTCCTCTAACTGAAGCTAATTGTAGGGATTTTTTTTCTATTGATAATGTAAAATTAACAGCCATACAGAAAGACTCATGTGAATGTGAAATTACAGAGGAGGAACATCTGGATGCAATTAAAGACTTTAAGTCCGGGAAAAATCCACGGTTGGATGGCATATCAGTCGAGGTATACCAAAAATTTTTTGATATACTCAGAGGACCGTTATTAGCATGTTTTAACCACTCCTATGTAAATGGTAGATTATCAGACACTCAAGAAGAAGGTCTGATTTCATTATTACTGAAAAAGGATACAAGTAGGAAATAAAAAGATCCAGTCCATTAAGAAAATTGGAGGCCCCTTACACTTCAGTGTTGTGATGCAAAAATTCTAGCAAAATGTGTAGCGCATAGAATTAAAAAGGTATTGTCGGACATTATTCATTCTAATCAGACAGGTTTTTTACATGGATGATAGATTGGAGATAATATAAGGCAAGTACTGGAAACAATAGAACACTATGGAAAATCTGGGAAACCAGGCCTGCTATTCATAGCAGACTTTGAAAAGGCATTTGATAAAGTCTGACTGGAGTTTATACAGTGGGGAGAACAAGTATTTGATACACTGCTGACTTTGCAGGTTTTCCTACTTACAAAGCATGTAGAGGTCTGTAATTTTTAGCATAGGTACACTTCAACTGTGAGAGACGGAATCTAAAACAAAAATCCAGAAAATCACATTGTATGATTTTTAAGTAATTAATTTGCATTTATATTCGGAATACATATCCCACATGAAATAAATGATCTCACTCCAATAAATTTGAATAGAAAGTTAGCAAAAGTAGATAAGATCTTGCTACCATGGAAAGGTAAATACCTGTCTATTTGTGGAAAAATCACCCTGATTAACTCTTTAGTGTTATCCCAGTTTACCTATTTGCTTATGGTATTGCCTACGCCTAGCGAAAAGTTTTTGAAATTATATGAGAAAAAAATATTCCATTTTGTTCGGAACGGCAAGCCAGACAACATTTTACGGGCCTATTTATCTAATTAATATGAATTTGGAGGACAGAAATTATTAAATATTAAAGCATTGGACCTATCACTAAAAGCTTCAGTCATACAAAAAATATACTTAAATCTGAACTGGTTCTCTAGCAAATTAGTAAGATTGTCTCACCCCATGTTCAAGAATGGCCTTTTTCCCTTTATTCAGATTACAACCTCTCTCTTTCGGTTATTTGAAAAGGAAATCATCTCCCAAATATCGCTATTTCTAAAACAAGCCATAGAAAGTTGGCTGCAATTTCAATTTAATCCTCCAGAAACGACAGAACAAATAATGCAACAAATATTTTGGTTAAACTCAAATATACTAATTGATAAAAAGCCAGTATTTCTTTATAAAAAAATAAAGAAAAAGGTATAATCTTTGTAAATGAGATCATAGGTAGGACTGGTGGAGTTCTGTCGCACATGCAGCTTACAAAAACATATGGAAATGTCTACTCTACCCAAAATTACAACCAAATAATTGCAGCATTACCGCAAAAACGGAAGAGGAAAGTGGAAGGGGGAAAAAGTAAGGAACTTG